>NW_024038835.1:600000-1031314 GCF_016077235.1 Cyprinodon tularosa | reverse complement strand
TTTTTATAAAATCTGATATTGTAGCTAGTTTTTATAAATTATTTTTTATATTCGGATGTAACTGAGGCCGTGACGCTCAATTTCGTTTACCTCATCTAACACGTGATGTGAATGACAATAAAGTCTCTTGAATCTTGAATCTTGAATATATATATATATATATATATATATATATATATATATATATATATATAAGAATTGTGCTATAATTTCTAGTCACCGATCTGTTGCTGCTATATTTTAATTTGACGAACCGGAATTTGTCGATGTTCTTTTTCCTGTTTGGTGCGATTGCAATTGCGGATCTTGACCTGGCCGGACCTTATGACCACAGTGTACCAATCTTCTCATGGCTACTTCCAACAGGATAATGCGCCATGTTATAAAGTAAATCATCTCAGACTCATTTCTTGAAACTTTTCCACTTAAGTAATTGTGAATTGAGCATATTGACAGACAACATTTTATTTTTTATCTTAAATGCAATTTTTTTTTTATAATTACTGCTCTAAATGTATTGCTCTGTCAGCTAAAGATCTGTTTTGGTCTCTATACTTTAATTAAATAAATCAATTCAAGCTAAAATGTAAGAGGCTATACTAAGCCTGATCTCTTTGTATCAGAGAATTTCTTACCCAGAAAGATGTCACTTGGGGTAAAACCCCCCCTGCAACCCTGGTTTGCATTTGTATAGCTCACAGCATGTTCATTTACATGTTAAAGCCTCCCCTAGAATTCCATGGGGGGGAGGCATGGGGGGAACACTGCCTAAGAGAGTCCACGTCAATTTCTGACAATTTACGGGAGTTTTCGGCGAAGCCTGCAAATTGTCGTAAACTGCCGCTAACCTGAAGTTCCACGACAATCTACAGTGCCGTACAGGTGCTGGTCATAAAATTAGAATATCATGAAAAAGTTGATTGATTTCAGTAATTCCATTTAAAAAGTGAAACTTGTATATTATATTCATACATTACATACAAACTCATATATTTCAGATGTTTATTTTGTTTAATTTTGATGATTACAAATGACAACAAATGAAAATCTCAAATTCATCATATCAGAAAATTAGAATATTGTGAAAAGGTTCAAAATTGATGGCCCCTGGTGCCACACTCTAATCAGCTAATTAACTCAAACCACCTGCAAAAGCCTTTAAATGGTCTTTCAGTCTAGTTCTATAGGCTACACAATCATGGGGAAGACTGCTGACTTGACAGTTGTCCAAAAGACGACCATCGACACCTTGCACAAGGAGGGCAAGACACAAAAGGTCATCGCTAAAGAGGCTGGCTGTTCACAGAGCTCAGTGTCCAAGCACATTAATAGAGAGGCGAAGGGAAGGAAAAGATGTGGTCGAAAAAAGTGTACAAGCAAGAGAGATAACCGCACCCTGGAGAGGATTGTGAAACAAAACCCATTCAAAAATGTGGGGGAGATTCACAAAGAGTGGACTGCAGCTGGAGTGAGTGCTTCAAGAACCACCACACACAGACGTATGAAAGACATGGGTTTCTGCTGTCGCATTCCTTGTGTCAAGCCACTCTTGAACCACAGACAGCGTCAGAAGCGTCTTGCCTGGGCTAAAGAGAAACAGGACTGGACTGCTGGTGAGTGGTCCAAAGTCATGTTCTCTGATGAAAGTAAATTTTGCATTTCCTTTGGAAATCAAGGTCCCAGAGTCTGGAGGAAAAGAAGAGAGGCACTTCATCCACGTTGCTTGAAGTCCAGTGTAAAGTTTCCACAGTCAGTGATGGTTTGGGGTGCCATGTCATCTGCTGGTGTTGGTCCATTGTGTTTTCTGAGGTCCAGGGTCAACGCAGCCACATACCAGGAAGTTTTAGAGCACTTCATGCTTCCTGCAGCTGACCAACTTTTTGGAGATGCAGATTTCATTTTCCAACAGGACTTGGCACCTGCACACAGTGCCAAAGCTACCAGTACCTGGTTGAAGGACCATGGTATCCCTGTTCTTAATTGGCCAGCAAACTCTCCTGACCTTAACCCCATAGAAAATCTATGGGGTATTGTGAAGAAGAAGATGCAATACACCAGACCCAACAATTCAGAAGAGCTAAAAGCCACTATTAGAGCAACCTGGGCTATCATAACACCTGAGCAGTGCCACAGACTGATCGACTCCATGCCACGCCGCATTGCTGCAGTAATACAGGCCAAAGGAGGCCCAACTAAATACTGAGTGCTGTACATGCTCATACTTTTCATGTTCATACTTTTCAGTTGGCCAACATTTCTATAAATCCTTTGTTTTTATTGGTCTTCAGTAATATTCAAATTTTCTGATATGATGAATTTGAGATTTTCATTTGTTGTCATTTGTAATCATCAAAATTAAACAAAATAAACATCTGAAATATATGAGTTTGTATGTAATGTATGAATATAATATACAAGTTTCACTTTTTAAATGGAATTACTGAAATCAATCAACTTTTTCATGATATTCTAATTTTATGACCAGCACCTGTATATTGACGAAAATCCCACTTTTCATGCAGTGTAGATTGACACTAGATTTTATTTATATATATATATATATATATATATATATATATATATATATATATATATATATATATATATAAGTGTCAAGACCACTGTCCAGGATGAAACAACTAAGATCCAGGAGTACATCAGAAAGATGGCCCCCAAAGACAAATGGCTCGGTGAGTACCTCAGGCAGGAGAAAACCGAGCAGGATATTTTGTGAAATTGTCGAGAAGAGCTGTTCTTGGCCGCTGCCTTGGAGTGCCAACATGGTAACAGAACCGATGTAGATTTTAGCACTCTATAGCACACAATTTAAAACGATAGAGAAAATAGTACAGAATAAGCATCTTCGCCACATGTCTCTCCCCCTCCCTCGTTCTCCATATCCTTTCAGTCCACTGTACAAAAAATGGAGCCAATAGTGCCACAAAAACCTCAAAGAATATAAATATATATATATATATATATATATATATATATATATATATATATATATATATATATATATATATATATATATATATATATATATATATATATATATATTTGGTTTTGGTATTGACACCACAATGGTGTTACTTTTTGACAATATATTTTAACACAAACCCTATTATAATGTCAATACCATATCCAGTAGTATTGGATAATCAACAATGGCTGGTGCAATTTAATACAAATTAGGTGTCAGTCTATTAACACTAAACAAATGTTATTTTAACACTAGCAACATGTTTGATTTTCTTCCGATCGTCGTGGGTAAATCGGTCAGTGCGCATGCGCAAACAAGGATTTTTCCTTCTATTCTTCCTCTCAGATGGAAACACAGAAGCATGGCGGGGGTGCAATGAGTGAAATAAAGTTATTTCTGTAAAATTGACAGACCGTAGCAGCCATGTTTTCTCAGCCAAGTCTTTTTTCCAAATACTTGCTTAACATTGCGTGAAGTAATGTTTCTATACACCTGCCGGAGGATGTTTTACTACACTGACGTCACAGCTGGGGCTCACTAAAGATGCTCAGCATACTTTAAAATTCTTTAAATTTTTATTACTTGGAGCATTTTAGCACATTTTAGACCAGCCACATAGTGCAAAGAAAGGATAATCTACCACTGCTGTAGACGCATTCCTTTCTATTTGACCTTTAACACTGGTATTTTTGCTTTGTAAGGATAATTTAGATACACCAATTGACCTAATATTCATGTTTTAGGACTGTGGGAGGATGCCAGAGACAACTCCATACCAGTAAAGACCCTGGGCCAGGAATCAAACTCAGAACCTTTGTGCTGTACCACCGTGCAGCCCATTGTGGGACTCCATAATCTACATTAGAACATTTGGATGTCACAATTTGGTTGATTTAAGGAAAAAACAAAAACACATTAGTCTCGTACAGATTTATATGCTGTATATATGTTTGAAAGTGTAATTAAAACATCTTAGTATCCATCTAGATTTATATTAATAGAAACTAAGGTAAATTGTTGTTATTCAAAAATCAATCTTTGTTTGTCATTCATAAAGAAAGGCCCCTAAATGCTCCTAAGTCAGCAAAATAAACATTGATTTTATTTCATTTATCATGTAGAAGAATTTCTGAAACTGTTTGTTTTATTATTTAAAAAAAATGTACCAGAGAAAATGTTTTTATGATCATTACACTTTCATATAATAAATTGACATTCTCTAACAACAAAACAATCTATTTTCAATCCTAAAGGAAATCTGACATTAGTTAAAAATTACTACTTGTAGAATCTGTTCCCTCCTTCGCTGTGGAGCTTGAGCTCAGCTGTCAAACCCCTGACTCTTGCAAAGGAGGCTGTTGCAAAGATTTGTAACCACAGCAACTAAAGAACGGCGAGTAGATCAGACACTCCTCCTCTAGCTTTTTGTTGTCATTCAATCATAAAATACATCGAAAGAGTAAGGAGATTAACTTGATATATTTTCACAGATGTGTTTATTATAAGGATTTCTAAAAAATGTTGCTTTATTTTAACAGGTATAACTTTCATCTCCTTCCATATTTTCTTATTTCTTAAATGTTTATATGAATCTGTAGGAATTCATATAAACTTTGAAAGTGTTATTTTGTTTTGGCATTGGGGACCATTTTCATAATTTTACCATCAAAATTGGGAACATTTAAACCAGAGAGAAAATATTTTGGTCTGCTAACTGGTTGAAACCCATGGGGAATCAAAACATGGCACTCCACGTGAAATCTTTTTTTTTTTTTTTTTGCCGGTCCACATGATAGCCTGCAGAGACTTCTTGTATTCAGCCTAAAAGTGTAACACGCCACATTCAACCCAATTTTTACACTTGTTCCACTTTGATTGAGAAAAAGAGCACTTAATTTTCTTAAAGCAAAGGTTTACGATTTAACTCTTGGGACATCTTTAATCTTAGTACTTGAATTTCATATGCAAAGACTCTAAGTATAACACTCAAACTACATGCATATTTATTAACACATAGGCCTCCCTTGAGTTTTGGAACTCAAAAAGTGTCCTGTGGCATCTAATGTTGGCACTGTGTCCTATGGGGGCTATAGGCTGCCAGGATGGGCCTCTGTGGATTGAATCTGTTCCTGTACATTACACCGATGCTCAATTGGAATGGGATTTAGGGAGTTAAAAGGCTGGGCCGGGGTCAATATTCTGCTTCGGGAGCTGTTTCTGAGCAGTTTTGGCTAATGCAATGTCCATGCTTTTCAGTTGATAAAGGCTGACGGTATCCATATTGGGAGGGGTCTGTTATTGATAAAAGGACTAAGGGTTTCCTAGGAGAATGCTGCAATGTAACAACATTATCAATCACATGTTGATCTTTGTTGGTATCTCTTACTGTGTAAGTGTTTGATAACCAACTCTATAAGCTACACTGAAACTCACTATATATATTCTTTATTAAATTAGACACACTAAGAATACAAATTTTTTGACTGTGGTCAGTTAGGGTCAGAGTTGTAAGTTATAAAGTTATTAGTTATTCCGTGATGACGTAATCTTACTAACGTTTCTCATTTCAGTAACAACATTACATTTCGTAAAGAGTAACACATTAAATTAGTACAACCCGATCAATTAAAGGTATTTTTTTCTCAGCTGCAAGAGAGGATTGCTTGTGTTCCTGGTGCTAGGGGGGAGCAGAGGTTCTGAGATAGAGGCATACATGACACTTATTGGCTGAGGAGCAGTAAGATGGGCAAAACAGGAGACATAGAGCAATGGAGGAGGGTTGATGATAGCGTTCCTTAACTGGAACCAGATACACTATTTCATGCATGACAAAGTCAAAGGTTAAATGTTCCTGCCATAACAGTATCTGTGCTTTTGTTGGAGTCTAAGGCCCAGTCCCATTTCTCTCACTTGCTCGCATTTTGGACCCTAGCACTCAGTTTTGCTTGTTCACATTTAAGGTTAGTATGTCCTAATAATTTTAAGATCTAGGGAGAAGTGCCCTCCTACCCTTAAAATGATCCCTTTACACCAAATGAGGTTGGTGTCATGATGGGTTCACTAGTGAGACCCAGTTATGCAGAACACCACGGAGACGGAAACAGAAGTAAAAGGTTTAACAATATTTATTGTCATAAGCACAATATGAATCACTGGTTCTGGTTCAGGCCTGGGGAACTGGTTCAACGGAGTCTGCGTGGGAGACAGTTCAGTTAGCGTTTGTTCAGAGGAGTTTGATTCAGACAGTTTCAGATTTGTACCTTGAGGGTTCTTGGTTAAAGCCTTGAGAGGGAAACTGTTGGATCCGGAGATAGTTTGTTCAGCAGAGTCCGTTAACTGCTTCAACGTCTTACTTCTTGAGAGTGAGCTGACGTTGGCTTTGAGTTTCCAGCTCTTGGTCCAGAGCTGCATGGAAATCCAGAGAGAGGCTTCAGGTTTGGCTCAGAGGGCAGGCTCGGCAGGTTAAGCTCTTCCTGAGCTTCACAGGAGAAAAACAGGTTTCCTGGAAAACAGAGACAAAGGTTAGAATCCAGTCTGGATTCAAAAGTCAACAAAGGTTCTCAGAGATACTAGGCTTAGGTGCTAACCAACTGGATTAAACACTGCGGCGTTGAGGCAAGGTCTGAAGACAGCTTAAATACTGTGGATCCTCTGATGATGGGATGAGCTTCAGCTGTGCAGGAGGCTCGGCTCAGGAGGATCCATGGCGGACTCTGCTGGAGGAAGGTGGTACTTCTCCAGCTCCCAAAAGTTGGGAGCTGACTTCGGAATGGACTGGCATCCCAGAACTCATTCAGAGCATGGGCGTAGGTTTGCATAGGGAACATTGGGACATGTCCATACCAAAATTTTGAACCGACCTAATTGTCCCTACCAATAATTGGATGTGAGCAACATGTTTATAATTTACAGCAGTAGTTGTCGCAGCAGTGGCTTCTTTTCCTCTCGCAGCTCCTCTGCCTGGTTTCTCCTGTCCCTTTCACGCAGCAGCGCATGGAACTGTGCTGCGCTGTTTAACTCCACTCTCATTGGTTGTTCTGCCTTAGGTTCCGCCTTCTCTCTCTCTGATTGGCTGTTTTCTAGTCCTGGTGTGCTTGGAGCACAAAATTGAAAATTAATTCACACTAGAATGCTGCGGTTACTACAATAAATATTAGGCTACAAAACTAGTCCCAATTAAAAAAAAAATGAATATCATGTACACTAAAAAACAAAAACCTTTTTTTTTTTTTTTTTATAAAGCGAAATATTCTGAGTCAGCCAGGAGTTCTGACGACACAGAATGGGCAAATAAAGGCTGTAAGCCATCAACATTTCTAATTCTTATCCACAGCCAACTAAAAAAGAAAAAGTGAGTGTTTCCTTTTTACCAATATTTAGTTGCTATTACTGGTTTCATTTTTTATGACTCTTTGAGAAAGTTCAGGTATAATTATTAGCAGGTGTTATTTCTCTTATAGAGTAGACAACAACAAGAAATGGGGCCTAAACATCTGCTGTTTTTCGTTTAAAAAGCATAATTAGGGTTCCACATAATAATAGTTCTATTTTATTGGCTATTTATACTTCTAGAAATAGGATAAATACAAGAACAAAAAAGGAAGAATATAAACATTGATTTTATCTTACATAGATTTCCACACAGTTTATAAGTAAATTAGTACAAATATTAATGTCTGGTAAAAATGCTTGAATCTGGCTGTTTATTTTGGATAATGTTAAATTACAGATAAGATAGTGTTATATTGTCTTTTATAATTGTTAAAAATTATTTTATATTTGAATACACTTCGGCTCATTCTTAGTTTTGTGTTTGTAGATGATGCCACTAAAAAAGAAAATAGACATACAGTAAGGAGCTATTTAAACAGTCAGACAGTAAGCAATATAGGACAATGATAAAAGGTTGTGTTACATTTAATCCTTTACTATTAAAAACACAGTTATACATTATATGATTATAGGAAACACAGATATCCAGTAATAATGATGCAGGGCAGCTTGTAGGTGAAGCAGCTGGCCCTTCAGTGCTTCAGGTGATGTCTAAATAAACCAGGTGAAACTAAAATATTTCCACATGAGGAGTTCTGGATGGAGAATATTGACAGACAAAACATTTTTTTTTTATCTTATATATTATATATATGTATATTATATATATATATATATATATATATATATATAGTATTTTTACAATTTTGGTATAATTACTGATCTAAGTGGATTGCTCTTTAGGGGAAAGGGACATTTTACATTTATATTATGTTTTATAGTCTCCATTCTCCAGTTAATGATTAATCACATACTAAATTAGTTGACGATTGTTGAAATAATCAATTAATACGATACATTTTTTCAGCCCTAGATAAAATACATGAAATGGGCTATACAGAGTAACTACAGCCCAGATGTTCAACTTAATATTTTAATGAATGTATTATTCTTCTTGATACAGAGAGAGCATAGTAGGTAAAATATAAGAGTGGGGTTTAACTCTGCACAATTGTATATCTTCAAAAGAAAATACTGTATTTACCTTCTCTATTAGTCATGCAAATGAAACCATTTACAAAGTGGAAAACAGTCCTAATTCCACATTCATCAGAGCCTGTGATACTTCAAACATTGATAAACAGCATCTAATGAGTGTAGTGCTTATAAAATTTTTATTAATGTAGCAAAATGATGCTTTTCTCTTTTAACAATGAATTTGTCTTATCAGTACGGATGCTCACATCGAGCATAAAAAAGGGCACGCATATTGCAGCACCAATGACACCAGACCAATAGTGTCCCCACCAAAGTTCAAATCAAACCTACGCCCTTGATTCAGAGAAAGGAAAATTGCCATCCATTGTTGAAAAGAACTGCACAAATGTAAGTAAATTGTTAGAATTAACCACAAATCATGTCTTAGTTAGACATAAATAGAACTGAATTCCTTACTGTTCTGTTAAAACATGAAAATGGCAAAAATTGCTGTTTTTCGTAATTAGGGCTGGGTATTTTGGCCAAAGTCCTGAATCGATTTGATTTTGACTCATACAGTTCTAAATCAATTAATTTTGATTCGATCTGTTTTTACAATAATGAAAGTGGTTCAACTGTGTTTCAAAATATTCATGTCAAACAAGTTTGTCTCACAATTGCAAACTTGTTTGTAAAAAGTGAAAAAGGGAAGCCTCCCACGAGCAGGCAGACATGACACAGTGGGGACCCAGCAGACATGCATGAGCTGCATAATTTCCACTGTGTCACGCCCATCTCAAAGGCGAGGACAAAAAGGGAGACAGACGAGCGGATCCATAGCAACAATGATTTATTGATTACAAAAATACGCTCTGTGAGATCAGGCCAGCCAGTCGGAGAGAAGTGTGGACCAATGCTGCTCGTTCCGGCCTGGTCCGGAGGGCAAACAAGCAGAGAGAGTGACTGACTAGTCGTCCCCTTTTATCATTCACCGGTGTGTGCAATTAACAGTCCATCTACCTGCTTCCTGAAAAAAAACAAGAAGAAACATGTAGTAGACTAGAGACACCTACTGGACAGAAGGGGATCGTCACACTCCCCCCCATACAAATGGAGTCCTAACCGGAACTCCAAAAAGACAGCGATTTATACTAACAACTAGGTGACAATTGCAATACTAATGGCTTTGCAGTCTTACCACAATCACCCATTCAATCCCCACCTCAATAGCTCAGCCACCCTAGCCACTGGAAAAGCCTATAAGAAACTTGGAGAAAAAAGGGACTGAACATTAAACCTAAGCACATGGTGCCCTGGACAAAGCATCTGCCACAACATTGTCCGAGCCCCTAATATGGCGGATATCCAGACAATAGGGCTGCAAAAACAACATCCATCGCATCAGTCTGCGATTTGGACACTGCAATGAATGCAAAAATGTTAAGGGATTGTGATCAGTATAGACCACCAGAGGAACACTTCCAGAATCCAGATATATTTCAAAATGCTGTAAAGCCCAAATTAGTGCCAATGTCTCTTTTTCAATGACAGAATAGTTCACCTGAAAATGGTTGAATTTTTTAGAGTAGAAACTCACAGGTCGATCAACTCCATCATCATCTTGTTGAAATAAGACAGCACCTGCACCTACATCACTTGCATCCACATGCAGGACAAAAGGACGATCCCATTGTGGAGCTGCAAGAACAGGGAAGGAACAGAGGACAAATTTGACATCATCAAAAGCTTTCTGACAGGAAGCTGTCCAGGTGTACTTCACTTTATCCTTCAGCAAATCTGTTAATGGGGAAACCACTGTAGAAAAGTTCTTACAAAACCTGCGGTAGTACCCCACAAGACCCAGGAACCGCTGGAGTTCTTTTTTTGTTGTTGGTACGGGATACTGTAAAATTGCAGTTACTTTGGCTTCCACTGGACGCACCACCCCTTGCCCCACCACCTTACCCAGATAGGTAACAGTAGCCTTAGCAAACTCACACTTCGCCAAGTTAATGGTCAGGTGTGCTTCAGCCAGTCGTTCAAACAGCTTACGTATGTGAGCCAGATGTTCCTTCCACGTATCACTAAAGACCACCACATCATCCAAATATACGGCACACCCTTCCAACCCAGACACAACCATATTCATGAGACGCTGAAAGGTTGCAGGTGCATTTCGCAATCCAAAACTCATTACAGAGTAAGAGAACAGACCAAAGGGAGTTATAAAGGCAGAAATCTCTCTAGCTCTCTCAGACAATGGAACTTGCCAATAACCCTTCAATAAATCAAATTTGCTAACAAACTGAGCTGAACCCACCTGATCGACACAATCTTCCATGCGTGGCATCGGATAAGCATCAGATTTTGTAACCATGTTCACTTTCCGATAATCTGTACAAAATCTAAAACTTTTATCAGCTTTCTCCACCAACAAACAAGGTGATGCCCAGCTAGATGCAGAGGATTCAGCAATACTATTTTCAAGCATATACCGAATCTCCCCCTCCATTACCTTCCGCTTCTCCTCAGAAATCCTGTAAAAGCGCTGGCGAATTGGCTGTGCCTCACCCACATCGATATCATGTTGAACTAAGTGAGTTCGACTGGGCACATCACCAAACAAACAACGATACTCATTAAACATAGCAGTCAACTCAGTGCCCTCCTCCTGAGACAAATGTGCAAACAAAGAATCCAAATTCCTCAGTACATCAGAATTTTTCAGCATGCCAGTCAACAAACTCTCATTAGGTGGAATCACCCCATCGTTTTCAAGTGCAGATAAGAAACCTAATCCACTTACTGTAGTAGCCACAGAGACAGTCTTATCAACCTGCACCTCCTCATCTTTGCTGGATACCTGTGACTCCCAAGTGTAATAGGGTTTTAACAAATTTGCATGGCAAAGCTGTGTTGACTTCCTACGCCTCGGTGTGGACAGCAGATAGTTTTGATCCGACAGCTTGCGCAGGACTGTAAATGGGCCTGTAAATTTAGCCTGAAAGGGGGAGCTGACAACTGGCAATAATGCAAGTACCTGATCACCAGGACTAAAACATCGATGGTCCACCTTACGGTCATAGATGCGCTTCATCTTCTCCTGAGAAGAGGTCAACTTCTCCCTAGCCATTTCCACCCCCACATGCAAACGATGTCTAAACCCATTGACATAGTCAATTAACTTACTCGGAGGTTCTGACGGACTCACAGCATCATGTAACAGTTTAAGTGGCCCACGCACTGCATGTCCAAAAACAAGCTCGTTTGGGCTAAACCCAGTACTCTCTTGCACCACCTCACGAGCAGCTAACAGAAGCGATGGTAAGCCATCTTCCCAATCCTGATTTAACTCCACACAGTAAGTACGCAACAAGGACTTGAGGGTCTGATGGAACCTCTCCAGAGCACCTTGACTCTGAGCATGATATGCAGAAGCCTGATTATGTTTGACCTGTAAAAGTTTCAAAACTTGAGCGAACAAATGAGAAGAAAAATTTGAACCTTGATCAGACTGGATAACTTTTGGAATACCAAAAATAGAAATGAACTGAGTCAGAGCCTTTACCACAGACCTAGCAGTAATGGTCCGCAGTGGGTATGCAGCTGGATATCTTGTTGTCTGACACATTACCGTCAACAAATAATTACTCCCAGCCTTAGAACGAGGTAAAGGACCAACACAATCAATAATGAGGTGTTCAAAAGGTTGCATAACCACCGGAATTGGGTACAAGGGAACCGGCTTAATGCTCTGATTTGGCTTCCCTGCCATCTGACATGTGTGGCAGGTTTTGATATATTCAGACACATCCCTTTTTAACCGAGGCCAAAAAAAATAACGCAGGATATAATGATAAGTCTTGTGGACCCCCAAATGACCTGATTGATCATGGGAAGCCCGCAACACTTCACTGCGAAATTTCGAGGGAACAACAGTCTGACAAAGGGAACCCCCAACAAAATCCTCCCCATGTACCAACCATTTCCGCACCAACAATCCATCCTTCAACACATACCCACAGGCCACACTCTCGTCATCAGTGACAACCTGGTCAAAAAGATGACGAAGAGAAGAATCCGCTCTCTGCTCCGCCACCAGGTCACTGTGAGAAACAGACAAAAGAGAATCAGGGACATAAAGAGAGAAAAAATCACCATCTTCGGCACCTCCACCTTCATGGTCAGGGACGGATGCCGACTCAGCATGGTACATAGCTCGCGTCACCGCACAAGCTGTAAAAACCCCAGGGAAACACTGAGCACTCTCATCCAACTTCCCTAGAACAGGGGAAGAAGTTACTATGGGAGCAGGTAGTGGACAATCAGCCCACACCCGGCCACCAGCCAGATCATTGCCCAAGATTACATCCACTCCCTCCAGCGGAATTGCAGGGCGCACCCCCATGATAACCTCCCCCTGAACCAATCCACACGTCAAAGTCAACTTATGCAGCGGAACTGGTTCCACCATAAGTCCCATTCCCCGCATCAATACATGGTCTCCAGTATTGGTTTCCTCAGAAGAGGGTAATACAGAGCTCACAATATATGAATTAAAAGCTCCAGTATCCCTCAAAATTTTTACCGGTACCGTAGCATCACTCCCCACCATGGACACATGGCCGTCAGAAAGAAAAGGTGAAAAATCCTCCTGATCCAAAGTATACTTCCGTCCTGTGTCCACCTGTTTAGAGGAAACAAAACCATGCGTTTCAGAGGCAGCAAAAGCAACCGATTTCACTTGAGCACCTCTTTTTGGGCATTCCCGCTTCCAATGGCCTCTGGCTTTGCAATAATGACACACATCAGATAGATCCACATACACATGCCCACTGGAAATCCGTTCTGACCTACTGTTCACATCAGAACCAATGCCTTCCCCCTTTGCATGACTTCCCACAAAAGATTGATTGCCACTCCTGTAACCAAAATCACTGCGAGGTTGATACTCACGGCCACCCCTGTGTATAAGAACATATTCATCTGCCAGCTTAGCAGCTTCAGCAGCTGTCTTCACGTTATGTTCACTGATATATACCGCAAGGTGACTCGGAACAGAGTTTTTAAACTGTTCCAGGACAACCAAATTACAGAGGTCAACAAAAGTGCTAATTTGTAAGGAAGCACACCACCTATTGAAATGGATTCCCAGCTCCCTGGCAAACTCAACATGGGTTTGTTTCCCAGCCTTCTCCCATGTCCGAAACCTCTGTCGGTAAGCCTCTGGTACCAACTCATAAGCTGTTAAAACAGCCTTCTTCACAGTGGCATAAACCTTACTTTCCTCCCCTGTGAGGGCAGAGTATGCTTCTTGTGCTTTGCCTGTGAACACACACTGTAAAAGCAGTGTCCGGTCCAAATCAGACCAACCTCGACAATCAGCAACACGCTCAAACAGGGAAAAGAAGGTATCCGGATCCCATTCAGAAAACTGAGGAACTAAACGCAGATTATTCCCAACATCAAACGAGCTAGACGTTCCCCTACCGGAAGCATCAAGGGGGACGTTGCCCGCTCTAGTTGAGCTCAGTCTGCGTTCTTCCAACTCCAGCCTTTTCACATCCAATCTTTTCTGTTCTATCCCAGCCTGCAGTAAAAGCAGCTCCCACTTTTGTTCAAAAGTCAATCTAGTATCAAAAACGTCAGTGTCCAACCACGTCGCGCCAGCTTGCAACTTAACTGGTCCTAACACACCGGAGTCAGTTAAATTAGCTTTAATGGCGGCTTTTATACTCTCCTTAGACCGCTTGTCACTGACCTCCAACGTAAAATGTTCAGCTATCTTTAGTAACTGTTCGCGTGTGCAGCGCTCCAAGCCCTCCTCAGACGGATCCCGCAAAAAATCCTCAACAGCAGCCATAACATCTACAGTTATCCACACAACACCTGAATTCCAACCAGTAGCACTCTGAGCTCCCACGCTCCCAAAACAACCACAACGTCACAGCGACCCCGTCCCTCTAACTGCCTAACCAGAATCTAACTAATCTCCCCCGCTAGTCTTCGGGTGTTACTAGTGATGGGTATTTAGGCACTAACGCCCGAGAGTCCGAAAAAGCAACCAATAAATGGCGACTCCCTGCAACTCCGGATGTGCTCCCGAGACAACTGCTCTTCCCACGTTCCCACCACACTAAAATCCCCCCACAACAAACTCCATAAGGGAAATTGTTGTTAAGCCTGACAGGGACAGAACCACCGCGACCTGCTATGAAGGAGCGATCACTGCTACACAAACACACTCTCTCAGAACAGATGTACAACGGCTGGCTCACTCACCAAACCCAGCACGCTCGTCAACGTCCCCCAACAAAACAGAGTTCACAACTCAACACACTACCTGAAAGCTGATCCCCAATCCGGGTTCAAACTGACAAGTCCCCATTTGTCACGCCCATCTCAAAGGCGAGGACAAAAAGGGAGACAGACGAGCGGATCCATAGCAACAATGATTTATTGATTACAAAAATACGCTCTGTGAGATCAGGCCAGCCAGTCGGAGAGAAGTGTGGACCAATGCTACTCGTTCCGGCCTGGTCCGGAGGGCAAACAAGCAGAGAGAGTGACTGACTAGTCGTCCCCTTTTATCATTCACCGGTGTGTGCAATTAACAGTCCATCTACCTGCTTCCTGAAAAAAAACAAGAACAAACATGTAGAGGACTAGAGACACCTACTGGACAGAAGGGGATCGTCACAACTGCACAAACCATATTTGCAGCATTGTCTGTAACAACTAAAGGGTGTTTTCCAGTCAGGCTCCATTTGTTTATGTCTTCAGTCAACCTGTTGGCTATATTTGAGGATCTCTGGCTTGAAGTAATCTTGGTGGTCTGTAGCACAAGACGCGAGGCACCACTCATTAGCAATGTAGTGGGAAGTCACCTTAATGTCATATATCCACCATATTATCTTTAACACTATGGCGATAACCTTAGTGCTCTTTTTGGCATCAAGACAAGACAGAACCAGACAGGAAACTATTAAAAAAATAATAATAATCCAACAACCCCATACATTGTTTTTCAAACTGCTTAAACGATGTTAATCATTGATGACCTCAAACTTTCTGAATCTGAATGAAAGTAGGACAGAAATTATAATGTTTGGTTGTAGTCCAGCAGTTTTTGCTCCTGGCTCCTTGGGCCCTCTTACACCTAACATTCGATCATCAGTAAAAAATCTTGGTGTAATATTTGTTGAAATTTGATGGCCAGGTTAGTTTGGTCTTAAAAAAATCAGCTTTTACCAGTTAAGAATTTTATCAAAAGTGAAAGGGTACCTGCCACACAAAGACCTGGAGACTGTAATCCATGCTTTTTTTTAATACAAGTTTGGATTACTGTAATTCTTTACATGCTGGCTTGGACCACTCACTTCTACACCGTCTGCAGTTGGTACAAAATGTAGCTGCCCATCTGACACACGTAAACGTGAGCACATATCACCTTTTCTAGCCTCCTTGCACTGGCTCCCGGTTGTTTTTAGGATAGATTTTAAAATGTTATTGTTTGTTTTTAAAGCTCTTAATGATCTAGCCCCCCAGTATTTGACTGAGCCTCTCCAAGTCCACACCCAGGCCAGAACACTGAGATCCTTTAATCAGCTGCTATTGGTCATGCCTAAAACCAGACTTAAAACCAAAGGTGATCGTGCCTTTAGGGCAGTGGCACCAAGATTCTGGAAAAACTTGCCTTGGCATATTCGATCAGCAGGCTCCTTTGAGGTTTTTAAATCCTCTCTAAAAGAACACTTCTTCTCCCTGGCTTTTAATCAAGTCTAAGTGGACATTTGGCAAACATTTTATTCTAAATTTTATTTTATTTTAAAATGTATTTTAATTTAAACATTTATCCTATTATATTTTATCTCCAGTCCATTTTCTTTTTGTAATGTCTTTATGTGTTTTAGCCTTCAGTTTTTATCTTATGTTCCTTAACAGTGATTCCTGTACAGCAGTTTGGTCAACCCCAGTTGTTTTAAATGTGCTCTATAAATAAAGTTGGAGTTGAGTCATGGTCACCTCACTCAATGATAACCAGCCTGTAGCACAGACTACAATCATGATGAAGTGCTTTGAAAGGCTGGATAAAGAACACATCGTCACCAGTCTGTCCCCAACATTCGACCCATTCCAGTTCGCCTACCAATGGAACCGCTCCACTGAAAATGCCTTCTCTGCTGCTCTCCACCTGAGCCTGGCACACCTTAAGGAGAAGAACACCCACATGTGGATGCTGTTCCTGGACTTCAGTTCAGCTTTCAACGCCATCATCCCACAGCATCTGATGGGCAAACTGGAACAGCTGGGATTCAATACACCCCTCTGCAACTGGCTGCTAGACTTCCTCACAGACAGACCTCAGTCAGTCCGGGTTGGACAGGACACCTCTGATGTCATCACCCTTAGCACAGGCTCCCCTCAGGGCTATGTCTTGAGCCCCCTACTGATCACCCTCATGACACAAGACTGCGTCCCCAGGTTGACCAGCAATCACATCATGAATGTTGGAAGATGACACCATGGTGGTGGGCCTCATCAGAGAGGACAAGGCCCACAGAGAGTCATGTATGTCAGCACAAGCTCCAAAGTATGAAGATAAAAATGTGTGGGACTATTCAGATTTTGAACAAAGCCAACAGCATCTAAGATAGCATTAAAGGCAGCACTTAAGCTGTCACCTCCCACTATAGCTGTCACCTCCCACTATAATAACCCTGTCAATATTTAATGCCAAATCAGATAGGAACTCTGAAAACTCATCTAAAAATTCAGAGTAAGGACCTGCTGGAAGATACAAAGTTACAAAAAGAAGAGGTTTTCATGCTTTGCAATTTGGATAAGGGAAACTAAGGGGTAAATGTTTAAAAGAGTTGTAAATATTAACTGCCTTTGGAGTAATCAGTAAGTCAGAAGATTGTTTCTACTCCTCCAAGAATTTCTAGGTATATGAAAATTTCATTAACTAGAAGGGGTTGCCTCCTTTATGCTCACATAATCCTCTTGCTCTAGACACGTTTCTATAAGGCAACAAAAATCAATGTGATTATCATAAATCAAGTCATTAACTAGCAGACTTTTTGAAGAAAGATATCTTATGTTAAATAAACAACATTTAATTGTTTTAACTTTTCCCCCAATTGGAGTTATTTTAATTTGTATTAGATTATAATGATTTACTCGTTTGGGATTATTTTCTAATGTATTCGATTTTGGTTGTGGGCTAGACACTCGATGGAGTAATGAGAAAAGTTCTGAGTATGGCATGCAGAAGGTTTTGACTCAGGTTGTGTTTATGCATGACGTAGGTGAACACATCACTGAAGTGTACAGGCTATTTATCACCACTATCTACTGGGCTGGGGTGGAAACCACTTGAGTGTTCTCATAACCAAGTGAGAGAAATGGAACTGGGCCTAAATTATCTGCAGGACTGAGGCTCTGCTGCTGGTTGTGTCCTGATCATTCACACCTGCCATCTATCTGGTAATCACCTGCTGGGGATTTTAGTAGCAATACAATTTTACTTACTTTGTTAAGGTTTTTCTTTTTTTTTTGGTATGCTTTAAAACCGAAAAAAACTGTGATTATATTAGAGAGCACAACATTTTTTCTTTTTACACAGTATGAACAAACATGGTATCAACTGTCATTTTGGCTCATTTCATACATTTAACAAATTCAATAGTCGCACTGCTGGGTTAAAATAAGTGAAAAATAAAAAGAACTGAATATTATTTGCAATGAATCATTAAAGAGTGTCTGTGACCGTGTAACTGGTGGAAAAACCAACCAAAATGAAACTTCTAAAAATGTTATCCCCTGGATCAAGCTAAATTAAATAAATTATGCCATACCAAGCATTAATCATGGCCCACAATTAGTTCTCCAAATGTGACACACAGTTAGCGTAGCGCAGTCACAGGCTTTAATGTCAGTCGTCAGATCTCAGCTAACTGTCCGCTAAAGTGAGAAAACACTCCCAAGATATAGTAATGATTAGATTAGTAGCCAGCTAAATTGAAGAGAAAATGTGTCTTTCAGCCAAGCATCAAAAAGATGCTGTGAAAACATTCTGAATTGCAGATGATCCTGACAGAGCTAATTAAGCTGTGGGTGTTGTGTGGTGCTAAATGAGCTGGCTCCAGGTTCCCAGTGTTAGGCTGCTGTTATGTTACTGTCATCTTTGCTCACTGTGAGATTATGAAGCCACAGACCTACAAATGAAAGCATTTGTATCTGTTGTTTGAACTACAGTGTTTTACCACACAGTACCATGAATGCAGCGACTAGCAGCGGCTAAAACTTTTTAAATATTTGTCATGTTACAACCACAAAAAAGCTGATTTTTTGTTTTCTTTTCTTTATTTTGGGGGGGGGAGCAGCACAATTTGATGAATAATTGCAAAGAGGAAAGAAAGTTACAGTTTTTCACATTATCTTTAATAAAGTCTGATAAATCCAGGGCACACTTTTTTTTATCTACTTCAGTCTAATATAACTACAAACAATTGAGTGCTGTCAGTTAAATCAAGTAATCACCCAATTAGCAGATAAAGATCCCCTGCACTTTATATAAATTAATATATTCAGGATTGAAGAAAATATGTGAAGAAACAGGATCCTGAAGAAAAAGCAAAACAGCAGGTGAAGGAAAAAGTTGTGAAGAAGAATAAATTAAGCTTAGCTCATAAAACCATGATTCAACATCTAGAACATCTCAAGGATCGAAATGCAATCCATTATTCAAACTTGAAACCTTTAACTTCTTTGCAGTTGATACTGTATCACACAACTGCAAACCAGTCAAGAAAATATAAAGGAATGCCTGGAAACCAGAATATATATTTTTCGAAGACACTAAAGAGACGGTGTAACTTAAGTAAAGATGCAGAGCCTTATTGAAGAATGACCGAATATAAATGCTGTTAAAAGAAAATCGTGTAAAACTGTATTTTCTCTTGGCCAGAAGACTTATAGGGAATGTATCAATCATATGGGATGGGAACAAAATTAAACGTTAGTGTTTACATGCAAAATACTAAGGGCCATTGTGATTTGCAGGTGCAAAAAATCTTTTGTCATTGTGGCTACAAAGGAACCATGTGTGCAATGACAGACATTGAGAGTCTGTGCTTATGTGAACATATTTGGAAAGTCAGAAATAACAATAGTAAATAGAATATTACTTGAAGCCAAAATGAAGAAAAGAAAAACATGGCTGAACTTTTATTGTGGCATGTTTATAAACAAAGAGAACTTAATACTAGAAGTTAGCACAAAAAAAGCCACCACAGACCCTGTAAAGTGTCATTCCTCACCTGAGGCCAGGGCCGGTGTCGTGCCAAACGAGTTATCCCCGACAGAATTTGTATCCCCTGCGTCGGGAGCGCGCATTCAGCTCCGCCTCATTACCAACACATTAGGCGTGGAAATAAAGATATTTTTCACTTGTTAGTGCTATCGTAAGGGATTCTGCTTAAAACTAGACTAATCACTAAGTATAACACGTTCTGAGAAAGCAAACGGCTCTGTGGTATTCTCCAGATGTGTAACGAAAATATAAGGTTTATGTTATTCGATTGTCGCATGACTGTCGCATGTCTGTCTGTTGAAAATAAAAATCGACCTTTCTGAGTCCATCACAGCTGTCTACTTTTTCGTTGTTATTTTTGTGTGTGGATAGAACCGCATGAATGTATTATATAAAGCTAATTTCAAGTTTGAATAAATGAATAGTGAAGAAAGTTACTGCCAAAATGATCAGATCTAATGAGATTTTAATTCAGCCAAGAACCATATGAAGAACACAAGATGTGTCACTTAAAAAAATAACAATATATGAGGAGTTTTTAAAAAACTACTTTATTGCAATTTTATTAGAATAAGATGTTAAAAAATATTTGGACTTCACATTAAAAGTTTTATTGTTTTCAAGCACTGCAGCCCATTGTTATAAATGCTGACCAGATGGTGTGTCAAAAAGTTTCCTCTCTAAGGAAACCCAGCAGGTTTCAAGTCTCTCTAAGCAGCATTCTCTCCTCCTGAAAGATTGTAGAACCACAGTGGATAGATGTCTGCGTTTTTGATGTCTTAGCAGCAATCACTCATATTGAGCATGCATGAAGTGACAGTGGTTTCATATTCATAAGTTACACTGCTATCCTTAGGTTGGGAGAATTGATCTTTGCATATCTTACTGGGTTTTTGAGGCACTATTGGCTCATTTTTTTAAAGTAGGCTGACAGGAAAGGGGTTATGAGACGGAGGAAGAAATGCGGTAAAGGACCTTAGGCTGAGGACTAGGGCCTCTGTATGTAGCACCTGCTGAAAATTTGAAGCTGTTGGCTCTTTCAATGTAAAAGTTACGGGGGGATACAAAAAATATCAGTATCAGCCTGCCAAAATATGTATCCCCTTCTAAAATGGACTAAGAGTATCCCACATTCTAGATTTTTGGCACATAAACACCTCTTATAATCACCAACAACTGTAGGAATTTTGAAGCTGTTGGCTCTTTCAATGTAAAAGTTACGGGGGGATACAAAAAATATCAGTATCAGCCTGCCAAAATATGTATCCCCTTCTAAAATGGACTAAGAGTATCCCACATTCTAGATTTTTGGCACATAAACACCTCTTATAATCACCAACAACTGTAGGAATTTTGAAGCTGTTGGCTCTTTCAATGTAAAAGTTACGGGGGGATACAAAAAATATCAGTATCAGCCTGCCAAAATATGTATCCCCTTCTAAAATGGACTAAGAGTATCCCACATTCTAGATTTTTGGCACATAAACACATCTTATAATCACCAACAACTGTAGGAATTTTGAAGCTGTTGGCTCTTTCAATGTAAAAGTTACAGGGGGATACAAAAAATATCAGTATCAGCCTGCCAAAATATGTATCCCCTTCTAAAATGAACTGAGAGTATCCCACATTCTAGATTTTTGGCACATAAACACCTCTTATAATCACCAACAACTGTAGGAATTTTGAAGCTGTTGGCTCTTTCAATGTAAAAGTTACGGGGGGATACAAAAAATATCAGTATCAGCCTGCCAAAATATGTATCCCCTTCTAAAATGGACTAAGAGTATCCCACATTCTAGATTTTTGGCACATAAACACCTCTTATAATCACCAACAACTGTAGGAATTTTGAAGCTGTTGGCTCTTTCAATGTAAAAGTTACGGGGGGATACAAAAAATATCAGTATCAGCCTGCCAAAATATGTATCCCCTTCTAAAATGGACTAAGAGTATCCCACATTCTAGATTTTTGGCACATAAACACCTCTTATAATCACCAACAACTGTAGGAATTTTGAAGCTGTTGGCTCTTTCAATGTAAAAGTTACGGGGGGATACAAAAAATATCAGTATCAGCCTGCCAAAATATGTATCCCCTTCTAAAATGAACTGAGAGTATCCCACATTCTAGATTTTTGGCACATAAACACCTCTTATAATCACCAACAACTGTAGGAAATTTGAAGCTGTTGGCTCTTTCAATGTAAAAGTTACAGGGGGATACAAAAAATATCAGTATCAGCCTGCCAGATCTGCATGAATAACCCATCACCAGAGAAGGCCTTTGTTTGTCCTGCTTGTTTTTGTTAGAAAATTTTTAGTAGTTCTGACTATTCTGTATATAGTTTATATGAATAAATAAACATTACAGTTGTTGAAAGTTTGAAAGGTTTTTGGCATTTCATATAGATGCAGTTGAAAAACACATGCAGTTTAACCACTCTCTGTGCTCTGTAAAAGGATGACACATTTTTGGCAGGCCGATACTGATATTTTTTGTATCCCCCCGTAACTTTTACATTGAAAGAGCCAACAGCTTCAAAATTCCTACAGTTGTTGGTGATTATAAGAGGTGTTTATGTGCCAAAAATCTAGAATGTGGGATACTCTCAGTTCATTTTAGAAGGGGATACATATTTTGGCAGGCTGATACTGATATTTTTTGTATCCCCCTGTAACTTTTACATTGAAAGAGCCAACAGCTTCAAAATTCCTACAGTTGTTGGTGATTATAAGATGTGTTTATGTGCCAAAAATCTAGAATGTGGGATACTCTTAGTCCATTTTAGAAGGGGATACATATTTTGGCAGGCTGATACTGATATTTTTTGTATCCCCCCGTAACTTTTACATTGAAAGAGCCAACAGCTTCAAAATTCCTACAGTTGTTGGTGATTATAAGAGGTGTTTATGTGCCAAAAATCTAGAATGTGGGATACTCTTAGTCCATTTTAGAAGGGGATACATATTTTGGCAGGCTGATACTGATATTTTTTGTATCCCCCCGTAACTTTTACATTGAAAGAGCCAACAGCTTCAAAATTCCTACAGTTGTTGGTGATTATAAGAGGTGTTTATGTGCCAAAAATCTAGAATGTGGGATACTCTTAGTCCATTTTAGAAGGGGATACATACACTATATTGCCAAAAGTATTTGCTCACCCATCCAAATTATTGGAATCAGGTGTTCCAATCACTTCCATGGCCACATGTGTATAAATTCAAGCACCTAGGCATGCAGACTGTTTTTACAAACATTTGTGAAAGAATGGGTCGCTCTCAGGAGCTCAGTGAATTCCAGCGTGGAACTGTGATAGGATGCCACCTGTGCAACAAATCCAGTCGTGAAATTTCCTCGCTCCTAAATATTCCACAGTCAACTGTCAGCTGTATTATAAGAAAATGGAAGTGTTTGGGAACGACAGCAACTCAGCCACGAAGTGGTAGGCCACGTAAACTGACGGAGCGGGGTCAGCGGATGCTGAAGCGCATAGTGCGAAGAGGTCGCCAACTTTCTGCAGAGTCAATCACTACAGACCTCCAAACTTCATGTGGCCTTCAGATTAGCTCAAGAACAGTGCGCAGAGAGCTTCATGGAATGGGTTTCCATGGTCGAGCAGCTGCATCCAAGCCATACATCACAAAGTGCAATGCAAAGCGTCGGATGCGGTGGTGTAAAGCACGCCGCCACTGGACTCTAGAGCAGTGGAGACGCGTTCTCTGGAGTGACGAATCGCGCTTCTCCATCTGGCAATCTGATGGACGGGTCTGGGTTTGGCGGTTGCCAGGAGAACGGTACTTGTCTGACTGCATTGTGCCAAGTGTAAAGTTTGGTGGAGGGGGGATTATGGTGTGGGGTTGTTATTCAGGAGCTGGGCTTGGCCCCTTAGTTCCAGTGAAAGGAACTCTGAATGCTTCAGCATACCAAGACATTTTGGACAATTCCATGCTCCCAACTTTGTGGGAACAGTTTGGAGCTGGCCCCTTCCTCTTCCAACATGACTGTGCACCAGTGCACAAAGCAAGGTCCATAAAGACATGGATGACAGAGTCTGGTGTGGATGAACTTGACTGGCCTGCACAGAGTCCTGACCTCAACCCGATAGAACACCTTTGGGATGAATTAGAGCGGAGACTGAGAGCCAGGCCTTCTCGTCCAACATCAGTGTGCGACCTCACAAATGCGCTTCTGGAAGAATGGTCAAAAATTCCCATAAACACACTCCTAAACCTTGTGGACAGCCTTCCCAGAAGAGTTGAAGCTGTTCTAGCTGCAAAGGGTGGACCGACGTCATATTGAACCCTATGGATTAGGAACGGGATGTCACTTAAGCTCATATGTGAGTCAAGGCAGGTGAGCAAATACTTTTGGCAATATAGTGTATTTTGGCAGGCTGATACTGATATTTTTTGTATCCCCCCGTAACTTTTACATTGAAAGAGCCAACAGCTTCAAAATTCCTACAGTTGTTGGTGATTATAAGAGGTGTTTATGTGCCAAAAATCTAGAATGTGGGATACTCTTAGTCCATTTTAGAAGGGGATACATATTTTGGCAGGCTGATACTGATATTTTTTGTATCCCCCCGTAACTTTTACATTGAAAGAGCCAACAGCTTCAAATTTTCAGAAGGTGCTACATACAGAGGCCCTAGTCCTCAGCCTAAGGTCCTTTACCGCATTTCTTCCTCCGTCTCATAACCCCTTTCCTGTCAGCCTACTTTAAAAAAATGAGCCAATAGTGCCTCAAAAACCCAGTAAGATATGCAAAGATCAATTCTCCCAACCTAAGGATAGCAGTGTAACTTATGAATATGAAACCACTGTCACTTCATGCATGCTCAATATGAGTGATTGCTGCTAAGACATCAAAAATGCAGACATCTATCCACTGTGGTTCTACAATCTTTCAGGAGGAGAGAATGCTGCTTAGAGAGACTTGAAACCTGCTGGGTTTCCTTAGAGAGGAAACTTTTTGACACACCATCTGGTCAGCATTTATAACAATGGGCTGCAGTGCTTGAAAACAATAAAACTTTTAATGTGAAGTCCAAATATTTTTTAACATCTTATTCTAATAAAATTGCAATAAAGTAGTTTTTTAAAAACTCCTCATATATTGTTATTTTTTTAAGTGACACATCTTGTGTTCTTCATATGGTTCTTGGCTGAATTAAAATCTCATTAGATCTGATCATTTTGGCAGTAACTTTCTTCACTATTCATTTATTCAAACTTGAAATTAGCTTTATATAATACATTCATGCGGTTCTATCCACACACAAAAATAACAACGAAAAAGTAGACAGCTGTGATGGACTCAGAAAGGTCGATTTTTATTTTCAACAGACAGACATGCGACAGTCATGCGACAATCGAATAACATAAACCTTATATTTTCGTTACACATCTGGAGAATACCACAGAGCCGTTTGCTTTCTCAGAACGTGTTATACTTAGTGATTAGTCTAGTTTTAAGCAGAATCCCTTACGATAGCACTAACAAGTGAAAATATCTTTATTTCCACGCCTAATGTGTTGGTAATGAGGCGGAGCTGAATGCGCGCTCCCGACGCAGGGGATACAAATTCTGTCGGGGATAACTCGTTTGGCACGACACCGGCGATTGCTATAGGCGAGCTAGGCAATTGCCTAGGGCGACAAATGTGTTGGGGGCGCCCTCTAGCGTCGCCCTTAGGCTTACTTCCCCTTAATCATAGAATTAGAAAAAAAAGCGAATTAAACCGGTTATGAAGCGTCCGTCAGTTTGACTTAACCTTACGTATATATAAATAGCAAAATATGAACAAATAAATATACCACCGTTTTTTATTTATTTTTTCACATTTAAGAGAAAATCGGAAAAGATTCTGATCACTTTTCAAGCGCCCTCCAACCCGGAAGTCGTGACGTCAATCACTGCAGCATGTACACCAATATTTTGGAATGAAATTGTAAGCAAACAGATATTAAAAGTAAAACAAGTGAAGTCTGGCACTTAACTCTGCTCGCGACTCGAGGATGGCTGAACTCCTCCTCCAGCTGCTGCCGCAGTCGGGCCCGTCTTAATCATCCACTCAGAGTACCACTGGTAAGCGCACACAGACTTTGTAGCTTGTCCGGTCAGTTAAAAATAGTAATTGTGAAATCCGTGTTGTAATCGGAAGCATACAAGCTAGTTAGCTTGAAAAGTAAATAAAGTTTCAGACGTGCTGCGTGATGATGTGTTCAGATTGGCTCAGTAAAACGACAATTAGGTTATCATGATGCCTTCAAGTGTAACGTAAAGAAAACGGGAAATTTTGTTTTTGGCGAGAAACATGAGTAATACAGTTGTATAATGCTCTAATTATTTTAGAATATATAATTAAACTACTGATGCCAACATTTATTAAAAATTACTTTTAATTTAAAATACAATTATTTATTTGTTAAATATTTTCCTAATCACTAAAAACATGATGAAAAGTGACAGTAGACAATACATTAACCAACAATTGTGAAAATATATTCTAGTTAGTTTTATGTCATTTCGAAGTGGCCTATTACATTAGCCATGTTTATTGAAGGCTAGAAACGTTTTTGTTATGCTCACTTGTTAAGCAATAGAAGCAATACCAGTTCTGTTAAAAAAATTTTGTTGCATCGTCTTTCCACCAAATAACAGAAAAGTATCGATAGTGGTATCGATAAAGACTCGGATCGATAAGGAGTATCGATAAAGGTATCGATATCAATAAATATTAACGATCCCCATCCCTAATGTTGACATCATTTTTTTCTCAGTATTTATGCAGCAAAATTATGTGCTATATTATTAGCTTGAGAATGGGTAGAAGATACTAATATAAATAAAATATTTTGTAGTGATTATCTGCATTGAGTATTCAAAAGGGATGTACAAATAATCATCAAAATATATGAAGTTATGGCTGTTCATCATAGAATATGTGAACAAAAAAAAAACAACTTCAAACTTTTAATTTTGTAATAGTATTCATAAAAGCACTTTTGTCTGTAGAGGGTTAATCCTTTCTTTAATCACTAATCAATGTCAGAAATCAGGGTAAATATACCTGATATATTTTATTTAGAGGAACATTTTGTTTATCTCATTTCTATTTATGTTCAAATTATTTAATTGAACTGGAACAGAAAATTTAATTTAATGTTTATCAATTACTTTTTTATGTAGTCCTTGGTTGAAGAATTTCTAAAATTTATTATTTTTTATTGTTATTTGGTAATTTCTGAAATTGATTTATTTAATATTTGTTTAATGTGTGTTAAATTTGTTAATTGTCTGAAATAAATTCATTCATTGATTCAATCCAGTTTTTTAGTTATACTTTACCTAAGTGTCCTTACAGATGGTTAAAAGTGTTTTTGCACAGTCCTAACTTTGAGTGTGTAATAAATTATTTAAAATAATAAAAAAGAAAAGGTACTGAAACCTATTCTGGTATTTGTCTATGCATCACTCCATGCTAAGTTACAGTTTTTTCTGAATGCTTAAACACAACCTTGATTCTTATAGCACAATTTCTAAAACTTATACTTATAGCAAATCCACTTGGGGGGGGCGCTTGGGGGTTGGGGCGCAAAACTCAATCTCGCCTAGGGCAACCAAAGGGCTAGAACCGGCCCTGCCTGAGGCAAAGAGAATTTTTACTGTATGTATTTATTTATATTTTCATTATCTTCAACTTTATTGTTTTGAGGTTAATACTTTTTTTATGGTCACTGGCAAACTGTTAATAGCACTCTAAATTTGCTCATTTAAATAGGGCAGACCAAATTGGTTTAAATGTCTTATCCAATGCTTTTGCAACCTTTATAGATTACCTGCAGCACAGTCAATTATTGCACGTGCAATCTTTTATTTAAATCCACTTTTGGGCAGTTATTATTCATAATGTTTGTAAATCAGGCCCTTTTTTTGGTTGAAAAGTAAAACTTTACATTAATTTGAACATAACACACCAACTCCATAATCTTTTGATGATAGTACAATAAAAGAGGCTTAAATCATAGCCTATCTCTGTGTTAGATTAGCCCTGTTTAACCCAAGACTTAAATCCAAATGAGGGCCTTTGGCACAATTAAAAAAATGAATGTTCACTGATGCACTGGATTCAGTCTCGTCAAGTTTCAGTCCTTTTGCAAGAACAATGGGCAAATATTTCAGGATCTAGATGTGCAAAGTGATGAGACATACCCTAAAAAGATATGCAGATGTAAATGTATCAAAAGCTGATTCTGTTTTAACGTATAAGGGCTGAATATAAATGCTCTTCATATTTTCTGATTGCTTTCCATAAATCCAAAAAAATAATAATTATGTTGGACCAACACAGAAGATTTCATCTTTTTTTGGTGTATTGCAACCACATGTCAAAAGGTTCAAGGAGAATGAATCCATTTTCAAGACACTGCAGGCATACAGAACCTGGGACTATTTTCTGAGTTTCTTTGAGATTTTTGAAACAGGTTGCACAATTAATTGAGAGTATCACCTGTGTGACCTACATCTTTGTGTCCCTGTCCCTCTATGATTCTGATGCACAATTTGTATATGAAACAAGAACATGATTAACGACCCTTGACGATGAAATATTAAATGATTCAAATGCAAATAGGGCAGTAACTGCTTTTTGTAATTCACTTCAAGGGCAGAAATTAGACTTGCAAAACTTCACCCATACACAGGGAAATTGCACTGAGATATAGCCTTGTTGTGAGTGGCAAACAACAGGGAAATGAAACATGCACCAAAAAAAGGAGGGACCATCAATCTAATGGGATTCCATTGCAAATTCCCTGCATTTCAGCATAACGCTGGCTCTCACTGGGGGATAGTCAACAGTGGAATAGCTTTCAGATGCTTCCGCACAAGCAGAGGGGGACTGTAGCTACTCCAGATCCCATCTAACAAGCTGTAAATCTGCACAATGAAAGCCATTTTTAATTTTATATAAAAAGAATAACAGCTTAGAATAGAATAATATGAACTCCATTAAAAACCAAATCAGCTTCATTAGACACGGTAATAGCCTCACTTAGTGATGGCAGACACAATGACTTTGGCAAGCATTAACTCTGCTCATTAAGGCGAGTTGAGCCTCACTGTGATCAACACAAGCAAGCACGAGATGAATGGCAAATTACAACCTTTTTTCATCAAACTTGGGTACCAAAAAAGTTATTGTGCTGTTTCTTAACCTTGATATAGCCATCTATGGTGAAGAAAAATGAAATCTTTTCTATGCATTCATGTAACATACACTGAAGTTTAAGTGTGCTTCTTTTTTTTTTTACTGCACAGAAAGGATGTTTGGAAACCATGAATATATCACACCATGTCCCACGTGAGCACTCATTTCTGTTGAGAGAAAAAGTGGAGGGTTTGATGACAAATTTTGGGGGAGGGAATGTGATTACTGAGACATTGGCAAAGGCAGTCATCACTTCTGCAAGCCTCCTCTCCAACTCAAAGTGGTGGGAGATGCAGGAGAACAGGATTACAGTTGCTTGTGGATTTTTGAGGGATGGCGATGTAATATATGAAGGTATCATTTGACCTTCGTACTGCTTCAGTAAATGGCTTGCTGCATTCTCGTCACGTCTGGCTCGATAAAAGTCCAATAACCTTTGCATCATTCTTGCTCTCGGCTACAGAAAGACACCCTAGGAATGACTTATTTGGGAAGGGATGTAGAACGATGAGAGAAAAACTCCACCAGGGCAGCGCCAGATGTTAGACTGGCAACAGTATGGCTGTAGATTTGTGGTTCTACCTCCTAAGATCCCTTTAAAAAGTGAAACCCTTGTAAAACAGTATTATTTGAGAAGTGTTACATTAAGCAGTTCATATTACTGGGCTCACATCTTCATTTTTCTCCTTTCTCTTTAGCTGGCTGGCAGGCTGGGAATGAGGCTTATCAATTTACTTATCCACTCAGCCTTACATATTTTAAGTATTGCAGCATTTGATCAACTTCTTTCCACCTCTGCTGGATGCCAACTTGAACTTCAAACAGGCCTCCACCAACCCAGAGAGGCAGAAAAATTGTTTGAGGGTACAAATAAATGGACTGATGAACAGAAAACTAATTTGCATGTTATTTGCAGAACATTTTTCATGATTTCACAAAGAGCACATAACACATGTTGATCAAGATGAAACCCTGTTTCATCAAAATCTCAAGAGAAACAACATTGGATTTGAAAAATGTATAAAGTATAAAGTGTAAAAATATATTTTCTATTCTGCAGCAGTAATAGAACAAGGTTCTGAGGGCTGATGAATCAATGCACTTAAAAAATGGATGCAAGAAGTGTTAAAGTAAAAAATGAAGGGCATGATCCATAGCACAACACCTCACTGTTCACACCCTGTGATTTATTGATGACATTTACCGGTGATTCCACTGCTGATAGAATCAACGGGATGAACGTTGCGGTATATGGGAGTGACTCTGTGAGCTCAGATTCAGTACAATCCATCAAAAATCACAAGAAGACTTTCCATCATTTAGAAGAATGACAACTCCAAGCATCTACCCAAAGAACTGCTCAGGATGAATGGAGGAAATCCTCAGCTGATTGAGTTAAAGGTATTATTTTGGGGGCGTGCAGGTGGCACAATGGTCCGTACCAATGTACGGAGGCGTTAGTCGTCGACGCGGACGACCTGGCGTTCGAATCCGTCCTGTGGTCCTTTGCCGCATGTCTCTCTCCTTCCTTGTAGGTGTGTTTGTTGAGTGTTCATGTTCTGAGAGTAGATTTAGAACTTAATGGTTGAGGTTTGAGTTGTATGAACTACATGTAGAAGACATTCTTTTGAAAGGTGGACTCAAAATCCTACCTGGATAAATCATAAAAAGAACAAAGAAAAGAAAGGAGTAAGAAAAAGAACCTTACTTAGCAAATCTTTATTGCGCAGAGGCATAACGGATTAACTCTACCTACAGGACACATCCTGACAACGCTGATACAAAATTTAGAAAAGAAGTTTTGTGCACTTTAGCATCAGTGAAACCTTTTTTTACAGTTATTTTAAATCCAATTCCTGTTGTTTTTGCATGGCAGAAACAGTGATTATTTGTAGTTCTGATGCAACTGTTTTTCTACTGTTATATATACAAAGCTGTGTTCAAGTTGGTGTGTATGTTTGTCTCTCCTGCATGCTCTGATTAAGGGGTGTGACTGGCAGGTGTCCTTCCCTGAGGTAGTTGCCAGATTGTTTCGGTTACATGAATGGTAACCAGACTCTATACAGCTAGGGCTCGATCATAAGGTATACATGTCTTGACATACATTGGTATTAGGAGGGCAGATCTTCCAAGAAGGTGCATAGTAATGTGTACAAACATTTCTTGGTCTGTGTCTGTAATGATCTCAGAACGTTGGACCCAGAAATTTGAGGCGAGACAGGCAGTGGGAAAGTTCAAAGCATTTATTTCAAGCAAACAGGAGAGTGGGGCTGCTCGTCAGCTGCAGGGCAAATCTCTGCAGAGATAGGAGATACAGGTCAGTGACTGGATTGTCGGACTGATCACGACTTGAAGCAAACTGAACTGATTCAATGTTTTCTCCGATCCCGGATGAAATACTACACTCCAAACGGGAGGAATCGGCAGCTTGCGGTGGGCGCCGCCCCAGAGTTCCGAAAGAGAAAGCAGAGCAGGTGCCAACCGACGCTGAGCAGCAACAGTGTCCTTGAGGGGAAATCCAAACCTGAAGTCAGAAAACAGGTCCACATTCTGGTAGAATCCAGGAAAGAGTCCAGAACAGATCAAACTAACAGAGCAGACAGGGGCAAAACACAACTCTGGATCCACTGGGCAGAAACTGGTCACAATCAGGAAAAACAGAACAAGATTCAGATTGGTAAAGTTAATCACACTAAAGTGCTCGAATAACCCGGCTCTGATGGGAGGCAAGCAAGCATCATAAATAGCAGAGGAACCAGGTGGAAATGATCATCATTCATCAGCCGTAGAACCAATTAGACAGGGGAGCAAGGAGCAAAGGATGATGCAGTATAGCTACACTCACGGGCCATTTTATTAGGTACACCTGTCCAACTGCTCGTTAACACTTAATTTCTAAGCAGCCAATCACATGGCGGCAACTCTGTGCATTTAGGCATGTAGACATGGTCAAGACAATCTCCTGCAGTTCAAACCGAGCCTCAGTATGGGGAAGAAAGGTGATTTGAGTGACTTTGAACGTGGCATGATTGTTGGTGCCAGAAGGGCTGGTCTGAGTATTTCAGAAACTGCTGATCTACTGGGATTTTCACGCACAACTATCTCTAGGGCTTACAGAGAATGGTCCGAAAAAGAAAAAACATCCAGTGAGCGGCAGTTCTGTCGGCGGAAATGCCTTGTTGATGCCAGAGGTCAGAGGAGAATGGCCAGACTGGTTCGAGCTGATAGAAGGGCAACAGTGACTCAAATAACCACCCGTTACAACCAAGGTGGGCAGAAGAGCATCTCTGAACGCACAGTACGTTGAACTTTGAGGCAGATGGGCTACAGCAGCAGAAGACCACACCGGGTGCCACTCCTTTCAGCTTAGAACAGGAAACTGAGGCTACTATTTGCACAAGCTCATCGAAATTGGACAATAGAAAATTGGAAAAACGTTGCCTGGTCTGATGAGTCTCGATTTCTCCTGCGACATTCGGATGGTAGGGTCAGAATTTGGCATCTACAACATGAAAGCATGGATCCATCCTGCCTTGTATCAACGGTGCAGGCTGGTGGTGGTGGTGTCATGGTGTGGGGAATATTTTCTTTGCACTCTTTGTGCCCCTTGGTACCAATTGAGCATTGTTGCAACGCCACAGCCTACCTGAGTATTGTTGCTGACCATGTCCATCCCTTTATGACCACAATGTACCCAACTTCTGATGGCTACTTTCAGCAGGATAATGCGCCATGTCATAAAGCTGGAATCATCTCAGACTGGTTTCTTGAACATGACAATGAGTTCACTGTACTCCAAGGGCCTCCACAGTCACCAGATCTCAATCCAATAGAGCATCTTTGGGATGTGGTGGAACGGGAGATTCGCATCATGGATGTGCAGCCGACAAATCTGCGGCAACTGTGTGATGCCATCATGTCAATATGGACCAAATTCCCTGAGGAATGCTTCCAGCACCTTGTTGAATCTATGCCACGAAGAATTGAGGCAGTTCTGAAGACAAAAGGGGGTCCGACCCGTTACTAGCAGGGGGTACCTAATAAAGTGGCCGGTGAGTGTATTCAAGCTGCTGTGGAGAGGAGCTGGTAGATGTAGATTCAGCTGTTTGGAGAATAATCTTCCGTAAATCTAACTGGTGCTCCTTTTCTATTGGGGAGGGTTGGGAAGGCATGGGGGATCAATCAGCAGACATAGACAACTTTCTCATACTTTATATTATTTTTTTTATATTTAATATTAACTTTAATTTTTTCATTATTTTATTTTAAATTTTGTTTGTAGCACTTTGAGACAGGCTATCCACAAGAAACTAATATATAATTTAGTATTAAAGTAATGATCTTCATTACAACTCCACCATCCCTACTTATCTTTGCTGAACTCTGAACTCCCTCTATGATCCCTTCACTACTCTTCTTGTCATCTTCCTGTAACAACTTACCTGGATTTTCCATCGCTCACCTATCTGTCCACGTTGCAAAGTTCCCCACTCCACAAATCTCAACTGGGAAAATAATACAAAGACATACCCAACATAACCCACAAACCAAATCCCCTGCCAGCCTCATCTACTGTGGATATACTCTCCTCCTCCATGCACACCTTGTCCTCCCCCTGCTACTAAGAATCCAGCTTTTCCTCCTCATTGCAAAATCAATCTCAATAATCTTGAGTCTCAGACATTAACCAATTGCTTCTCCTCCTAGTGTGTGCCACTGTGGTTTTCCTGGAAAGATAATTTTGGTGTACACATTTATCAATAGACTTCTCAAAATATTTGTATGTGTCCTTAATTACTCTCTGCACAGGAGCCTCTCTCATATCAAATGTGATATATATAGAGACAGAGACTGAGTGAGTCAGTCCATAGTTGGTATTATTTTAGCACATTAGAGAAGCATGAGTCTGTGAGGGGATATATCATAACTTAAGTTGATTGGTCAAACAGCAACTGAAACTATAGACTTTATACCACATATAACAGGTTATTGTGCTATTGAAGACCTTTTTATCACAATCACCAAAAAGATAGCAAATGCAAAACAAAACTTTTTTATTATAAAAAAACAAAAAACTGAAATGTTAGAACTGTAAATATACACTCATGTGTTTATATTACTGTTTTTATGTATTTTTTTTCTGTTTTCAAGGCTGCACTTAAAAAAAAGGAAATTGTCTAGAGACAAAATAATAAAATAAATCTGTCTAAGTCTAAAATACTTTAATTCTGAGAAGATTGTGAGTTAATTTACACGTGGAAAGGTGTTAAGAAAAAGTAAGTTCTAGACTTTGTTACACAACCTACTATCTAAATGATGTATCAACCTTTTTACAGTCTTAGATTTTGTTGGCTCTCTACCCAAAGAACTCTGGGAATTGCAGTAATTCATTCACATTCATAGTGACCTTTGTTAATCATACTCTACCATTGATATAAACTTTTGCCGGAAAAAAATAGATAAAAAAAAATCTTAAAATAAAGATGAGGGTTTTTTTTGTCAAAGTCTTCTGTTGTTCTGTTTTTTTTTTCCATTGAATACCTTTCCTGATAAAATATGAGAAAAGATGATAAAAGACAAAAAAAATGCACTTCCACAAAATCACATTAATTTAAAGTTATTTTCAATGCCCTGGATTGGTTTCTTCTTACTGTCCTCAAAAAAATAAAATCGTTCAGTCTTGTTTTAGCCTTACTGTTAAAGTTTACAAGTAGATTTATATCGAAAATAGTTCCTGTAATGTAGGGGTGAGGAGAGATCATGAAGCAATATTCCTAAACATGATGGAAAGCTGCAACATTTGTCATTGATATACACTCTATCTCATAGAGTACTATTCAGTTAATGTTAGCAAGGGATTTATCCTGCAAAGAAAATTATTTTTACGAGAAATACATTTCTCCCCATCAAAACCTACTGACAGTTGGCCATCTCGGGCTAAGAAAAATATTCTCTACTTATTGAGGGCAGTCTACCATGAGTGCCTTCAAGAGGTTCAATAATTAGTAGAATTAGGTTGATTGCAGATAGGAGGCATCATTTTGTGCACTTCTCCTGGGGCTATAGCCAATTGCAGGAGTGCTGAGCGGGGCTCACAAAGGGCACAAATATGTTAATGAGGGCATAGCCCACATCCTGAAAATGATGTGAGCTAATTTGATAATTGGTAAACTTTTAGGGGAAAGCCTGATCTGATCCATCCCAGTTTGGATACTGCTTCTATTCTTTCTAGGAATCTGCAGAATGTCCTCTAGAACCCTGGCAGGCCAGGGTGCAGACCAGGAAGCAAAGTCGTAGTTTACCCACCTCTCTTTCTCTACTATTAACCCCCCATTACTCCATCCAGACATGTCTCCATCCAGTCTTGGCCATGACCAAAGTCAAATAAATTAGAAAAAAATTCTAAAGAACTAAATCATGAATTAAAATTAGAATAACTCCAATTGAGAAAAAAGTAAAAATTTACTAAATGTGGTTTATTTAATTAAGATAAGATCTCTTTCTTCAAAAAGTCTTTTAGTTAATGACTTGATTTGTGATAATGGAGCCTAGTCGGAAGTTCAATTGAAGAAACTGATTGATCGTTACATCCACCTGCGACACAGCTAATCAGCTTTGAACCAAACCTCAACGAGAGCCAATCGGCATCCAAAGTTAATCTTAAAAGGCCTCTGATCCTTACTTGTCTGCTCCTGTGCACAGGCGGTTGTTTGCACTGTGTGACTTTATTCAGATTACTCTGTTTCAACCCACCTCCCACCCCTTCTCCACCATCGTAGCTAAAACTTCATCAGGGTTTTATAACTCCCAGACTCTCACTGCATTCCGCGTCTTATTTCAGCTGGCCTGGCAGAAGACCGCCATGTTGAGCCTGGTTCTGCCAGAGGTTTCTTCCCAACAGGGAGTTTTTCCTCTCCACTGTCGCTTCATGCTTGCTCATCATGGACAGGTTCTTTCAACCTCTGTTATCCAACTGGACTTCCATCAACCAGGTCCCTGAGTGAAGCTCTAGTATCAGCTCACTCAATCCACTGGATCACTCCATAAACCTCAGCATACCATCTCGCTAACCAGCAGTCTACAGACTGACCAACTTCATTTATCTCCACTCCACCACCAGTTTCAGGCCTGGGGGGGGAAACAGCCCTATTCTTTGCTCCTGTTCATGCATATCTATCAAAATTAAGCTCTATGTCTCCTGCCGAGGTCTGAGAACCAAAGACAAAGTAATTGTATCAATAAATTTCTTCTAATTGTCTTTTCTCTTCGTGCTAGTTTTTCAGATTGATATCACATTGATCTATGTTGCCTTACAGAAACTTGGCTGCAGCAAGAGAATTATGTGAGAATAAATGAGGCAACTCCCTCTATTTATTTAGGTTTTCCCTTTTGGGCGAGGAGGAGGAGTAACAACAATCTTTCAGTCTGACTTTCTGATCAGTCCAATGGCAGGTAATAATTATAACTCCTTTGGACATTTAACGCTTGTTTCCCCCATGCAAATTGTAAAAAACCTCTTCAGTTTGAGCTTTGTATTGTCCACCAGGTCGTCTCAATTTTGAATGTGAAGAAACATTTTCCCACATCCCTGTCCTGTCTGACTGTTTTTTATTAACTTTCAAATTGACTTCAACAGAGGTTTCCTCCTCCAAATCAAGGTTTCAGTTTAGCAGATATTTTTTATTGTCAGATAATCCAATAATACATTATAGATTGTGTGTATTGCTTAGTTTCTAAATAACAAAGTTTGTGTATTTTATGATCAGTCAAAGGACTTTTGTCTGGTGCCACTGTTTTTGGGTAGTGTATATTGGTAATACTTTCAACAAGCAAAAATCATTTACAGATGTATTCATGCTTTAAAAAAAGGTCACTATATGACATTCACTGATCTAAATTGGACACTTTTCCATTGAATTATGTTTTATAGGTTAGCAATATAAATTACTCTAAATTAGAAAGAAACAAGGTATGTACATCCTTGATGTAAGTTATCAAGTAATTTAATGCTCATTCAAGCACAATTCTGTTTTCTTTTTTTCTTTTTGCTTGGTCAGATTGCTTCAGAAAAGCTTATTATTTATTTGTATATTCTTTTTTTATAGAGATGATAATGTTTACAACCTAATTTCTTTCTTGATGCATGAACTTAGCTCTTTCAGATTTAGAATTCATTCTTACTCAGCATTATATCGTTCCCTTGAAACACTCATTAGGAAGATTTAAATTGGTAGTTAGATCATTTTACCTAATTTCATCTGAACAGCATGAATTTACTTTCCCAAGTGTTCCAAACAAATCTCTTTAAATGAAAATAAACCAATGGGCTTTGTTAGGGTCTTGTGTAGCCTACTGTTACATGCAGAACAACATTAAGATTAACATTTACACTAAACCCAACTACAGACTTCAGTAAAATTGTCTCAGTTGAACTGTGCCACACTTCATGTACTCTGGCTGCAGTATTTTGGATCAGCTGAAGGCTTTTAACTACGGTTTGTGGACTTCCTGATAGTAAATAATTACAATAGTCCAGCCTTGAAATATCTAATGCATGGAATTTGACACTGTTACTATTTGCTATAAAACTTAGAAAATTAAGTCTAAGGAAATTTATCATCCAGCCCTTAACATTTTTTCCTGCATTTCTTTTATTTTTATACATTAAGTCAAATAAATATCGTAAATATCGGTAAGCAGAGACTGCAGTTGATAACAGGCCCATGACCTCCTAGGGGCCCCATCGCTGACACCTGGTAGGCCCCCTAAGCAATTGTAGACTAGGATGTCTCTTTGAGAATGTAATGGTGCAAAAAATTCCTCTTAACCCACCTGATACTGAAGTGGCTTACCACACGGACCGTATTTATACTGCAACACATGCCAGATTTCAACATGATGGTGAGCCGTTTAAACACGACACCAATTCTTATTGCCTCATCACCAGACAGGACACTGTTAAAAAAAATATAAATGATAAAAATAATATAAACACGACACCAATAGCAAAGCAGACAGTGGTACTTTTAATTACTATGTTAATAACTGTGTATAGTTCATTAGACGGTTGGTAAAAAAAAACATTCATATAATATGTTTCAAACAACAATAAAGATCTTAAAAGAACAATGTATTTATGTATTTTATTTTTTTACACTACAACTTGGACTTATGGTTACCCAGAGCGTAGATTAAAATCATAACCAACTGATAAACATCTCCCGGAAATTAGTTTTTGGAACTTGGGATGTCTGTAACATCTGGTTGTGCTCTGTCACCAATGGTTCCATTCAACGTGCGCAGTCACTATGTTTCTGTGTGTGATCATATACTACTGAGAATTGCATAATTGTATCTTCCTGGCCAATTTATGAAACTGTCGCCGTATCTTGAACCTTTATCACGTGTTGTACTTCATATGGGGCCCACCCAGATAATGTTGCTTACTTATTACTTATTGTTGTGTTGTTTCGACATTGCTTTAAGTAGTTTAAAAAAATGGTATTTTTACACTTATCTTAAGTTGATATTAAAACTTCTACAATAGTGTTATAAAACAGCAGGATTTATACCTCTACTTCAGTTATAAATATTGATACTTTTGACACTACTCATCCTAATGAAAAAAGTATAACTGTAATGATTGTGATAAATCCTGATTATGAAGATAGCATTGAAGCACAGTTGATAATGTTCCTTGATTTATATACTTATATACTCTAAAGACACTGTTGTGACAAATCTACACATTCAAAAAGTTTTAGGACTCATAGCTTTACATTGTTTTTTAAAATGTTTTGATGTTCCTTATCAGAAATGTACATAAAGATATAGCACAACAATAGATTGTTCCCTGCTCCTGTTCACCAAACCTTACTTCAGGCTCATTTAGTTAATCAGCGTTGGTGTTGTTTTACTGTGCATATCATTATTCCTGAATGAAACTGGGACTGCCATTATGATTCTCAGCAGAACTGAAAAAGAGAACAAGTATAGAGTTTAGAATCAGACCTCCTCCAAGGATGAATAAGAAATACTTGGACTGAGCTGCAAACCCTGATCAGCATCTAAATTTAATCACTTCTAATTTTGGCCATCTCGAATAAAATCTGGTTATCTGTTCATTGCACTCTGAATGTTTCTGCTAACATGAATAATCGACGACATCCACTTAAGATCCCTTGCAGGAGCAGTTAAATAACAGTAATCTTTTTTTTGTATTTTACAGAATAGTCTGGAACTTATTTGTTTGTTTTTTTTATTATTCTATTATTCTTATTACTGTTTGGACGACGAGTTTCATTTTAAATTTTGGCTCCATTACAGCACCATAGCTCACTGTCACGAGTCCAGCTTTGAACTCAGTGAAAAGTGTTGAAATCATATCAGCACCCACAAACTCGCTGACTTAATTTGACAGTGTGGGGTGTAAAGCTTGAGTGTGGTGACAACACATATCCCCACAATTCAAAACTAATGAGAAGATGTTTGAAAATAGACATAAATTACTACGGGCAATTTGAGAATTCTATTCAGTTAAGAGTATGATGAATTCTTTTCTTGGAGATCTTATGTGTGCTGTAATTTTGTGAACATGATTGAGTGAATGATAAAGAGAGCCATATTTATACACTTTTCCTTTATATACTGTTTTCTGGGGTTTATTTGATATTGTTGCAATGCCTACATGATTTCCCTTTGAAATTATTTTCCAATATCTTTTTTTGTTGAAGCAGCTGCTACTCAGCATGTTTGATAAAACCAAAAATGTATAAAAAATGAAACATTTTGTTAAGGTTTCTCTTCACATCCTTAAGCAAACACAGCAACATTTCAATACTGTGTTTTGATAGAAAACTGTTGTGCTAGAGTAAAATATACTTTCTCTCACATGATGACTAAATATTAAAATATATTTGTACATCTAAATGCGACACTATTTTAAAATCATAGCATAATACAACTGAAAAAAATAAAATGCAAAAAGAACAAAAGGATTTTGTGCTTTTTTTGTTTGTGGTGTTTCATGGACTTCTTGAACTCCTGTTTCTTGGATAAGAAAAATGAAATGCAATTATTAAGTGAGGCATGCCATTACAGCATGGGATCAAAGAAGAGACCATCATTGGAGGAGCTTGACTACATCAAAAAATACCTGTATGCCGTGGGTCCTCATACATGACCTATGGCCTAAAAGTATGGGGAAACACATATAATACCAATCTTAACCCAATTAGTATCATTCAAAAAAGAGCAATCCACATTGTGAATATAGTGGCAGGACACAACAATTTAGTTTTTCATTAAACTAAGGACACTAAAATTGAAGGGTTTGTTGACTTTCAAACAGCACAGTTTATGTTTAATACAAACAATAACAAGTTAATGGTACATTTTGAAGGGTATGTTCCAAAAACAAGAATGAACTTACAATTTTGAAAAGGAAGAAATGCTTAAAAAACATATGCAAGATATATATATATATATATATATATATATATATATATATATATATATATATATATATATATATATATATATATATATATATATATATATATATATATATATTCTCTTTTTATCTGTCAAGTTTATTTGGCTGAATAGAAAATGTCAAAAAAATAACCTGTGCTGTCTGACGGAGGAGGTTTCTGCAACAACACAACTGCAGCAGAAAGGTTTCATGCAGCTGTGCAAAGAGATGGAAGCTCTCCACCAAGGAACACAGACAAGGACTAGAGAGTCACCTATTCAGTGAACAGTTTCCCACCTAGAACAATGTACAAGGATGAATGACGTTATCATCACTGGGCTGCAGATTAAAGCTCAGTCATTCGTGCTGCAGGCAATGACAATGGAGGAGAACTGTGAGAGCTAGACTGTAAGTCTACTGAACAACAGGTCACTAACTTTCTCTAGTCTCATGGGATTGAACTAAACTGTAAACACATCAAAACTCGTCATCCCCTGCTCAGGAGACACTCTAATGATAAACAGGCCAGCATCATGAAGTTTGTCTATAAGCAGAACAAAATAGCTCTGCTTAAACAAGAAAAGAGGCTGAGTGGGACTTATGTATACATCAGCAAATGTCTGACAAAAAAATGACCACATGATCATAAATGATATTATCATAAAAAAGCACGGGAAAATCGAGACAAAATGCAAAGTTTTTATTAAATTAAATGGATCACCAGAGGAGGCAAAGGTCACTGTTATCAGGAGCTGGAATAATCCATGTGGGCACCATGCAGACACAGAAGGTAACACCAGTGGTACTCTAGTTCACCTACAGGATGACAATCAGCACATACTGACCTACGAACAGTTGCACACATTACATTAGTAGGGGAGACTATAGATTACAAACATTTGGAGCTGAAAACCTTTAATTACATGGAGTATGGAGGGTAGGCTATGAGGACATTGACCCAGAAAATTTTTACAGTGATATCGTTCATAGCTGTTAATACACTGAAGAGAATTATGACAGGGCAATTAAAACAGTGAATAATACTCTATTATAAATTTCAACAGTCGAAGCTTGTATGCAAACTTTATCAGCATCAAAGACTATCTATGGCCAGAGGCCCATTTCACAAAAGCTGAATTTAAAAATTCCAGAGCATAGGAGATACAGTCAGGCTTGGCCTAAAATGGAGTATCCTTGCTTCATCTGTTTCACAGTAGCCAGGTCAGGCTCCGCTAGTGCTACTATGTCAAGCCAGGTGAACATAATCAAGCTAAATGCAGGTCTGCAGTGTCTTCAAGAGTCCATTAAGCACAGATCCATTGATTCAGCAAACAATGGTGGATTGAATAAATGTCTAAATTGCATAAAAATACACATTTTCTGATCACTTCTCCTGAAAGCATCGTAATTAAATTTTGCTTAAATTAATAACTATTCACCTACTAATGAACAGGGGAAGCCAATGTGGCAACATGTGCAGATCTTAAAGTGTATAGATTTTTATATCCTTTTTTTGTCTTGGCATTCACCCTCTCTTTGATGTAGTTGTTTCTCAGTGCCTCCAATGTGGGAGACTTAGGATTGAATCCAGGGTACTTCATCCTTGTCATCTAACATTTAAAACATTATCTAATGACAGTTATGATTTATCACTTTGTTTTTGTAACATTTTGTCATTCCCAGAATTCTCATTAGCAGAAATCTTGAGCCTTAACATAAACTAAGGGAGACCTGTTTTAGAGGGATCTAGTAAGGAACAGGTTATTACATATCAGATATTTCTTAATCTATTTGTGGTCTACTGCAGGCTCAGAGTAGGCTGGTGTATGTTATGTTCAATATTGTAAAATCTTTCCTTGAAGTACTTCACTTTTCTGTGGCTGAGGAAAGTTATGAAGATGTGCGTTTTATCCTTTTAATGCCAAACACTAACTTCTGCTAATGCAACAATTAGTGGCTTTGGTGATGTTTACAGCATATCCTACTGCAAAACAAGAATACAGATAATCTGTGTAATGGTAATGACTATGTTCTGTGTGGTGTGGAGTTATGGACCCAGCAATCAGCTCAAGTAGAGGATGTTATCCCTTAGAAAGGTTGCGATGCTCGTGCAGCTAATTCTGACAGAGCAGATAAGGCAGCAGGATTGAGTAAGCCTGGCTGTTGGCCTGTTTAAGATGTGTTACTGCTTTTATGAAACCCATCTAAAACAATCCTGACATAGAGTCGCTTAACATATAGAGGGCCAATAATGGACCTAGAAAAAACTCTAAAAAAGTTATTTATTTGCTCAGATTTATAATTACAAAATAATAAGAGGTAGTTCCCCTTCTAAACCTCTCTTCCACAGCACCAGACAATCCCAACCTAAAGAAAAAAAAAAAACTTTTTTTCTCTCTCTCTCTGCAAGACATCAAACCTTACCTATTTTAGGTTGGTTTGAATGACCAATATAATTTCTATTTCTAGTGTAAACTCTGAAAACTAGGAATCCATGTGGAGGAATTTAAGGCAAGACCTCAAACATATTCTGGTGCCCTTAATCACAACATCGCAAGATATTGATAAATCAGGCAAGATATTTGGACTCTCCTCCTGTCCTTTTAATCAGCTGCCATATCCAAGAGGCTGCCAAAGTCATCTGTAAAACCAATTATATATACAAGTCTAATCAGTATGGGAATTTCTAGCAGTCAGAATGGACATTATTCCCCTTAGAAGAACATCTTTCGTAGTGTGGCCAGTTGCAAAGTCCTTGTGGAAAATGAAATTAGCATTTCCATAAAGCTTATTAGCATAAGGAAAAATGGATTGCTCTAAAAATTCTTGGCAGATGACTGCATTGAGTTAGAAAACTCAGTGGACCAGTACCAGCAGATGACACAAGGAATGCAACATTTGTAGCCCCCGTATGGGACTACTCTGTGTGTAGTGGCACTTGATGCGCTGACTCCAGCCTCAGCCTTTTCTAGCTGTCCTATGGAGAGTGAAAACCCCTGTCTTCGTGAGATCTGTAAAGTCCGCAGTCTTCCCAATGATTTTGTAGTCTGCTGACCCGGAATCATAGGAAACCTTTGCATGTGTGTTGAGTTATTTTCCTGTTTAGGGTGTTCATTTAAAAAAAATCTATCTTATTCACAATATTCTATCTTTTTGATTTTTGGGGTATTTTTTGCAGAAATTCATAATATTTCAGTTCCCTACAAAGAAAGAGTTGAAATATTTCACTTTAAGTTTAATCTAAATGAAAAGAAAGACAAAAACTATTAAACATTTTCATCATATCCAAATTTTTTATGTATTCACTCGGTGCATTTAACCCATCCCCTTGGGGGGCAGTGGGCTACCATTGTGTAGGCCTCGGTGAGAAGTTTGGGGTTAAGGGGCTTTGCTCAGGCACCCAGCGTGGCAGTCTGTGGGAGTGGGGCTTGACCTCAGAACCTCTAGATTCCAAGCTCTATGCCCTAACCACTAGGTTGCCACTCCCCTATAATAGGGAAATTCACTCTCTGCATTTTGACCCATCCCCTTCCATCCATTGTGTGGCGTCAGGGGAGCGGTGTCGGGTTAAGGGATTTGCTCAGGAACCCAGATTGCAGGCTGTGGAGATCAAACCGGGTACTTGCAACCTTCTCATAGCACAAGCGCACTGCTCTAACCACTAGGCTCCCATACAAATTAACTCTCTGCATTTAAGCCATTCCCTTGGAGAGCAGTGGGCTGCCATTGTGCGGGACTGGGAAGCAGTGTGGGGTTAAGGTTCTTGCTCAGGGAGTGGCAGTCCATGGGAGTGGGGCTTAAACCCAGAACCTCTGGGACCCAAGTGCAATGCCCTAACCCACAGAACCACTCTGAGACCCACTGCTCCTTTGCTATCAAGACAAGATAAAATATTATCTATGTGAGGTAGTTGGCTGCAGGAAAATAGCTAATCATGTACACCTTTCTATATTTATATATATATATGTTTGTTATCTATACCAAACATTTAAAGATCTACAACCAGAACCTGTAGCAAACCAGACTAGATGAGGGCTCATCACTTGCAGCAGGGAGGCTGGTATGGGAGGTAAAACCTTTAAAGCTCAAAGTGAGAGAACTGCAATAAAAATATTTCTCTAACTTTATGTAGCAGAAGTTAAAGCTGAATTCATTGTAATGCATTTTACTCATCTTTACAAGGAGTGCCAATAAATGTGGAAGGAGCTGTATATGTGCTTGGCCTGGTGATCTGCCAGTTACCTCTTAGTCTCAGCTGAGCTGTCTGGATCATACAGCAACAAAAGTGCTGGGTGAGAGTGACCACCCTTTGCTTCAGTCCAATTACTCCCATCTGGTCGACATTTTTGCACTCCAAGGTTCAGAACGATCGAGCTGCTGGAAGAACTCTATTGTTGTCTTTTTTCCTCCCCCCTTTGGCTATGAAACTCTTGCAGCTGCGTGTGCATGCTAGAAAAAGATTCCCCTCATCTGGCAAAAATATATCTGAATTTGAATTGAGGGTCTAATTGTTAATAATGCACTTTAAATAGTGGTCGATATTTCAGGCTGTGGAAGAAAAGCTGATATCTCCCCAGTAGCAAGACATTAGTAATAACGGGCCCTTGACTAAAATCAATAAAATAAGTTAAATTGAACTTGGAAAAAACACATTGTCACAAGTGTAAAAGCAATTCACTTTATTATTACAATAACTGAGCATAATGTCTAATGAAAAAGGGGAAATAAGGTAGCAAATTAGGCAATAATCATTATATTTTGCCACATTTCAAAGCATTTTGTTACTCCCAAATCAGTATGGGGTGCTAATTTTTACACAGGGATCTTGTCAGGGGGAAGTATAAGCAGTCATGAGGGATTGCATCCATAATTCATTGTGTTACCATAAATTTGGCTCTCTAGGATCCATTTAACAGACAACTGCAACATTAATATGCATGTGCATTGCACATTTGTAGTATCAGTAAATCAGGTGAAAGCAAAATAGTTATTTTTCATTGATTGTAGCATCATTTCCATCTATGCCAACAAATGCTCATTATAATGAGCCTGCTTTCCTCCATAGACCTAAGTATACACACTGATAAGTCTGTTAAACCACACTGTTTTTTAAGTGTTTTGTTTTGTTACCAACTTGTTAATGAGCTTGTTCTCTAACACCTCAATTATATTGTTCTCTATTTTTTTCATAACAACTTTTGTTCTATGGTAAAAACCCAAGAAAATTTGACTGAGTGTTATAAACACTTAGCAGGATGAATTTTGTGAGATTCAAATTACTTCTCACATTACAAAAAAGGAAGAAAATTACAGCCCATTTTTAAAAAGCATTCTGTTTGTGTTAGTTTTTAATTATTCAATATTCCATAATGTGAACATTATCGAATATTATTTATTTTAAATGTATTGTAATTGTATATCAGTGTTTCAGTGCTATGTTTTAATAATCCACTATTTACTAATTTTGGAATGTATGTTGGCTTAAAAGGAATTATTAAACCACATCTATTATTGCAGCATACAGCACATTTAGTGCATGCATTTTATTTGAAGGTTTTTGTTTAATTTATCAGATTCTTTGTTTTTTAACTCCATTTGACAGCAAATTTACTGCATAAAATGTTGTTTTGTATGTTCTTTATAGTGCGCTCGCTCAGATATGTGATTTTTCAAACAAAGCCTATTTTTAAATGAACAACTTTGGTTCATCCTCCTAACTGACCTAAAACAGAAAAACTTTATCTGATTTATTGTCAGACATTGCTATGATATAAATGGTATGTATTTAGAGTGTTTGTTTACCACCATGTAAAACTGTTTACTTTGAAGACCAACCGGAATATTTAGTGACCAGTTTCTTTTAATTTTCTAGTGTAATAATAACCTTTCATTCAAAAAGAATGAAAACCCAGTATCTGTTTTAGCATAATAACTAATAAATCTGTGCTAACCAGGTGAGACTCACTACTGATAGGAAGAAACAGTGAAACTTTAGGAATTCAATTGGGGTTCATGCAACACAATGCTAAAATAAAAATTCAAATTTCACACTACTGTATAAAAACATGCATTAACAGAAATAATATTTTACTATTGTTTAAGATTCTCCTAAAAAAACCTGTTATTTGTCCCCTGTTTTATTAGTCTGGATTAGGTAATAATAATTCAGAAGCTAGTGATACAGTTATGCACACAATAGGTGGCACTGTGACAGAACATTATACACGCTTTTACCCAACTGACCCTTTATTGAATTAGGATATTGAGGCAATTGAGCAGAAACTCTAGATGGAAGAAAAAATCTGTACTACATCATCTGTGTCTGAAATGCCTACTCTTAAATTACATGGATATCAGGCTCTACATTTTTGTTCTAAGCTCTTCAGTATCTCTCCCTGATTTGTGCAAAAATGTTGTTTAACATGTATTTCATTTGTTAGCCATTAAATATTTTACAAAACTCCCTGTCATACCTGCTGCACAGAAAAAAGTACCTAGAAAAAAGGGAGTATGTTCCAAACATTAGAAAACTAATGGAAAAATGCTTAAAAATAGTCCCAACAGCGTACAAATGATTATTCAAGCATATCAATGTAAGTAATAAGGAGGCGGGAAAAACCAGCTCGGTTAACCTTTAGATTTTTTATATGAAAACCGGAAAATAGAAAAGCATAATAGGGACAGAGACCGGTAGTACTGCAACCTTGGCAGGAACAGGAATGACCCAGGTTCAGATGAGACAAACGGTTTCCTAATGAAGCTCTTTACAGACCGTTTTTTGATCTGAAGCTCTGACGAAACCAAACCCATGCAAGGTTACAAGAACATGTCAGTAAAACATTTTTTTTATGGTTCTGTAGAACAGTTTTTAACTGTCAGTATATAACGTGTGAAAGACAACCAGACAGCTGTCTTAACAACCATGGTTTAAAGAAAAGTATATATATGAATCCAGAGTGAAGAGTGAAGCCAGTTAGAGATCAGATAGCTAGCATCAAGAAAAAAATCCAATTTAAAAGAAATGCTTAATTGAACCCCTGTATTTATAAGACCTCAAATGTCCATAAAGCTTTGGTCTTTCATTTCACTAGCGTATTAGATATTTACCTTCTATGTAAACTATGTATACCATGGAGCTGTCAAAACAGGACACTGGTGAATTTTTTTTTTTTTACATAAATTAGTGAAAACCTTTTGATGTTTAAGAGCTTAACAAATATGGGAAAAATTGTTTCAATTATTATATCATTGTAGGTAACAATACAACTACATATCAGTCAATTGCCAGTATCTAATAATATAATGATAATATTTTTTATGGTTTAGTGTTAAAACCACTGAAATTTTTATGCTGCTAAATTGCAATGCTGCTTACACTTTTTCTGACTTACAGGAAATCCTGGTTCTACCAGAGCTTTTAACAATTCTCAGCCTGTTATTATGAATGTGTAATATGTTATGGAAGTGTTCCAGACCAATAGGGGGAGTCGTCACAGTAGGGACCAGATCTGCTGCAAAAAATACAGTGAATGTCTGCCCAGAGGCTATTTAAAGTGTAGGAAAAATAGGAACGTTTTCCTTTGAATTTCTTTAAACAGTTTGTTTAGAATATTTTTTCTTTGCAATTGTTTTGTGTGTTAGTCTAAACTTTTGAGTTTGCTAGTGTAATTTTACACTTTAGTGTCCTTTTTTGATGCCTTGGTACTTTTTCAATGGGATGGGAATAAATGTAATTGCAAGGCTTTTACACTGTTCACCACCAACTCACCCAAAATATACAGAAGTGGAAAAAATTGTTGGTAAAACTTGTTTAATGAATGAAAAACCCAAAATAGTCACAAAAATTATTTGAATCTCCAAAAGGTAGCAATAAATTAAACAATATATTAAAATGAACAAATAAAAGTCAGACATTGCTTTTCAACCATACTTCAAATAAAATAAATTGTCATGATGGGTTCACTAGTGAGACCCAGTTATGCAGAACACCACGGAGACGGAAACAGAAGTGAAAGGTTTAACAATGTTTATTGTCACAAGCACAGAATAAACCACTGGTTCTGGTTCAGGCCTGGGGAACTGGTTCACTGGAGTCTGCGTGGGAGACAGTTCAGTTAGCGTTTGCTCAGAGGAGTTTGATTCAGACAGTCTCAGATTTGTACCTTGAGGGTTCTTGGTCAAAGCCTTGAGAGGGAAACTGTTGGGTCCGGAGATTGTTTGTTCAGCAGAGTCCGTTAACTGCTTCAGCGTCTTACTTCTTGAGAGTGAGCTGACCTTGGCTTTGAGTTTCCTGCTCTTGGTCCAGAGCTGCATGGGAATCCAGAGAGAGACTTCAGGTTTGGCTCAGAGGGCTGGCTCGGCAGGTTAAGCTCTTCGAGAGCTTCACAGGAGAAAAACAGGTTTCCAACTGGATAAAACACTGCGGCGTTGAGGCAAGGTCTGAAGACAGCTTAAATACTGTGGATCCTCTGATGATGGGATGAGCTTCAGCTGTGCAGGAGGCTCGGCTCAGGAGGATCCATGGTGGACTCTGCTGGAGGAAGGTGGTACTTCTCCAGTTCCCAACAGTACCCCCCCCTCAACGACCGCCCCTTGGCGGTCCGGAAGATGTCGATGGACAGGAACGCTCGTACTCCTCGATCAGTGATGGATCGAGGATGTAAGAGCCAGGAACCCACTGGTGATCCTCCGGGCCGTAGCCCTCCCAGTCGACGAGGTACTGCCAGCCGCGACCTCGCCGACGGGAGTCCACGATCCGGCATACGGTGAAGGCAGGATGACCATCGACTTCCAGGGCGGGTGGAGGGGAGTCGGATGGTGGGCACAGAGGACTTGAGACTACTGGTTTCACTTGAGAGACGTGGAATGTGGGATGAATACGAAGAGAAGGGGGAAATTGAAGGCGTATGGCTGATGGGTTGATGACCTGGGAAATCTTATACGGTCCAATGAATTTTGGAGAGAGTTTACGAGACATTCCCTTGAGGGGAATATCTCGAGTGGATAGCCATACCTCTTGGCCCACGGAGTACTCAGGGGCGGGACGTCTTCTGGAGTCGGCGAAACGCTTGGTAGTCTCGGAGGAACGATTGAGGGTTGTGATGGTCTCTCTCCATATGCGTTGGCAGCGTCTGATGTGCTGGTTGACTGACTGGACCGAAATCTCTCTCTCCTCTGCGGGAAAAAGTGGAGGTTGGTAACCGAGACTGACCTGAAACGGTGACTGGCCGGTGGAAGCAGATTTGAGAGAATTGTGTGCGTATTCTATCCAGGTTAGGCACTGGCTCCAGTCGGTGGGATTGTTTGATGTCAGACAACGGAGGGTTGATTCTAGCTGTTGGTTCATCCTCTCAGTTTGGCCGTTGGACTGTGGATGATAACCGGAAGTTAGAGAGGACTTACAGTCGAGAGCGGAACAGAATGCCTTCCAAACTTGGGAAATGAACTGGGGACCACGGTCTGAGAGGATCTCTTGGGGAATGCCATGTAGACGGAAGACGTGTTTCACCAGGAGCTGAGCGGTTTGAAAAGCCGTGGGAAGTTTCCTGAGAGGGATGAGATGACAGGATTTCGAGAATCGATCAACGATGGTGAAGATTGTGGACATACCTCGGGAGATGGGAAGACCGGTGACGAAGTCGATAGCTATGTGGGACCATGGACGCGAGGGGACTGGAAGAGGTTGTAACAGTCCTGAGGGAGGTTGGTGTGAGGCCTTATTTCTTGCACAGGTGGAACAGGCCAACACATATTCCTTGACATCTCTGTGAAGAGTTGGCCACCAGAAATGTCTTGAAATTAAAGCGACGGTTCTGCTCACCCCCGGATGGGCGGAGAACTTAGCAGCGTGCATCCACTGTATTAGGCGAGATCTGACAGAAGAAGGTACATAAGTTCGGTTAGTTGGACCGTTACCTGGGTCAGGTTCTGAAGCCAGGGCGGAATTAATGAGATCGGTGATTTCCCAGGTAACCACTCCAACAGTGCACGATGCGGGAAGGACAGGTTCAGGCATCTCGGGTTGATCAACGGAGTACAGACGAGAGAGAGAATCGGGTTTGACATTCTTGGATCCGGGTCTGTAGGAGATAATGAGGTTGAAACGAGAGAAGAATATGGACCACCTTGATTGACGGGGATTGGCTTGTTTAGCTGACTGGATGTAAGCAAGGTTCTTATGATCTGTCCAAACGAGAACCGGGTGCTCAGCTCCCTCCAGCCAGTGTCTCCATTCCTCCAGTGCCAACTTGATGGCCAGTAGTTCTCGGTCTCCAACATCGTAGTTCTGCTCTGCGGAGGAAAGTCTTTGAGAGAAAAAGGCACAGGGATGAATCTTTTGATCAGTGTCGAGTCTTTGAGATAAGACAGCTCCAACACCAGAGTCGGAAGCGTCTACTTCGAGGATGAATTGTTTGGATGGATCAGGCTGGATTAACACGGGTGCTCTGGAAAACAAAGATTTCAGTTTTTCAAATGCGGTTTGTGCCTCAGGGGTCCATTGAAAGGTTTGTTTGACTGAGATTAAGGAGGTTAGTGGAAGAGCTGTCTGACTATAGTTCCTGATGAATCGGCGATAAAAATTGGCGAAACCCAGGAATCTCTGCAGCTGCTTGCGGTTTTCAGGAACCGGCCACTCCAAAACTGCCTTTATTTTATCCTCAGAAGGCTTAACCTGCCCGCCCTCGAGCACAAACCCCAAAAAGGTGACTGACGGCTGATGAAACTCACATTTCTCGGCTTTGACAAAAAGTTTGTTTTCCAGTAATCTTTGCAACACAAGGCGGACATGTTTCTTATGCTCTGAGAGGTCTTTAGAGTAAATGAGTATGTCATCTATGTAGACGAACACGAACACATTTAAAAAGTCTCTGAGAACGTCATTCACTAGGGCTTGAAAACAGGCAGGAGCATTTGTTAGACCAAAAGGCATGACCAAATATTCGAACTGGCCCAAGGGGGTCTTAAAGGCTGTTTTCCACTCATCTCCATCACGGATCCTAAGAAGATGATAAGCGTTCCTCAAATCTAGTTTGGTGAAAACAGTTGCCCCTTGTACTGGTTCAAAAGCTGAGGCGAGTAGTGGAAGAGGGTACTTGTTTTTAATAGTTATTTGGTTCAGGCCTCTGTAATCAATACATGGTCTTAAAGAACCGTCCTTCTTGCCTACGAAAAAGAACCCTGTACCCAACGGAGAAGAAGATGGGCGAATTATCCCAGCAGCTAAAGACTCGTTTATGTATTTTTCCATGGTTTCTCGTTCTGGTTTGGAAATATTGTATAGTCTGCTGCTGGGTAGAGGTGCTCCAGGTAATAGCTCGATCGCACAGTCATATGGTCTGTGTGGTGGAAGGGACGTAGCACTGACCTTACTGAAGACAGGAGCCAAATCATGGTACTCAGAAGGGACAGCAGAAAGGTCAGGAGAGTCCATCTCCCCCCCACCTCTAGGAGACCCCACCACGGGGGCTGCCGAACGAAGGCATGTTTCGTGACATAATGTTGACCACGATTCCACATGACGATCAGTCCAGTTAATATGTGGATTATGTTTCTCCAACCATTCGAATCCAAGCACCAGGGGAGAGCATGCGGAGGGAAAAACAAAAAATGTTATGGTTTCACGATGATTACCTAAGAGTAGTAGCTCGAGAGGTTGAGTTTGATGGGTAACCTGGTGGAGTTTTTTCCCATCAATAGCTGAGACACTAAGAGGCTGGGTCAGGGGAATGGTTTCAATTTGAAGCTGCTGGACAAGGTTTGAATCAATTAAATTTCGTTCACAGCCTGAATCGATGAAGGCAGAAAAAGAGAGGCTTTGATTTGAGCAAAACAAAGTGGCAGGGAGCATCAGTCGAGGAGATTTTTTAGAGTTATCATGGCCCGCCAGACTCCTCAGAACCTCTGGCAGGCCCAGGCTTTTGATTTAACTGGACATGAAGCGATGAAGTGACCACTCTCACCACAGTAGATGCAAAGTTTGCTCAAAAAACGTCTTTGTCTTTCCTCTGGGGTGAGCCTGGTATGTCCAACCTGCATGGGTTCGGCATCCATCTCTCCGGAATGAGAGGCCTGAACAGGCAAAGGGAGAGACTGGACTTTAGATCTTGGTTTGGACAACTGTTCTGTGGGAGCAGAAAAAACAGTCATATTATTTGAGGCAGGGGCAGAGGAAAAAGAACCCAGATTTCTAGACTTGGAGCTGTTTCTAGCTCGGATTCTGTTGTCCAATTTTATCGTCAAACGGATTAATTCTTCAAGTGTTGCAGGTTCGTCGAGGGTTGCTAGTTCATCCTTGATGCTTTCATTCAAGGCCATAAAATAAGCCCCCTTTAAAGTGCTTTGGTTCCATCCAGAAGCTGCCGCTTTAACCCGGAAGTTAATGGAGAACTCCGCCACAGAGGAATTTCCCTGTTTAATGTTGAAAAGAGCACGAGAGTCAATGGTTTGATCAGTTTCTTGATTGAATACCTGAGAAAATTCAGAAATAAACTCAGGGTGTCGACAACTGAGGCTTTCGTCAGAGGCAAACCTTGCCTGAGCCCATTCCAGAGCTCTTCCTGTCAATTGGGAAAGAATGAAAGTTATCTTTTTATAGTCTGAAGGAAAACTGCCAGGAGAGTTCTGAAAGATTAAACGGCATTGAAACAAAAATCCCTTTCAGTCTTTCACATTACCAGAGAATTTTTCAGGTAGGCTTGGGCGGAACTCTGATGACGTCACTGCTGGTGACCTCGGAGGTGGAACTGGACCAGGAAATGGTTGCGCCGCCGACGTGGCATTAGCATTGCTCATAAAATTAGCATAACTCTGAAGCATATGATTGTGAGTTTCAACCAAACGATATAACTCACGGAGGGTTTGAGTTTGTCCCTGGATTTGGGCATCTTGCTCCTCCAATCGACGGCGGAGGTGATCTGCTGGGCCTTGTGTTTGGCCGCAGTGTTCTGTCATGATGGGTTCACTAGTGAGACCCAGTTATGCTGAACACCACGGAGACGGAAACAGAAGTGAAAGGTTTAACAATGTTTATTGTCACAAGCACAGAATAAACCACTGGTTCTGGTTTAGGCCTGGGGAACTGGTTCACTGGAGTCTGCGTGGGAGACAGTTCAGTTAGCGTTTGCTCAGAGGAGTTTGATTCAGACAGTCTCAGATTTGTACCTTGAGGGTTCTTGGTCAAAGCCTTGAGAGGGAAACTGTTGGGTCCGGAGATTGTTTGTTCAGCAGAGTCCGTTAACTGCTTCAGCATCTTACTTCTTGAGAGTGAGCTGACCTTGGCTTTGAGTTTCCAGCTCTTGGTCCAGAGCTGCATGGGAATCCAGAGAGTGACTTCAGGTTTGGCTCAGAGGGCTGGCTCGGCAGGTTAAGCTCTTCCAGAGCTTCACAGGAGAGAAACAGGTTTCCAACTGGATAAAACACTGCGGCGTTGAGGCAAGGTCTGAAGACAGCTTAAATACTGTGGATCCTCTGATGATGGGATGAGCTTCAGCTGTGCAGGAGGCTCGGCTCAGGAGGATCCATGGTGGACTCTGCTGGAGGAAGGTGGTACTTCTCCAGCTCCCAACATAAATAAATAAACTGAAAAAACTAAAAAACTAAAAAAAAGCTGGACAAAAATGATGGTATTGTTTTTTGTACAACCTTTTGAGGCAATCACTGCAATCAAACGATCCCTGTAACTGTAAATAGCTGCATTTCCTCTTTAAATGTGCTCAAAACTATGTTGATATTCTGCTAAATACAAATAAAAAAATATGCAAATTCAACAATTGTGGTATTTGCAGTAAATGACAAATTCAAATTGCATGTGAATACGTTTGGTCATGCAAACTGGTACGTAAACACATGAGAAATCCATATTTCACTCATGGCTGTAGTGGGCGCCATCATCCTCCAACTATTTGTGGTCTTCTTCTTCGTCTTTCTACAAGGCAGTGACGTCCAATTGCCAATCCTGCAAGTAGTGTGATGCGAGAAACATTCATCAAATGCAATTTTATTTTTTTTTAAAGCTGCAGTGTTTTCATTTAATTAATTTATTCTCTTAATTCCAATTTGTGCTATTTGATGGTTAATGGAAATGCAACCAATGAGACTTATCTCAGGTTTGAAGAGAGCCTTTCCAGACTGCAGTATACTTCCAAAGATGCTCAATAGGGTTTGGGTCGAAGTTCATAGAAGGAAACTTCAGAATGGTCCAGTGTTTTCCTCTTAGCCATTTTTCAGTGTTTTAGCTATGTTTTGGGTCTTTATGTTGTTAATGACCTATGTCAGACCTAAGGCTGTCTGACAGTGTGCAGCGAATTTCTCTCTAGAATCTCTCAAGTGTCTTGAGATTTCATTGAGCCCTGCAAAGATTCAGACACAAAGTGTCAGATGAAGCTACTGTAAGCCTCAGAACATAAATGAGCCCCCTCCATGTTTCACAGTAGGGACAGTGTTCTTTTCTTTATATAATAATTTAATTTATAATAATTTATGCCCTCCCTGTTCTCCCTTACCAGAGGAGTTAATACATGTTCTACAGTGGAAATCCATTTTACTTTTCTGAATGTTTATAAGAAATCATTATTGTTCTTTGAAAGTCTTCTTGGCCTCAGATCAGAATGATCAACAGTATCAATCAACCACCCATACTGGAAATAGAGAAAAGCACAGATGCTGTTAATAATATCAAAAGCACTTCTGGTGGGTTTGTTTATGTTAAAAAAGCTTTTGAGACAGTAAAACCTAATTGAATGTTTAAGCTAAAGAATAAGAGGGCTTGTGTTACAGTGGGTTAAAAGTTATTTAAGAGGCATTTTTCAGAACCCATGTGAAAAAGGGAGATGTGTGTTCCTTGTGATTGGACATAGCTTGTTGGTTCCTGTAAGGGTCAGATGCAGGTCCAAAATGCCTGATAATGAATGCAATGACATTTGCAAAATGTCTGAGGTTGTTTTGAAATTTGTATGTTTTACAAAAGACATTCTGCAACAGTTACTATAGAAGTAACAAAGCTCTAAATATGGTTTGATTGTAAAAAAAAAAAAAAAAAAAAAAAAAAGCGTTTAAATGTGAGCAAAACCAAAGTAATGTTGTTTGGGAACTGTCAAATGGACAAGAACAGAGAATACAGATAAGTGAAGGGAATGTTGAGGGAGGCATATTTCTTGGTGTTTTTACTGATGATAAGCTGAGTCTTTAAACATTGACACATCAAATATGTTTAAAGAGTATTATCCGAATGTGTTTTTTATTGCACAAAGTCAAACCTGTTTTAAATAAAATGCATTGCACACTATATAGTGTGTCTTATTTTGATTTTTTAAGAAGAAATTTTGGAAAATACAACAACAATAATAAAACTCGAAAAAGGCAACAGGGCTCAGAACATATTTAGCCACTATAACAAAATGGAAATGGTTAAAGCTTCCTGTTACACTAAAAGGACAAATATCTATACCGATGCATAAAGCTAAACATACAATCAACAATCAATTGCCAGAAAATATTTGAAATTATTTGAGAGAAGAGGTATTAAAACAAGAAACATTCATAAATGAATTGTTGTTCTAAGCTTATATCAGATTGGTGTCTACTTGCGGTAACAGTGATCGCTGATAGCGGATGTGAAGAACCCCTTCTTTGTAGAACCAAAGCCTCTCCACATTAATCTGAAATGTAAAAATACTGTAAATAACATTTACAGTAACATTTGATTTGAGTGACATAGAAGATTGTTATATTAGTTTATACTCACACACTGTGTGTGTGCTGCAGGAAGACTTCTAACAGAATGTGTCAATAGTGAAGTGTTGGCCGAAATCTAATTTCTGTGAAAATCCTCCTGACAAGGTGGAGGTGGTGTTGTTGGCAACAGCACCTTGAATATAAAATCTGTGCTATCTCAGTCAGATTCTTTGTTCATTTGTCAATATCACTTGCAATTTTTTTCCCTTCAAGGGCATATAAACGAAAAGTTGAGTGCAGACATTGAACCTAATCATGCTGATGGTAGTTGCGCTCTAAAAGCTGTGGGTCATTAGCTCTCATAAAGGTCTAGATGCCATCCCCTGAGTGACGTTTTGCTGAGGACAGGGAGATGCATCTGATGCATTTTTATTATGGACTTCACAATGACTGCGGAGGGAGGGTGGTCGATAAAACAAAGGCTTTGGGAGCAGCAGGAGTGTATTGTTTTCTCAACTGTCAGGCCTGCCATCATGAGTTTGTATTGAATCTATAATCTGTATGCAGGCCTGTATCATATATCTGCAGAGTAAGGCACTATTGTTGTTGCAGCAGCGTGCAAAAGAAATTCAGAGACTGATTTCTGCAATGAAAGGAACTCAGAAACTAGATAAATGCATGTCTGTCTTCCTTATCTTCCATAACATATTTCCACTTCGGATGTCTACCGACTGCTAAGTCTACAGTTGTAAGACAGCTGGACAGCATAGTTAAGAGAACTGAAAGGAAAAAAAAGTATTCATTGGCATTGAAAATTGCTACACCTCAATGCGTTTGCCTAATTTGAAAATTCCTCTGCATGTCTTGAGCTTTCGGTTACTCCCATGGGACATGTTCGCGTCTCTTCCACACAACAAAGCCTGATTTATTTTCAGTCCACTCTGTGCATTCGATACATAGTTTAATCTTGGCGCTGAGGTAGGGAACACTTCTATTTGTCTACTCTTGGATTCAGATCAATCTTTTTCTGTGGGACCTAAAACAAAGCGTGTTTTGGATGTGCGCCACCACACAGATGAGTAGCTCAGAAAATGATCTTCAGCATGCATCAATCCGGGAATGATTCAGGTGGGGAGAATGTGAGTGGAGCTCGATTGCAGAGCTCTCCATGCAAAAAACAAACAAATTAAGGTGCTTGGTGCTTTCTCTGCGGTGTTTGCATGTGGTAGGAAAAAAGATCACGGTATGAGATACTTGGATGTATCGTGTTTACTGTTAAACTGAAACTCTCAGTCTTGTATATTTAAATAGTTTATTTTATTAATACACACAGATTACCACAGTTGTGATTCGATATTCCACTATTAAACAGGAGCGTTGATGCTGAAATGGGTTTCTGTGCTCCCATGTTCAAATTATGGCACATCTCCTATGCTTTACAATACAAGTATATATACTAATTTCACACTTTAGTGGTTGATAACATGGCATACCAGGGTCACACATTTGGCTGTGAGGAAAAAGATACCTGCGGCATGTCAGAATCCTAAAGATAAAATGCATAGAAATACATTTCCTCCAGAGATGAAGACAAGAAAAGCTAAATTAGACAGAAAATGGATAAAAGAAATTAAAATAATCTATTTCTGTTACTATTACTCTAGAAACTAAACATGTATACTTACAGCGTAAAAATATCTGTCTGGTTTCACCTGGATGTCGAGCCTGTCATTTTGTTTTATTTTTACATCAAGATGCTGTTTGAGTACAACTTTATACTGCAATATCTGGCAATCAGGGGGAGTATAACATGATACATAAAGACAGTTGCACCAAAATCTTCTTCAAAATAAAAACTGGGATACAGGTATTTAAATAAATAAATAACAATTAATAATATTTGATCTTTATTGATCTCACATTGGAGAAATTTACTGCATTTAACCCATCCCCTTGGGGAGCAGTGGGTTGCTATCATGGGACTCCCGGGGAGCAGTGTGTGGTTAAGGGTCTTGCTCAGGGACCCAGAGTGACAGTCTGTGGGAGTGGGCCTTGAACTGAGAACCTCAGGACTCCAAGCTGTATACCCTAATCACTAGGCAGCCACTTCTCTAATTGTGGCATTGTTTGCAATTTAATGAAGGAGAAGGAAGGGATGGCGTGGAATTCCAAATGCAAATTAATTTGGGTGGGGTGGGGGTGGGGCAGTGGGCAGGTTAGTTTTGTTTTTGCTGCAGAGAACAACAACTTTCCAGCTTTCCCAAAGCAATCCAACTTCCAATTAGGTTTTATTTGTTTGTTTTTTTTAACCTCACACTATTAAATTTCTAGCCTGGGTGCCATTCCGAACTTAGTCCCGCCCACAAAGTTTGAGGTCGGGAAGTTCGGTCTGGCTCTGCTCCATAGTAGCGCGAGTATTATCGCCCACTGTCAGGCGATCCAATCAAATTGTCAGGGCGGGCTTTATACGATGATGGACAGATGACCAACAGTAACATAATCAACCACGTGACCAATGCGCGCTTGGGTGACAACAATAATGGCTGCCGCCGGAGAGTTGAGGTGAGTAGATTCTGCTATTAGGTCTGTTCTAGAAGATATCGACAGCAAATTAATTTTAAAAGAGGAACAGAGAAACGCGATCAAGTCTCATCTTCTTATTATAGGCGTGCAACTGCACGCTTTGATTTTTGTGGACAACAACTATGCCTCGCTTAACATACGTCACGCACTCCGTTGCTCTTATTGGTTGTAGGTCTATCCAATTGAGTGCAGAGGCATTTTTTTTTCCTGGTTCGTTCGAAACACGCCCCATAATCACAGCTCTATGGAGCAGTATCAGACTCATATTCTGACTAGAATTGAGTCGGACTACGTCAGGCTATTAAATTTCCCCTTTTGGATAGGAGAAACTGTCAGTGTGAATATTTAACTTTTTTTTCTTTCATGTTTGTTTTATGACACAATACAGCACCTCTCAAAGTATGAATTTTAGGTTTTGGACTGATCAAAGAGTAAATTCAGAAGTCAGACCCAATCAAAACCAATTTAATGGCAATTACAACTCACATTTAATGGACAACTGCATGCGACACACACAAAAACATACAGTAGTACAGTGCTAATAACTGATTAATTATCCGTTGCAATTGATAAAGCAAAGCACATAGTTAAAAAAACACAGGAACAGCAGGAAGTGTGAGTATTGTACACATGTGATTAATCCGAACTTCATTCAAATCACATTTAATGTGAATTTATCAACAAGGCATGTCAAAGCAAAGGAAGAAGGACAATTTTAGCCTAGCACTTTAGCGGATGTACTCAGCCCAGCAAGATGAGCATTTAATTGAGATTCTTAGTAGATGTGTGTGTAGGTGAGACAGTCCTTTATTATAAAATAATAAGACTAGCAGAGTGCTGTTTGAACAGTTTTTTAAAACTCAGCCGATGTTAAAACAGTGTGGGTTTTTCTGAAACAAAATACTTACAGTTATTGAACCCTTGAATCTTAATATATCGTTCATTTAATATGATATATTTAATGTTAAAGAAGGTGTTTAGGCAAAGCAAGGCAAGTTTATTTATATAGTAAATTTAAGTAGATGAAAATTCAGACATGTGAAACAGTAAAAACAGAAAAAATGCTGCGAAGTACTGTAATATGTTTATGATTTTACACAGTCTACATAAGGTGGTTTGATTTTGAACTGTAATTATCTGCTACCTATATCTCAGTAAAATTATGTTGTTTATACTCATCATCAAAAAGTTAATTCAGTCAAGTTATTTTTGCTCAATCTCTAGCTTCTCTTGGACAAAGGTTAGAGCAGCTTATAGTCATACCACATGTAGGATTAAATTGTAATTAATTTAACACAAGTTTTAGCAAAATTTCATAAATAAATATATCTTTAAGTATTAATTTAGTAAATGAGAATTGAGAATCACCAGTAGAGTAAAACAAAAAGAATTTATGGTACAACAGTAATTTCACAAAATGTATAAATTGAAATAGATAAATTCTTCTTAAAGGGGACATATGCTTTTAAATACATCCTATTTATATTTTAATTATTAATTTCATTTCTAAATAAAGTGGAAATGCTATTTTTGCGTCTTGAGTCCTCATTATTATACCTCCACATAACCCCCTTTTGGCGCCGTTGTAAAGAGGCTTCAAGAGCACCTAATTTTCCTGAGGTCTCATTAAATGCAAATGAGGTGCTTTATGCCACGCCACCTTACAGTGTGCAGAGCCCTTAGCTCCACCAGGGCCCGCCATTTTGGCAGCTTTCTAGCCAAGAAAAAACATTTTGTTGTGAACAAACTTAAAATAGCTAACCTCAACAAAGTGCCAGTCGTCCTCATATATTGAGGGAACAGATTCATCAATAAGACGAAGCCTTTAAGCGAATCACTTTTTGGTACTAGGGAAGATCAAATAAGCACTCGTCCTTGAAGAGATGAAAAAAATGTCCAATGTTTTACCCAAAGATTCCGGTATATTCTGTCAAAAGATAAAATTTAACAAAACGGCCCTGATGCCCTTGTGTTATTTTTTGCACCAAACAACACAGCATTTAGGCTTGTGGGCTACTACTTTCAGCATCCTTTAGCATGGAAACACTTGGATTATGTCCAAGGATTCCATCCTTCAGCATGGAATCATTTGGACTGCATTTTTAATCGTCACCTTGGGACCCCCTTGGAGATCATCGGTCACCGAAGGGTTCTTGCTTAGGAACCCAGAGTGGAGATCAAATCAGATACTTGCCACCTTCTCAAAGCACATTGCTCTAATCAACTAGGGCAACAATCCCCTAATAGTGTTCCCATACTGTACATACATTCGTACCCAGGCTGCCTGGGTGAAAATAAGAAATCCTAACCGCTAGACCATATGGGACTACAAATATGAAGCAGGGAATAACATGGTGCATTGGCAAAGCTGCTCAGGAAAAAGTCGGTGGGCCATATTTTAGAATTTCTACTGTAGGGACGGTGATGTCATAGATAAGAAAATGTTAGAGATTAAAACAGAGTGTAAAATCTCACCCCAAACATCCTGCTAGAATATCTATATTGCACCTGAAGGCATTAATGTGCAGCTCCAAATACACATTAGCATGTATTCAAATGTTGAAAAAAATTGATTTTGCATATATCCCTTTTTAAGGCACATTTGTGTTCACTGTGCACACAATTTCTTTTCATTTGTGATTTGATTTTGTTGGAAAGGCTTTCTGTTTTTGGTACATTACAATGAGAAAATATTCACCTCCTTATATATTTCTTCTGTCTTTCCAGAAGCTGTCTAAACGAATATGGTCTTATGCGATGATATTGCCTTTATATCATGAATTAACTGTATAACTAAAAATAAGTGGAGCAGTTCAGGTGTACCAGTAGAAAACCGATAGGTAAATTAAAGCAATACCAAATGGGAAGCAGCCATCCGAAACCAGATCAATTTAGAAAGTGTATAAAAGCTGTGCCTTAGGCTTTTAGATTTAAGAAAACCACAGTAAGAAATATTATAAGACACACGTAACAATGTTGAACCTTCCAAAGGTTATTCAGCCTGACAAATTTTCCAACAGTGTATCAGTAATGCTAATAAGAAAAGACAAAAGTCAATGCTCATAAAACAACATTAAAAATTAGACAGCTGATTAAACTTGCATCCAATGAAAGATTCCACCACTGCTGAAAAGAAAAAAAAAATCCACCACATATTCACCAAAAAACACCTTCATCTTTCCATAGGCATTGGGAAAATAGTCTGTGGAATGTCAAATTGTGGGTCTTGTTGAAAGGTGTGTATCCCCGTGCATCGAAAGTAAAGCCAACAGTGTATCAGCAAAAGAACATCATACATACAATCATGGTGAAGCAGCATAACAGTCTGGCTGCTTTGATACAGAACAATATACCTGATCTGTTGCAGAAAAAACTGAAGGAGAATATTTGGATATCATCTCATTACGCAACAGGACAATCAACAACAAGTGAGTTAATGTTTTTGGTTGGTTAAGTAAGACTGAAGATTTCAGACACTAGACATGACCTTACATTAAGCAGGTAGTTAATGCTAAAAAGCCCCCAAAGGTGGCTCAGTTAAAACTGTTTTATAAAACAAGAGTTAGGCTGTTACGCAGCATCAATCTGGGTCAATTCGACCAGAAGCGTACTTGTGACGTCACCACATGCTCTGCTCATTTGGAGCTGCATTTCACCTCCTGTTATTAATAGTCCCTAGATAATAATCAATTCTTACTTTTTCATTTAGTTAATAATAATTAACACTGTCTGATAAACACAAATCAAATGAAAGTTTTGCCAAATAAAAAAGAAATCGCCATCAGAGCCAGTGGTAGTTTACACACGACTATGCTGAGAGAGGGCTTCTGCAGACGGGCTAACGTTAGCCTGGGCTGCGGATAGACTTGCAGGTTCACTGGTTGCCACAGTCCTCTCAACATCTTAATTTTTTTTTCAATTGCACACTAAATCAGTAAATGGACCATATAGTGACGCTTAAAAGTATAATGTTCTTGCCCAAAATGATCTTAAAACTTACTTTCATAGAACATCAGCAACAGGAAATAGAACTGTGAGAGCTGTGAGCGCCCAACTGGAAACTGCTGCTGCCATGGTGCATGCTGGGACAGCTTTCAATCTCGAGAATGAACAAGCCTGCTCTGATGCATACTCGGTAAAGAGGGAGGGGTGAGAAGAACATCCGGGGACTTTGTCTGCTCTCGGTCTGCTTCTCTTGTAAATTGGAACAGTACTAGGGCTGAGGCTGATGACGTTTCACAAGCGCATGAGAACGCACAAGTACACATATTGAGAAATAGCCCTAGTCATTTTTCTTTCATACTGATGTAAAACTTTTCCAGTTAGCATAATTGCTAGTTAGTCATTGTTGTCACAAATGTCGAAACAAATAGATATTAGATTGACTTTTTTGTTCATTTGTTCTCTTTAGTAAAAAGCTTTATGTATGTTGTTTTATTAAACTTTGTTTGATCATTTAAAAAAAACAACACGTTTGGACACATTAGTGACTTAGAATTAAAACTCCACCCACTAAAGCCAACATAACAGCCAAAAGTTGTGCTTTCTACCAAACAAATTCTACTTAATGTTCTATTCTTTAACTCGATGTGATATAAACTAAGGATAGTGACATGTTTCCCATTAGTAATCCTTTTGTTCATCTGCATAACTTCAATTTTCATAATTGCTTTGCTCAAATGGAACTGCAGGCACCTGCCCAGCAGCACTATTTGGCTGTGTTTTCCCTTATGCTGCTTTCAGATTCTGGCTGGTGATTTTTCATGCTTGCATGAGAGATTTTTTTATAAGAAGGCTTTGTAAAATATTCATCTCTCAGTTTTTGCATAAATTACATTTCGCATACTTTTACAGACATTATTAACAGCACTTTCATCTGGGATTGTGTTATTAATTTAAACCCTGAACCACGTTCCATCTTTATTTTTCTTCTGCATTTTGTACTGTTACATTCTATAACAAAAAAAATAGCACTTCAGGATAGGAGTTCTTTTTACATATGTATATTGTTTCATTTTTGGTCAGACTGTGTAAAATAATCTCCCATTAGTGTACCTTTCCCTCTGTTGTTCACCACATGACTTTAACCGGAGTGGAATTGTGGTTACTATTCAATAATTAGAGTGGATTTCCACCATGCAGGCATAGCATATAACATTATTAGCATTCTCAAGAGGGCATGGAGCTGATTTAACCTTGCACTTTTTTTCACTGTTGGAAAAGTCATCGAGACAAGAGATAATGTCATTTTTTTGTTTCGAGCATTATTCTCCCTTGTCACAACCTGGAGCTTACGTCACCTACAAAGCGATTCAGTCAGAGACATTTCAATTTGAGATCCTGGCTGGTAGAAGCCAATGTAACCTTGAGGATAAGATGGATGTAGCCATGGGGTATGAAAAGTGAAGCCGATGTATAAATAACTTAAAGGGAAAGTGAGCCTCTCAATGCATATTTCTGCTTTGCCATATGTTTACCTTTTGTTTAGTATGTCAAACATGTGAGCAATAAATTTCCCTCGGTATTACGGAAATTGAAAAGAAAATGGGTCTTTCCTAAAAATGCAATGTTTTTTAGAGTAACTCGGGGTAATTTTAAAACAGAGACATCCATCCATCACATTTCTATACCTTCTTAGCCCTTACAAGGCCTGGAATGAAGGGACATATTGTACAGTACCTATCTCCAGCATGCCAAAGAGTGACAGGTTGGGTAGACCATGAACAGGATCCCAGTCCATCACAGAGTTGGGCAGACACGTCAAACCAACAACCATGAATGGAGGAGTTACTACTAAAGGTAATTTAGAAACAACAACTTAGCCTTGACTTAACTCGACTTAACCTTGCATTTTTTTTGGTTGTATTAGGAAGGATTCTTACCTGGAGAAAACATGTATGCAAGAAAAATGTTACTATTTAATATGCATGAATAGCACCCCACAAAAAAGAACATCACCACAGCAGTAAAAATAAATTATCCTCCCAGCCTACTGTGAAAAAAAACTTGTTTTAATCTAAAACCGCTGAAATTATTAAAGAACTTCTTTAAAACAATGAAATTGTCTAAAAGATATCACAAATTAAATTTTAAAGAGTTTCTCTTCTTTATAGGCTTATCCAGATTGTTTTTCCCTCTCAATATCTTTGAATTTAATTGTCTTAATTTAGCAGCAAATCTAAAACAGCAAATCAGATTCGGCAATTACTATCATTAGCTTGCTGCTTTATGTTTCCTTACACTATATACAACACAGTAACCAACCAAATGAAAATACAAATAAATCAATGATTAATAGAAAAGGTGGCTTAATCTGTGCGGGTCAGGGTTCAGCCAATACCTTTTTGATACACACTCTTCTCAGGCATCCCCTGATACACTGTAGATTTCATAGTGGCCAAGATGACAGTGACTTGAATTAGATCAAGTATTCCCACACAATGACACTTTAACCGCCATGTCCTATAGCTGACATTTGTTATTTATACCAAAGATATCCCCTGTTCTGGCATGAAAATGTTGAAATTTTAAGCAAATCTGCCGAAATGAGATTATTCTAGCATTCTGGTCTTTGCCTCTTTCCCCTTACAGGTGCTGGTCATAAAATTAGAATATCATGAAAAAGTAGATTGATTTCAGTAATTCCATTTAAAAAGTGAAACTTGTATATTATATTCATACATTACATACAAACTCATATATTTCAGATGTTTATTTTGTTTAATTTTGATGATTACAAATGACAACAAATGAAAATCTCAAATTCATCATATCAGAAAATTAGAATATTGTGAAAAGGTTCAAAATTGATGGCCCCTGGTGCCACACTCTAATCAGCTAATTAACTCAAACCACCTGCAAAAGCCTTTAAATGGTCTTTCAGTCTAGTTCTATAGGCTACACAATCATGGGGAAGACTGCTGACTTGACAGTTGTCCAAAAGACGACCATCGACACCTTGCACAAGGAGGGCAAGACACAAAAGGTCATCGCTAAAGAGGCTGGCTGTTCACAGAGCTCAGTGTCCAAGCACATTAATAGAGAGGCGAAGGGAAGGAAAAGATGTGGTCGAAAAAAGTGTACAAGCAAGAGAGATAACCGCACCCTGGAGAGGATTGTGAAACAAAACCCTTTCAAAAATGTGGGGGAGATTCACAAAGAGTGGACTGCAGCTGGAGTGAGTGCTTCAAGAACCACCACACACAGACGTATGAAAGACATGGGTTTCTGCTGTCGCATTCCTTGTGTCAAGCCACTCTTGAACCACAGACAGCGTCAGAAGCGTCTTGCCTGGGCTAAAGAGAAACAGGACTGGACTGCTGGTGAGTGGTCCAAAGTCATGTTCTCTGATGAAAGTAAATTTTGTATTTCCTTTGGAAATCAAGGTCCCAGAGTCTGGAGGAAAAGAAGAGAGGCACTTCATCCACATTGCTTGAAGTCCAGTGTAAAGTTTCCACAGTCAGTGATGGTTTGGGGTGCCATGTCATCTGCTGGTGTTGGTCCATTGTGTTTTCTGAGGTCCAGGGTCAACGCAGCCACATACCAGGAAGTTTTAGAGCACTTCATGCTTCCTGCAGCTGACCAACTTTTTGGAGATGCAGATTTCATTTTCCAACAGGACTTGGCACCTGCACACAGTGCCAAAGCTACCAGTACCTGGTTGAAGGACCATGGTATCCCTGTTCTTAATTGGCCAGCAAACTCTCCTGACCTTAACCCCATAGAAAATCTATGGGGTATTGTGAAGAAGAAGATGCAATACACCAGACCCAACAATTCAGAAGAGCTAAAAGCCACTATTAGAGCAATCTGGGCTATCATAACACCTGAGCAGTGCCACAGACTGATCGACTCCATGCCACGCCGCATTGCTGCAGTAATACAGGCCAAAGGAGGCCCAACTAAATACTGAGTGCTGTACATGCTCATACTTTTCATGTTCATACTTTTCAGTTGGCCAACATTTCTATAAATCCTTTGTTTTTATTGGTCTTCAGTAATATTCTAATTTTCTGATATGATGAATTTGAGATTTTCATTTGTTGTCATTTGTAATCATCAAAATTAAACAAAATAAACATCTGAAATATATGAGTTTGTATGTAATGTATGAATATAATATACAAGTTTCACTTTTTAAATGGAATTACTGAAATCAATCTACTTTTTCATGATATTCTAATTTTATGACCAGCACCTGTACATGCTTTAGACTGGCTTCCATATTTTTCTAAGAGAGCAAATCTATTATCCTTGCAAACCTTCCTTGACAGTTCAGGTGAATTCAGTTCAGGTCAGTTTCGTTATATAGCTCAAGGCACTTTAGAGAGGTAATTAACATACAGTCTGATTGGACAAAAAAAGTTTCTGTCTCAGGAAAACCAGCTAATTCCATCAATTCACTGACTTCAGGACATGCTTCCCCTGAGTAAGCATGTGGTGACAATAGATAATAGCTTGCATTTTGTGGCTGACTCTACAGCAATCCCTTACACTGAGCATGCATGCAGCGACAGCGGAGAGGAAAAACTCCCTTTTATGAGGAAGAAACCTCTAACACAACCAGGCTCAGTGTGGCCTTCTGCCAACAGTGAAAATCATGTACACTCTTACAGACATCAACTTTCTTCTCAGAAGAAGAAAAGGAAAAAAAAAAAGAAATTTGTAGATTCAGTGTTGCAATTTTGGGTTCTTTAGCCCCTTTATTTTTCTTTCTTAATGATGTCGGATGGACAGTCATTGTTGGAAGTGTTTGCGGTAGGACTGTATTTCAGACAATAGAATGGCTTATTGTAATTATTTGGACATCTCTTTTAGTGGTATAATGGAGGATTTTCCCCAATTTTTGAAAAGACCTGCCTTCTACACTTAAACAAAAAATGCACATGCACAACCCTGTACCCGCTCCAGAGAGGGAACGCCTGTTAAAAGTTTACAAGAGCATGCACAAGCCCATTTCTCCCTATGAATTCTTATAATCTCACCATAATGTTTGCTCTCTAATCAAACACCTGACATTTAAACAGGACAAAACTAGTTGAAAAGCTATTACCATACTCTAATAATTTCCTTTTTTTTTTAAATGCATCTTATTTTTGCCATTTTGAATGGGAAGGATGATAAATACGGAGCTCTTCAAACTCAAACTTTACTAGAAATACAAATAAATTAAAAACTAAAAAGATTCTAAAAAATATATTTTCTTCCATTTTGTCTTTACTTAATTACTTATTTTTTTACTTGTTAAAATATTATTAGATAAATGTAGGTCAAAACATATTAGAAGAATGCAGGCTGTCGCGCAGAGCAGAACATTGGCCATAATTTGAAGTCAGGAGCTTATTGTTGTCCTGATAATTGTATTGCAGCCTGATTTATTTAGTTGCACTGTGCATGAAAATATTCTTCTTGTTTTGTTAGCTACTAGATCCAAATTAGATCCAACTGTCATCATAGCATGAAAATAATAAATGATAACATTAGAACTCCCCACAAAACAACATAAACCTGACTTTGGTTTATGCTGCATGCTTGAGTTTTACTTCCCTCTCACCAAAAAATGCCTCTGGTTCCTTCAGAAACCCATTAACACAGTGTCAGCATCTCTCCTTAGCTAATAGAGATCAATAAATCTTTTCACAAATCATTATTTTATGGGGTAGTTTTAGTGCCGTGTTGGTTCTTTAGACAAAAAGCCTAATTAAGTTGACATTAAGGCTTGTAAAGCTTTTTGATCAAGGATGTGACTAGTTTGATTGCCATTTCCTCTAGTTTCTGAGAGGCTTCTGTGTTGGCGTTTGAGAGAAGGCAAACCTGAAGGTTAATTTGCTTGTGAACTTGAGTACACACATTTCTATTTATTTTCCAGTGTTTGATTCCAGGCCGTTATTTTGTTATAATTTGCAGGTGAAATAAACAGTTTATTTTGCGTAGGGAGTTTTGCTTTTGGTTTGCTTGTTTTAATCAAATTTTGGTGCACCATAATCATGGCTGGTTCCTTCGTTATAATTGGACAAACAAACCCTCAAGGGACTCTTTTACCAGCTTTTTTCACCACTAAGTAAATGTTTATTTTGTTAATGCTTTCCAATTTCCATTCACTTAATATGCAGTTTAATGATATCCCATCTGTCAAGCTGTGGCTTGTAAATTGAAGCCCACAAATCAGCAGGTCACATATGTCCACTTCTTACATGCCTTTGGCACAAATACGGAGTGCTAAGGTTCAGCAAATCAATGTGAGGAACATCCAAATGGTAAAAAGAATTATTTACTGAGGCTCTTTGTAGACTTTTTAGCCTCATTAAAAAACTTGCTTGTTTCACAAAAATCTTCCATGTGGTTATGCTGAAAGAAAAAACCTTTTCTGAAGATTAGCTTAAAAACATGTTGAATGTTTGCCTTTTTGCTTTTCTAAAACGTCTATTCCTTAATTTGAACAAATCACCTAAGTTGGGTGTTTTATAAATCACACAGTCACATGTTTTTGATATATTGCAAACATAAATAACTATTAACTTACATAAACCTATATTCGAAAGCAAATGTGAAGCTGTAATCTTTCTTTTATGAATATCTTGAACCTTTTCTGCTCTAAAGAAAATAATGAATAAAGCACTGCGGTGCCTTTTCTTGTGATTTAGTTGAATTCTAGTAAATCCTCTTATGACTGCTACTATGGTACTTCCAGGTCATTTCATTCAATTCGAGCAAAGAAATAAAAAATAAAAAGAAAGGACTTCACCACCATCCCCATTCCCAGGTCACTCTGTCAAAAACTGAAGTGCTTCTCAGAAATACACTCAAGCTTTATTTTGGCACTGCTGCTGCATTGGGAAAGCTGCATAAGCTCTCAATGCTAGGAACAGATTCTGATAGATTTTTCCCCCACCAATCTTGTTTACCTACTGTAACTTCAATTTTCTATAACATTTTTCTAATAACATGGTTTAACTGTTTCATTATTTTCTGATGTGTGGTTCATTAGGGTGGATATTTTTTATTTCAATAACAATTGAACAATGCTCTGTTTGCAAGTCCATCAGTATGAGAGAAACTGCCATAGATTTGTAGTTGTACGGTACCGCTACTCCTCCGAACCTGACCCAGACTGCACAGAACTCTACCCTCTTCCCACTAAGCCCAGATTTTGCTTCACTTGAAGCCAGTGACAGTATGAAAGAACTAATAAACTGTGATGTCACAGTCTTGGTTCTGTTATTTTTTTTTTTTAGTATTAAGTTTTACTTTGCTCCATGTTTTCTAGTTTAAGTGGTTTAATACTTATTTTTTTGTGTTTTCTGGTTATTTTTCAGTTTTCAGGTTTTTATTTGTTGCCCTCTGCTGCCCTTTTGCGTTCTCCTTTTTCCCTAGCTCCTTTCCTGTCTGCTCTGTACCCACCTGCTCCCAATCTGCTCGTTAGTCCTCTCTTTGTTCAGTCTCCCATAAATACACTCTTTGTGCAGTTTCTCAGTGCTGGTTCCTCGTCTCACTTTCTCCAACTCCAACTTCCTCCAACTCCGTCTAACTTCCTCCGTCTAACTACCTCCAACTCCGTCTAACTTTCTCAGTCTAACTTCTTCATCGAGATTGTTTTTTCCCCAGATGTCTCCATGGTTTCTGGTTTGTTTGACTTTTTGGATTTTTGGTTTCCTGCCTCTGTTCTCTGTTAACAGTTCATTAAATCATCAAGAAACTCACCTCTGCCTCCCTGCCTCTGCATTTGGGTCCTCAAACCACAACCAAATTTTGAGACGTGGAGGTTGATTGAGGAACCAAATGCAGAGATGCGTGAGCAGAGATGACTTCTTACAGCTTTATTGAAATCAAAAATGGAAATAGAAACAAAATCCAAGAAACCAGCAATGAGGAACTTCAGAGGAGGTGTATATAAGGGGAACAGAATAAAGAATGGGCTAATGAGATAATATGGAGCAGGTGTGGATAGAACTAACTAGAAGGAGGCTATGGGAAAGGCGACTAGCACAGGAGGGTAACAGAGAGTAACTCAGAAAATGCAACAGAGCTTACAAATAACACAAGATGGAAAAGAAACCAAAGATCAAATAAAAAGAATGACATAACTGAAATAAAAGTCCAAAAGGGGAGAACCATAACATATTGCTCCTCTTGCAGCACTAGACCAGCCTATTCCAAGGGCTGCAGAATCCCACCACCTCCTAACTGATCATCAAATCAGACCATTCAAATAATTTTACTGTGATACATTTAGGGTCAGAGTGGTAACTCTATCAGAAATATTCCATCCTTCCATCCTTGAGCATACTCAAAATTTCCCGACGTATGCCAGCGTAAGTAAATTGTCGATAACTTATGCGTAACTTATCAAGAACTTATCTCCAATGCATATCGACGTATTTGACGTGTTCTAGATGACTGCTGAAAGTGTTTCTAACTTACAGCTACTGTGTAATGGCATATTGGCAGCATTTTGGTATAAAAGTACTCCTTCAGACTGCAGCATCCCCATCACAAGGTGATTAAAAGACTAAACTCTCAGCAGGACCTTTGGAAACAAACAAACTCATCTTTAGTAGAATTGTTTTCTACAATGGGGATCTAACAAGTCTGCCAAGTAAATCGATCAGGCAGCTGCAGTTGATTTATAGTGCTGCTGCCCTCGTCCTCACTAAAACTACAAAAGTGAAGCACATCCCCCAGTTTTAAAGTGGTTACAATGACGCTCAGTGTCTCTGTCTCTCAGAGGGTATACTTAAAAATACTTCTGTTGGTCTATAAACTATAACTGATTGACTTGGCACCAAAATACTTAAATACCATGTTACTCAAATACTACTGTAAAAATGTAAACAGCTGTATATTTATCATTTATTCTACTGATGAGTGCACACTATTTATATTTGTGAAAACACAGTACAGTACATACTTTTATTTTCTTTCATTTTAAATGGTCATTTGTTCTATTCCTTTTATACATTTTTAAAGGTCTCATTGTGTGACCACTTTTGTTGTAATGATTCTGCTGCCGTAACACCCCAATTTACCGATTGTGGGACGATAAATGGATTTTCTATTCTATTCTAAAATACAATACAGACTTGTTGTCAGTGTATCAGTCTCCCATACCACTCAGGTGTTCTAGTTCAGAACTATTCTCAAGGGTTGATGTTAAGGATTTTTACCACTTGCCCTTCGGGCAAGTGACTTTCACATTTAATTTGCCCAGAAACAATTTTTACTTGCCCAGTATAATGTTTGATAAATATAGTTCCTAATATGCATTTTTGTGTATATATATATATATATATATATATATATATATATATATATATATATATATATATATATATATATATATATATATATATATATATCAAGGAAACATGTTTGTTTTTTAAATGTTTTTTGTAATTCAGTATTGTTTAAGTTTACAGGTTCCTGGTGTGTTTATGCATGCATCAGATAATGAACTCAAGACTACATTACCGTGTTAACATGCTTTTCAATCATTCCTGCACATTCTTTTCAAACTAAACTTTGCTTTTAACTGTTGTGTGCTGGAAAAATGTAAATTGTAATGTTAAAAATCTAAAAAAAAACTTGACAGGTTAAAAACTTAAGATAAATCATAAGACAGAAGTCAATGGCACAAATGAATAACTTTTATTTTAGAGTCATGGTATGTTCATACGATATAATACTATTAATATAATGTGACTTTTCTAGAGAATCATTATACATAGTTATTTTATACAGGGTTTCCAGGGTGATGTACTGTGACATGTTCATTGGCTTTAGACAACTTTAACCTTGACCTATCTGCTGTGTTCATCTGTATTTGTGTTGCTGCTTGTTCAATGTTTCCTAACAAAACTCTGGAGCCTTTAAAGAACAGCTGAATTGTGTACTATAAGGAAGCTACATCTAGGGGGGGCTATATGATTTTTACAGAAAATTGTATTTAGGGGTATCAAAGTGAAGGCCAATTTTTATATGTGAAGAATATCTCAAAACCATGTAGGACCATGTGTGTCCATGTAGGACACACATTTTTTTAACAATTAATTGTAGACTTATTCAGAAATCAAAAAAGTCTGTTGCACTTCCCTTTTGGTTTGAAATTGATGCAAGATAAAATATTAGAGATCATGTTATTTGTTTTTATTGTATTTTTTGCCGTTATGGAAAATAAAGGCTTATTACAAGATAAAATTTACTAAATCTTTACATAGTCCATTTCCTAGACTGTATGATCATATAGCCCAACTTATCCTCATGTGTCTTTTAGGAACTCTCTTCATTATGTTGGTCATTTTAAGAGCTTTTTTGCAGGCCAAGAAATAAATGATCTAAAGACACTTTTGTATCTTGTTACAGGCTTAGTTTGGAGAAACTCTTAGTCCTTTGGTATGTTTTTTTCTTGAGGAAGTTGATAGACAGGTAATAGGCCCAGGTGCTGCAGTCAGCAGCTTGGCTAGTCAGAGGCCAATTTAGATTTTTTTGATATTTTTGCCAGGTTTTCTGGTTTTTTTGTTTTGTTATTTTTGCTGTTGTTTTTTAAGATAATAAAAAGCATGAAACATTTCATTAGGCATAACTAATTACACTTACACACTAATTACACATTGCCACTGATCTGAGTTCCATATGTTTTGTATCCTTTGAGCGACATTATTTTTTTGGTGTGAACAGGCCAATAAACAGTATTAAAAAAAAGATCCTTTACTAAACTGATAAATCAGTAACCAGTTTTATGTGTTGTCAACAAAAAAATGTCTAAAACCAAAAGTTATGGCTAATTCAATATTCAAGATAATATATGCAAATGTTTTTTTTTTATGAAAAGAGCCTGAAGTTTAGTCTTTTAAAGCAGGATAAATCTGAAGTAGCTGAACTCCAAACCTTCCTGCTGTCAGTACTAATAATCCAATCGATTTCGACATCCAGTTACTGGTTCATATTGTTTAGAATAAAGACTATATTAATGTTGAGAACCATACAGAACTAACTGAAAGCAAAAGAAAAAACAACCTAAAGAAGTTGGACTGAAGAACAAAGTTAGTCATCCCTCAAGCTGACGCAGTGGAAACTACGATGTTTGACTGTGGATGACACAGAGAATGAGCCTATTTAGACAAACTGAAATTCTTATTCATAAAAGGTTGTTTATATTCATTTTCAAGGGCGTAGGAATATGTTTACAATTGGGGGGGACACATGTCGGAAATCTGAGATTCGTAAATATTCAACAGAAACATATCTTAAGTACGCTACTTAAAAAAAAAGGCTATTTAATCTTTTACTTTATTCCTTTATAAATGTGTTTGTAAAAATAATGCATTTAAAATTAACATAATGCATTTGTTCATAAGATGTGAGCATATCACCAAACAAAATGACTGTAGTCTTTTATTAAGCAAAGGGAGATGTCTTTCAGGGCTTCAGCCCTTGGCATATTTAGTGTCCGCATACGCACTAGAAAATCAAAACAATTCAGTAGGCCACACAAGTGCAAAGTTTGATATGTTTTATTTTGTCAAACTTGCAATAATGGTCAAAAATGAATTTATATAGGTTGACTGACAGAGGGAGCTGACAGAGTGTTGTAGAATTATGGACAGGGCGCTTTGAAGCATCTGGTTCAAAAACGCATTATCAACCTTTGGTAGAAATCCATCCATCCTTCCATTTTCTGTACACCCTGTCCCTTAGTGGGGTCGGGAGGTGCTGGTGCGGGGTCCACCCTAGACAGGTGGCTAGTCTGTCCAGACCTTTGGTAGAAATGGCGTCTTTAATTCCAATTTGCAGTACAGAACAGAGAAAACTACAGAGTTGTCAATGTTGTGTTAATCTGTTTATAGTTTAAAAAGAGGAGCCAGCAGTTTATTTGAGGAAATAAAGATGCAGAAGTTAATCAGTTGGTTAATTAGTGGTTTTGCAGCAGTCCGCTGCACGACCAATGCGGCCGCCGCTGCTAAGAATTAGAATTAATTCTCCCTGTGGTTAACTAACGATCAGGAGCGCGGCAGGTATAACATCTGTCCATTTCGGCGAATCAAAACCATGCAAAAAATAAAAAATCCTCGTAAAACGCACGCCCAGACCGGGCTAATTTCAACACAAGTTGTGTTAGGTGACTGTTACTCATACTGACGTTTCTCTTTTAAAAAAATCTGAGTAAGTCCTACTGCTGTTTCAGCCTTTTAGTTGGTGGTGGCATTGTACTGAAATGAGATATAAAAAAAAATATATAAAAAAAACATTTTGGCTAGCGTGGCAAACGTCTAGAGAAAGTTAGCAGTTAAATATTGGATGAGTGATCAGCCCAAGACTACGGAAGAGGATTAGGGCCGCTGGAAAAAAAAAAAAGTTAAGTGATTTTTACATTTTGTTTCAGTTTAATACGGGAAAAAAGTCAGAATCCTGACTTTTATTTTCAGAATTTTGGATCTTAATGTAGATGGGCACCATGACGGCAGAGATGTGGAGCATTCAGCTTCACTGACAAAGATGTGAGTTGTTTGAGAGAGCCAGTGACATTGGTGGAAAATGACAGAATTAGGCAACTTTTTACGTGCCCGAGGGGTCCCCTCATTAATGGAGGAGCAGAAGGTCATTAAACAAGAGAGCTAGGCTCTAAAACAGACATGGCTATGGCTTGATGCTAACATGTTTGTTGTTAAACATACTTTTGTTATATTACATTTGTGTTGTGTTTTCCAAATAGTGTAGAAAATTAATGGTGGGTTTATAATGTTTACCTTTTATGAGCAGGACAGGAAGCAGAGAAGTGTAGCATTACCTCCAACTAGTTAAACTCATAATTATGAAGTTATTCAACAAATTCCTCAAGTAAAAAAGTGCAACTTTTATTTTTTATTTTTTTTTTTACCAGATTTGTTGATTAATTTCAGAATTATGTATTCCTTCCAAATTTCCAAATCTGAAGAATTTTTTAAACCAATATCTACATTATTTAACATTTAGTTTGTTTTAGCAGTACTTCCTGTTATATTTCTTTATACGTATATTTTACATTTTCTTGCACAGCAAGCTCAGCAGATTTAAAATTGTGTGCTTGTGTAAACACTAGTCAATCTTTACTCTAAACATATATTCTGGTTATTTTTTAGTGAGACTTTCTTGTTTTTATATATCTGTATAGTACCCCCCACCACCACCAAAAAAAAAAACTGTAAATTGATTAGAAACATTAATCATCTGTCAGATTTCTGAGAAAAAAGTCAGAATTCTGAGATTAAAGTCAGAAATCTGAGAAAAAAGTCAGAATTCTGAGATTAAAGTCAGAATTCTGAGAAAAGTCAGAATTCTGACTTTTTCCCCCATGTTAAACTAAAAAAAATTAAAAATCAGTTAACTTTTTTCAGTGGCCCTAATCCTCTTCCTACAAGACTAAGATGCCTAAACCAAAAAGATTCAGTTTCTATATATGAAAGTGAACTGACAACAAGACGTTATAAATAAGCAATATTCATAGCAGCATTCCCGACAGACCATTTTACCTCATTCACAAGTTTCTGACTTTCTGTATCGCTGTTTCCCTCTGAGTGCTCAAACACTCAACAGTTCACAGAGGGGAGGGGGAGTACAGTGACGTAACGCTATGCTGCGCCTTCAAAATAAAAGCACGACAGTTAAAAAATTGTCAAAATCTAATATTTTGCGGTACAATTTTTGGGGGGGACATATCCACCTGGCTTTTATATTGGGGGGGACATGTCCCCCCCGTCCCCCCCGCTTCCTACGCCGCTGTTCATTTTAATAAAAGAAGCACTAGTGCCATATTTACCGACTCACTGATGTAATAAATCAGTTCAAGGAAAGGCACTATGTTAAAGATATTGTGGAGGATTTTCACGAATCTTTTAAAGGACCCGCCCTCTCCACTTTAAAAAAAAAGCACATGCACCACACTACATGCTCCTGAGAGGGAATGCCAATAGACATGTGCGAGCACATGCACAAGCCCATTTCTCCTTGTGCACGCTCTGTTTAAAAGTTCTCATTGCTCATACATGCTTACTGTGTCCGAACGTCCACCCTAAACCCTAAATCCCTCAATCACTATATAGAGCGGGGACTATATATGTGACTTTAGTGAATTCATTTAACCTACCGTTCGAACAGGTGATCACTGCTTTTTGCTCCCTGTTGGTCACATAACTTCTCCTCTACTGCGTCATCTTGTTATAAGTCGCAGCTGTCGGATAATATCAGCAGCCTATGGCGACTGCGGGCCAGTGTGACAGCAAATCTCATAATGAAGAAAGCATTCTGGGATATATCTGCTTCTTCTGAGGCCTTTCTTTCTTCTCATACACTTCTTAGACACTTATTTTTTTTACGACCTTCTACCATTTTCAAACTTCAATGACTGTCTGAAACTGTACTTCACCATATATGTCTGAAAATGCGCATGCGCAGAAAAAAATAGCTAATGGGATGAGAACGTAGGACAGCGTAACATAAACATATCACCAGAATGATTGACAATTAGGAGGACCACTTATTTAAATGACCCACCTTGGAATAAAAGATTGTCCTCTATACCTTTAAGTCTCTCTATATATATATATATACATTGTAGTTTTGATAGTTGGATACCTGTGTAGGTTTCGATTTATGTTACAAAAACACTATAATTGTTCTAGGATCTGCACACTGAAGTGCACTCTTGTAAATGATTACAAAAGACTTAAGCATACCCATGAGCTGAAACATTTGAAGAAGGACATCACACTGAAATCATGTTATGGATGTAGTGTGCAACACAGATGATGCAGTTTTCTGCCATAATGCTGACAAGCTGATTTCCTGCACAAGGGCGCGCTACTGTGACAGCTTATTCTGTTCTGCACTGTGTGGCCATGTGTACAAACATCTGCCAGCTCTAGCAGTCGCTCTGTGCCTAAAAAGACATCAGTTGGAGACAGTGGGGAGATAAATGCTGCAACTTGTGAATAATTGACAAAAGTCAGTGGTACCTTAATTTTAATGAGCTTGGACATGAATGGGATTTGGGGATTTCCATTGCTCTTTTCAACTAGAGCATGAAGGTAAAGAAACATCAAATTTCACAGTGTGGTACCTTTTTTGTTTGGTATTCTTGTGGGGGTGGGGGGGGGGGGTTCCATTGTTGGAGGGATATGAAGCAGATATAACCAAGTATAATATTTAGTGACCACAGACCAGCCACCCAAGCATAAAGTACCCTCCACTTCACAGGTATCATCCATAAAGAGATTTAAAACAATTTTTTTATTTGCTGCAGTAGTATGATTTCACACTGCAAATTTCTGAAATTGTCTTTATTTATTTTTTTTGACTACACTCATTTAGTGAAACAAAGATAAACTATCTTAAAGAAGTTACAAGTTAACTTTCACCACTAGGGGTTCTGTTGGGTAATATTTGTAGCCCAAAACAAAATGTGTGACAAGCGATTCATTTTTTTAACTCCAGATTTAACCACGGTGTGACCCCCCTATCCGCTACCATATTCATGCGTTGCCTCCTATGTGCATACTTGCAAAGGATAAATACACAGAAAAACAGCATTACCTTTCAGAGAATCATGTCTAATAAGGAAGCAAGTAACATGTTTGATTTTCTCCCGAGCTCACAATTCCTGATTGGGAGGTGGTTGTGAGTGGCTGATCACCACTCGTTACCCCCTGTACACTACATGATGCACGAGGCACAATCAGGCTGAAAGTCGGGCCGATCGGAAAATTCTCACACGACTGGAAAGTCGCTCTGATAGAGCAACAAAGAAAATCATACAGTGTAACCACGGCTTTACCTTGAAATGTGCCTTGCCAGTAAAAGCAATTCACAGGGTCGGCTGAAGGATCCACTAGGGACATCAGAGGGAAGGTGAGACGGCGTTCTTGAGCTCAACAGGAGCAGCGGGAAAACCTTAGTTTCAAAGGGATTCAGCCAAGCCAACAATGACTCCACGTTTCATAGGTATAGGCCAGTATCAGGTATTGCAGGCTAAGAAAGACCTCAACGACTTTTCTAAGCCATAACAAGGCTTTTTTGGGCTACTCTATAAAGCTTGGAACTTACCCTTGAGGCCTCCGTTTCAAACAGCTCTGATTGACTAGAGTAGCTATAAACAGCTGCTCAGGTCTGGCAGAACAGGGAGAGTGAAAAGCCTGACACTGGAGTCGAGCCATGCCGCTTCCACATACAGTACAGTCAGATTATCTTTCTGCATTAATGCTACTGCTTTTTACGCATCTTTCCCAGAGGTGCATAAAACGGTGCAGTGTTGCATCTCTGAAAACTTGTTTTTACCAGGATTTTCAAGATTTTTCTGTTCCTAACTTGGAGAAATATGTTGTTCCTTGCAAATAAAATTACATTTTAAAACAAATTTCATTAGACTCACTAAAAAGTTATTCATAGATCACATGTATTATTGAATATGATTTTAAGTAGTGTTGCGCCGATGCCATTTTTTGGCCCCGATACCCGATACCTGGCTGTGCAGTATCGGCCGATACCGATACCATAATAATGTAAAATAATTGCCATCATGGCTTTGTCAAGCTGCTGCCTACCTTTGTGAAACAGGAAAAAATCTAATACAAAGTGAATCCAGTAGAACTTTTTTATTGCCTACCAGGAGTGGGTGACAATAGTTGAATAAACTTATGGCTCTCAAAATGGTATCGGTGCCCTATTTGTTGGTACTCGCCGATACTGATACCACCATTTTAGGGCAGTATCGGGGCCCCGTCCGATACTGGTATCGGTATCGGTGCAACACTAATTTTAAGTGCTCTGCAGCGTGTCACAAAATGTATTGATCAGCCTTGTAAATATAGTCCTCTTATGTAGTTTTCTCTCTAGTTTTTGAAAATCTTTACATGGTAAAATTAGAAACACATTAGAATATGAAATTTCATGAAATCAAATCTTCAAGTTTTAAGATTCAGGTCTGGCCTTAAATAGAATAAAAATATTTTGAGAAGTACTTTGTATGGTGCATGACTACATTTTGTTGAAGTGATCATATAACCTGGTGCAGGGCGCTGTCTCTAAAAACTTGTTCTAAACAGTTTTGCATTTACTGTTTAACTTCATCAACAACGTCATCAAACTCAGTTTAATTGTGGCCATTTTACCTGGTTTTGTATTGACCTTTCTTTAAAAATCTAGTAGTTGTTATGTCAAGTGATGGAATGAAAATCTTAAAATCCTGTGCTTTAAACAAAATATGTGCAAATTGTTGTTAGTTAAACAGAAATTGATCCCCAGTACAGTGAGCTGTAAAATAATTACCATCAGAGGAAGAAAAAAAACAGAAGCCTTGTTTCTCAATTTGGGTCGATGTTTGAAAAAGTCTATTTTCCTTGCATATTAAAAAAAGACTGGGTGAGTATGTGTTGAGATTACATGGACACAAAGAAAAAGCTGATGGATAGCTCTGAATGAAAACAACAACACAATGTGTGCAGAGCCTTCTAGAACTACCATCAAGTAAATTATTATGGCATCAATACACCATATTAGGCACACTGATACTCCATTCGTTTTTATTTTGGGGGGGCTATTGAATCATCCATAAGTGCATAGCTGTGCTTTGTTGCCTTTCATTGAAAAATGAGTCTATTATATTCTTCAGGAGCTTCACTGATGGTCCTAGGTGGTTTGAAGAACTGCATTGATTAATGGCAACATGAATTTTGCACACACCCGCTACCGGCTTCAAATAGAAACTTCTACAGCCTCAAATTATTTACGTCAACTCCTCTTTTATAGCTCCCCCCAATCTGAACTCTTTCTTAAATTTCTCCTATATTTACTTGATCCAAACTGACCACCCATATCTAATACATTCCTCCTTTCCCTCGTTATCTCTGCTTTACAAGAAAATCATTCTCCAGCCTACAAAATCGGGTCAGCAGCACAAAAGCATTACATCATGGTAAAGGCTCTCTGCATTTGAGAGTGCGGCATTACTTTGATGAATGAAGCAATTTGCGCACATGAATCAAATGTATGATCTTCTAATGATTTAAAACAAACTGTGAAAAACTGAACTGAAGGGACTTAGCTAACAGTCAGAGCACATGGAGTGTCAGATTTCATTTTATTTATTATAAGGCCGCCTGGCAGGGACATCCTCGCACTCTGGGAAGACAGATGACGAGCAAGAACTAATCAATAATCGGTGAAAGGACTATAGAGCGACAAATGTCACAAAGAAGCAGTACCTTCCTAGCTTTACACTTCAGAGGGATCCATCTGTTCTTGTGGGGCACAGTTGGTAAAAATATTTTTTTTTTCAGGGGGGCGTAGCATCCATGTGTTCTAGAGCACAACTTGTTTTGGTGCATAACTGCAAAAGCAAAACCTGTCCCCTAAGTTCTTACGAGTGCACTCATCCTCCGGGGCTTAGCTGGTGGCTGATAAAGTAACTAAATCATGCTTTCTTTTTGCAATCTGGACGTGTTTGCTTATTGATTGTGTTCACAGCTTTCTGTCAGCATAAATCAGGAATGCGGCCCTGTTTGGCAACCGGCTTCCCAAAGCACACGGATGCAACATGCTGGCAGACTTTTTCAAATCTCCCCATGGATTTCAGAACAACATAAAATGACTTTGACGAAAATAAAATCAGACATGATGTTTTTTGTAATGGATTAAGTTGTCTGTCATTCCATGCAGACTTTAAATGAAAACAGTGACTGCCAAGAAAGCCCGTAAAACACATCAAAAATTCTTGGCAGTAATATGAAAATAATGTGGCTCCAGTCAATGAGCACAAGCATAGGTATGATCTTTTAATATTTCATATGATTTCAGCCTATTTTTCCATGAATGTTTTTGGAAATTGGTCAAATAAAATTTGAATTAGAAAGGAGTAGAGCCCCACTTAAGCTATTATTATACATGATACTGGAGAGCATCCCATAAATGAAATTCTAGTTTTAAAACAGCAGATTAAAATAGAACCTTTATTGACACAATTAAATAAGACTGAATTTTCTGTAATATACCAGTTCAAAATACTGCTGTATTACAGTTCCAGCGCACTCATTTAATATTTAGTTTGCAACTCTTTATAGTTTGTTTTGAGGACAAGTGTCCTTTCAGGTTGTTTGTCTCCTTTTTTATCAATCTTACAGACTCCAAGTGCAATTCTGTCCTTTAGTGCGCTGACCTAATTCTAATTTTACCCTTAGACTTACTACACTACTTGGGACTCTTAGTGGAATATGTTTGGGGGATTTTTAACTATATTAAAATCATCACAGCTTATATAATACCCCCTTTATATTATCTATGCTCAATTTTTTAAAAAATTTGGTATAACTACTATTTTACTATCAATTTTCAAGTTTAGGTAATATTATTGAGAAAGGCAACGGATTAAAACATCTACACTCACGTTATGTTACCATTAAAAAAGGACTGAAATTGAATTTCTCTTGACCTGCAAACAACTGGCAAAACCCAGCTTTTTTTCACTAATGCTATTTTAAAAAAGAGCAATCTCAAATCCTCAAATCAAGGAATGTATGACAGTTTTGGATCAAAAGAAAAACATTTATAAAACGTGGAAAACTTTGAGAATTTTATTTTTGTTTTCTAGATCACTATTCTGCTTTGGCACCTTTTTTATAACCCTGATTTTGAACGGTCCTTTTTAGATACAAGTTTTAATCTGTGAAAAGATCTCAGTATTTGTAGAAAACAGGATATTTTTTTCACATGATTATTTCATTATAATATAACTTTTCCTGAGTGTCATTTTTCTTATACTGAGAATTTATTTCCATTCAGTTTCAAATTACAACTGTGATTTCAACAGTAACAGTAGCAGCTATACTACAGAAAACTGTAACTTTTGCAGTTTTTGAAAATAATCTTTTCTTATGCATACATGTAAAGAAAAATTCTTGTACTTAAGGGTAACGTATTTTGGAGTAGACTGTTGGTTCAAATCTGGATGATTTCATGTGGAGAAATATATATTTGCATGCAAGGAACATTTCGTGTTCAAACAAATCTCATTAGACTCACTAAAAAGTTTTTCATAGATTGCATGTACGATTGAAAATGTATTGATCAGCCTTGTTAATATAGTCATCTTATGTAGTTCTCACTTAAATCTTAGGTTTTTGAAAATATATACAAGGTATAAGTAAAAATACATTAGGATACACAATTTTATGAAATCAAATCTTCAATTTTTAAGATTCAGCTCTGGTCTTAAATACCATAAACATATTTTGAGAACTACTTTGTATGGTGCATGACTTCATTTTGGCAGCTGTATAGAAAATCGTGTGTGCGGTGAGATCCCAAGCACAATACCTGAGAAAATTTTATAATTTTACATTTTCTCTGTTAAGCTCCTTGTCTGACGTCATCATCAGACATGCTCAGATTAGTCTGGCAAAATATGATTCAACCATGTTTATCTGCATTTTAGTTGTTTCTTTCTTTAAATTATGCAAGGTATATCATAAGGTTAATGTGAAAGGAAAAAATACAACTCAAAAAGACTAGATTTATGTTTTAATCCAAAGCAGAAATAGTATCTGGAAGTAGCGTAGGATCATATTTCTGGCACAGATCGGGCACATGCAAGTCATAAAAAAGTAATCATTTTAAGGAATTTCTTTTCTCAGGAAATACATTATTAACCTTTAACACATTATGGTTTAATATGCTTACTATTTTGAGGAAGGTAAAAATACTGTAGTTATAGAAACTAGTAGCAACAATTCTTTAACTCAACTTCTGACAGGAAGCAACAACTAGATACAAACTTTAGTCGGGTCTGTCAGTTATTCACAATATCAATCTGGCTTTTACCAGGTAAATTCTAATAAGATATAGGATAAATTTGAGGTGTCCTAAATTTATTCCTTGAGCCTTAATAATATAATTTTTTAGATTTTACAGAGTAATTTAAAGGTATTTTGGAGACATGAAGGACCTCCAGTAGGGAGCTACCTTACAGTGGATCTGAACAAGCGTCTGACTCAAGACGCTGTCCGTAATGTTCTTCAAGTCATGAAGATTCTTATTTGTAAAATCATCTACATGAGTTTTAGAAGTTCTTGGAACAGAGGGGGCATTCTTTAAACTTTTTTAAGTCATTTGCTTTGATGTCATGCTATGCCAAAAAAAAAATAATAATCACACTCTTCACAACTGCCTTACCTTTAATTTTCTGGGGAAAAAATTACAGTTCACCTTATAATCCGGAGGGCATTATACATGGTTCAACTCTGGCCGTGCTTACCTTGAAGCGATTTTGGGCAGTCCCTGTTAAAATGGTTTAGTACAGCTTTGGTAAATTACAAAGCCACAGGGCTTGTAGAATAAGGCCTACCATAGTCAGAAGCATGGCAGAATAATACATATCCTGCTTCACCATAAAGTACATTGTGTGTATTAGGGCTGCAACATTTAATCAGATTAATTGTGATTAATCAATTATAGAAATAATTTCAAATAATTTATTAATCGATTAATCATTAACTGTTTGTGGGCTTTTCAACTACATTAGAATCATAACAGCTTATATAACACCCCCCTTTATATTATCTCTGCTCAACATTTTGAACATTTGGTACAACTACTGTTTTACTATCACTTTTCAAGTTTAGGTAGTATTATTATTATTGAGAACGGCAACGGATTAAAACATCTACACTCATGTTATGTTACCTTTAAAAAAGGAACTTAAACTTCTCTTGAACTGCAAACAACTGGCAAAACCCAGCTTTTTTCTATAATGCTATTTTAAAAAAGAACAATCTCAAATCAAGGAATGTAGGAAGGTTTTTAGATGAAAAGAAAAACATTTCTAAAACATGGAAAACTTTGAGACATGTGTTTTTTTGTTTTCTATATCACTGTTCTGCTTTGGCACCTTTTTTATAATCATGATTTTGAACATTCCTATTTAAAGTTTTAAACTGTGAAAACATCTTGGTATTTGTAGAAAACAGGATGGTTTTTTTTCCAGGATTATTCCATTATAATATAATTTTTCCCAAGCTCCATTTTTCTTATACTGAGACTACATCTCCCATCAGTTTCAAATTACAACTGAGCTGAACAGTAACAGAGTAGCAGCTATACTACTGAAAACTGTAACTTTTAACTGGTGACTCTAAAACATGCTTTTAGGTGACAGTGAAACCCACTTACAGCAGCAATTATATCAAAATCGTAAAAAAAAAAAAAAAAGCAAAAACACGTTTTGCATTCAAGATTTTAAAAAAACTTTTTCGTCTGTCAATATTCTCCATCCATAACTTCTCAGATAACAATGTACGATCACTTGGTTTAATTTTTGTAAAAAAAATTTCTTTAAGTCACCTTCGGCTATCCGATTATCAGTCGATTAATCCGAAAAAAAATCCTCAGATTAATTGATTCGCAAAATAATCATTAGTTACAGCCCTTATATGTATAAGAACCCAAAAATGGCACCTGTCAAGAGACATGCTTACAACACGGACTTTAAACTCCAGGCTGTCAGTAGAACATGGGAATAGAGCAGCGGCGAGAAAATTCAACAACAATGAATCAATGGTGCAGAAGAACAGGAAGCAAGAGGATCTGCACCTTGTAGAATGGTGTGCTGTATGTATTAACAAAGTTTTAAAAGGGGCCTTTCATTGACAGTTCACCTTATAATCCATGTATATAGCTATATAGATATACTGTATATAGATATATCTATATAGCTATATATATATATATATATATATATATATATATATATATATATATATATATATATATATATATATATATATATATATATATATATATATATATATATGTATATATATATATAGCTATATATATATATACATATATATAACTGTTTTCTCACCCCTCGTGGGGTGGTATGTGTCATCCTCAAGCTCGGGTCCTCTACCAGAGGCCTGGGAGTTTGAGGGTTCTGCGCAGTATCTTAGCTGTTCCTAGGACTGCGCTCTTCTGGACAGAGACCTCTGATGTTTTACCTGGAATCTGCTGTAGCCACTCTCCCAGTTTGGGGATCACAGCCCCCAGTGCTCCAATTGCCACTGGCACCACTGCTGCTCTTACTTTCCACATCTTTTCTAGCTCCTCCTTCAGTCCTTGGTATTTCTCAAGCTTCTCGTGTTCTTTCTTCTTGATGTTGCTGTCGCTTGGGATTGCTACATCTATCACTACTGCCTTCTTCTGCTGTTTGTCGATCAACACAATGTCTGGTTGGTTAGCCATCACCTGTTGGTCAGTCTGGATCTTGAAGTCCCATAGGATCTTAGCTCGGTCATTCTCAACTACCTTAGGAGGTGTCTTCCATTTTGACCTTGGGACTTCCAGCCCATACTCATGGCAGATGTTCCTGTACACTATGACAGCTACCTGGTTGTGGCGTTCCATGTATGCACTTCCTGCCTGCATTTTAAACCCTGCTGTTATGTGCTGTATTGTTTCAGAGGCATCTTTGCACAGTCTGCATCGGGGTAGACCCTGGTGTGGTAGACCCTGGCCTCTATTGATCTTGTACTGAGTGCCTGTTCTTGTGCTGCCATGATTAGTGCCTCTGTGCTGTCCTTCAGTCCAGCCACTGGTAGGATTATTTTATATCAGCCACTTCTTCTATTTGTCTGTGGTATACGCCGTGCAGCGGCTTGTCCCTCCATGATGGTTTTCCTTATATATATATATATATATATATATATATATATATATATATATATATATATATATATATATATATATATATATATATATATATATATATATATTAGTGCTGTCAATCGATAAAAAATTTTTAATCGCGATTAATCGCATCAATGCCTGAGTTAACTCGCGATTAATCGCATTTTAATCGCACATTTTCTTTCCTAATTGAAAATCATTTAAATACTCTCGATGACATACAAAAAAATACATACAGGCTAGGTTTGTGCCAATGTTCTTTTTTTAAAATGAAAACAGGTCACAGATACTGATTTATGCCAAAAATAACAAATACGTAGGCAAAAAAAAAGGCCCTGAGAACAGGCTGATGTAAAAGACAGTCTTTACAGTTAATACAGTCTTTTGAACAAAGACAAGCATTTTACCCTACTGCTATAAAATTTAGTAGAGTTAACATTAGATGTTAATTAACCAAGGTAATAATGAACAATTTTCAATCAATACATCAAAATCAATAGACCGACATTACTAGATGGAGGTAGTCTATACTCTAGAAAGTTACTTTTCAGCCTCTTAACAAAAATGAGAACACACACACAAGCACCCACCCACCCACACACACACACACACACACACACACACGATACCGACCTGTGGCGTACACAGACGGCAAGAGTGTCGTAGCAGATTCCATTTCACCTCAGTAATCTGTTTTCTCAGCGTATTTCAGGTTGCTACTAGTTACCAGACACTCAACTTGTTTGTTGGTGGTGGGGCTTAAAGAAAAGGCACTAGCGTCACCCAGTGTATGAGCGTCTTTTTCCCTTGAGGAGGCCCGCTCCCGAAGCCTATGAGAAATGCATAGACTGGGGGAAAATAGCCCCGCCTTCCCGCAGGCTGCAGCGGGATGTACTTGGAAAATTGTACCATAAAACCACATAGCGTTAATCTCACGTTAAAAAAATTATCGCCGTTAAAATGGCCTCGCGTTAACGCGATAATAACGCGATAATTTTGACAGCACTAATATATATATATATATATATATATATATATATATATATATATATATATATATATATATATATATGTATATATATCCTATAGTGCCTAGAATGCAGTTTAGAAGATTTTGCACCATTTTTCACACTAAGGTACCTAAACTTTCTTAGGAGGTTCTGCCGGTTCTGTTCCTTCTTGTAGACAGTTTTGCAGATGGTTCCAGTCAAGTTTCTGGTCCAGATGAACACTTAGGTATTTACACTGATCCAGTATAAATTGATATTGATCCATTCATGTTTCTCCTAAAATCCATAATTATCTCCCTTGTTTTATTCCCTTTGTGGCACACACTATGCCACAAATATGTTGGAACAGCCTGTGGTAGGGTGTCCTGCAGTTTGGAAGGAATGAACATAAAACCATACCCTTGATAGAAGGTGCTCTTTCCATTTCTAATGGCTGCACATGAGTTTCAAATTTCCAGGTAATGGCAGAGATTTAAAGTCCTATATTTGCAGTCTTGGTGAAGTGGCATTGTTTGAAGTTGAGTTATGGTGGAGGAAATAAAAAATATAAAAAATAAAAAAAAACCAGTAGGCTCCGTTATTTTTTTGTAAGCTTGGATTGTGATGTACCAGCCCCTCAACTGATCCCTGAACGACTTCTTCCAAACCGAAACTGACCCAAACCAAAGGGAGAGGGTCATGTTTTTCTGTGAATTTTTGAGCTGGCAGTGACTTCATACACATAAATACGAGCCCTCAAGTAAAAAGAAAAAAAGGAAAAAAACAACACTTTTTCATAAAAATGTCCTGTTTAAAACTGGTATTGGCTTGCTGGAGGCGACAATTTGAACCCCTCTCTGCACTTTTGGAATGCATTTCTTTTTGAAGTGTCCTGCCTCAGCTGACAGACACTCATCACACCCTCCTGAAGCATTAATGTGGCAAAGATTCAGTCGAGGGACACAGCAAATTGATGAGAGGAACTAGAGGACAGACCAACAAAAGATATTTGGGAAGAGTAATAATTATAAAAATAGCTTTTGATTAAATTATGTAAAAGACTGAGAATCAAATAAATTATATATGGTCATAGCCTGAATTGCATTACATAATTGATGCATGCAGTCGTACATTATGCAGTAACTGTCAACATGTGAAATATGCTTGAAAAAATAATACACGTGTGATTCTCAAAGCACTTAATGGCACAGAGAAAGGAGATAGCTGTGGGACAACACCGGTGTCATGGCTGGACTCACATGAATCATCCGGCGACTGACTGTGTTTCTCGGCTTTCCTTTGCTTCTTTAATCCAAGGCACAGTAGTCAGAGAAGTGTCAGGGAGAGTGTTAGGATGCCTTTGGGGGTCTCAGCTCCTTATGGGTGAAAAAAAGATTAGAATGTCAAATGTCGCAGTGCACATTACAAATGCCTCATAGAACTACTGGGGACTGCAAAGGCACACTGTGGAAAGCAGAGGCTAGTTTCCCGCTCCTCTGATATTTCAAGGTTGTGCCATGAAACTCCACATGATACTGTTAGGAAAAAGAAACTGTAATGGTTGTGACTCCTTATTTAATATATTGCCTATGATTGCTTCTGTGTGTTCACAGCAATCAACGTCCTTGTCAAACATCCAGGTTATGCAATAATGGAAAAAGCATAATATAAAACCATGAGTTATTGCCTGATCGCGTATTTCTTACTTTTTTTTTTACGTAACCATAGTGCATGACATGCAATATGGGGGTAAAAATGTTCCTTTATAAAAGGAAATTAAGTTTCAACAGGGGGCAGGGATGCAAAATTATGACTGCAAACACTCATCCGATGGAAAAACTCATATTGTTTTTAATATTCTCGTATTAGGAGCTACCGCAAGGAGCCTGCCAACCATTTGTTTTGTTTTACTGTCATTTGAAAACTATTTATTTAAGATTAAAACTGCATACACACATGCTGGGACACAGACAACTTTTTTATTGAATCTATAAGCTGCTATTATATTGCAGATGATTTCAAAACAGCTGCAAGGCAACGCTGTGAATGGAAAACAGCGGTGAAGAGTGAGCAATTGTTTGGTCAAATTATCTGTTTCTCAATATAAATTGCTGGGTGAGTGAGGCATGATCAGATCTACAAGAAGTGTTTTAAGATGAAGTACATCCACAGATTATTATGACTAAAATGCAAAAGGACCCAAAGCTACATTTCTTTTACAGTGCATTGTATGTATATGAAAACACCCCCTCTACCAATTATCACTGAGTGTAAACACTTTTTGTTACCCTCTATATGCTGTCTTTCAAACAACTTTCTGCAGAAATCTGCTCATTAGTGCTGCAAAAATCCCATAGCGCTGTGTGATTCCCAGGATTGTTAGTGTTACAGTCATATATCCATTTTCTTTAGCTGCTTAATCTTGCTGAGGCTCCCAGGGGGAACCTGTCCATATAGCAATAGGTGCAAGCTGTAGTATGATTTGAATAGGTCCTCAGTGCTTACATACATTAATCCACTGGACTGAACATAAGAACATTGCAAAATTGCCTATTCAACTGATATGCATGTTTTAGATGGAGAAGAAAAATAGACTACCCAGAGAGGAGCAATCTCCCAGAGAGCCCCCAGCTGAGACTTGAACTAAAGACCTTTTTGCTGTAAAGCATCTGTGCTAACCTCCACGCTGGGTCCAACTGGCAAAAGAAAGGGAGACTTCATTGATTTTTATTTTTAGGATCAGTGACATATTTTAGAAGCCATTATCACTTCAGCTTTGCAAAATCATGTTGATATTTACTTTAATTCCCCTTTCTTCTCCATTCTTGTACGGTTTGAATGATTCATTAGCTATTTTACCCTAATCCTGGGAGGGTTTCCTTATTTTCAAAGAACCCAATTTCCACTCAAAAGGTGACATATCCTCATTTTAAACCGAGTGAACAGATAAATGCAAATGGTTTGTGCTCTCCTTGTTTCTTCTACTTTGAGTGCATTAAATATTTTACTGTTTAGAGTGCTAAGCAGCTGTGGGAGTGCAAATAAAGCTCCTAACAATGGATGTAAACTAGGGATGAACCTAATAGGTTTATCATCAGTCTAAAGTCTTATATCGTTTATTGGAGAATCTTTGTCATTTTATAATTAAATGTCAAATGTTTGGACACACCTTGTCATTAAATGGCTTGTCTTCATTTTTACTGTCACCAAACTATTTTAAGACTTTTGAGAAAAAGCTCATTGAGATAAGGCCAAGAGTGCATAAACTATTTTGAAGAATGTAAAATATAAAAGATGTTTTCTTTACTGCATAATAAATGTTCCATTATTGTTTTGTTTTTTTCTTCATGTTTCTATAATATAAAAAGTAAAAAAATAAAGACAATCATTAATCATTAATGAAAAAGATGTGTGCAAATGTTCGACAGGGAGTATAAAGGCTTGTCTGGGTCACAATATCAAGGGTCTAAGAATTTATAAAAAAAAAAAAATCACAACATTCTGCTACACTTCATCTGTTTTTTTATTTTTACTTCTCATATTAAAATCACATACTTCCATGTATTGAATTTATATGTAACACAAAGTAGAGGCTAATAGAAAAGTGAGAGAAAAATACATGCTTTTATAAATACTTTCAAATATCTTTTAATCTTTTAAATGTGCCAGCAATTGTTTCCGGTCCCATTTATTTTAATATATTAAAGGATTTACAACACATTGCATTTAAAAGTCACCTTACTAGAACAAAGCCCACCACTGTGTTATTTAATCTCTTATATACATACAATTTTTCTGCGACACCTTGAGGGTTTGCTTTAGATAATAAGCAAGCAAATAATGTCATAAGGTTTCATGCTGTGTAAGAGCCAAAATGAACGGTTTATATTTTGTTTATTTCTTCACAGGTGTTCAGATCTTCCCACACCTGGGGTGATTGCTTTTGGGGTGTGGTCCCTTGTTATTTTAGAGGATAGGAGATTATTCAACAGGCAGTTGAGTGAGGAGGTTTTGTCAAACTTTTCTGTTGAATGTCACCATTTCTAACCTTTTGGAAAATAAATAAGAAAGAAAATGCAAGCAGGGCTCATGATGGCTTCTTGGAGATGCGTCACAGTGCAAAATTCTCAGCCAGCAGCGGCTCTGTTGGTGGATCGAAGTCGCTACATGCTGGATAAGGTTATAATATATTATAATAAGTTATAAACCTCTTACAGAGCACTGCTCAATCCTTCATCCAAAAACATAAAGAGTCTGGCACAGCAAATATACCAAGATGTGGCCATTCGTCTAACTTGACCAGCCTAACAATGAGAGCATTATTCAGGGAAGCAGACTAGAGTAACCATGGAGGAGTTCCTAGGATCTGCAGCTCATCTGAAAATTCAGTGAAAAGGAGAGCTATTAGTTGTTCATCCCACAAATATGGCCTTTAAGGAAGAGTGACAAGATACAAAGAAAAAAATAATAAAAATTTTAAAAAGCTATGAGGAGTAGACATTTTTGACCTGTCAATGAAATGCAATGTATGTTAGCAAATGGACAGCGCTGAATAAAATATACTAATTTGTGTGATTATTGAATAGCAAGTATTGTCCATTTAAGGAATGTGCAGACATGCTGCTAAACATCCCAGGTTTTTCTACAAAGGCCCTTTTAACTGGTTGGCCCTTTAATTTCCTTGTCTTAAAATCACATTTCAAGATGGCAGTCTTTTTCAGAGCTCACATATTTACTGAAGATTAATAAAACCTTTCTGGGAAAAGAGTGAAAAGGGATACTAACAAACTGAGGCTGAAGGTAATGTTGTGAACCTGAAGTTAGTGTTGAATGGTTTTAGCATACTCATTACAGAGTTATTTCTCTCTCAGTCTCTCTATTATTTATTTTTTTCTTCATCTTATTTGGATCTTCAAATGAAAACTGTGATAGTGTTCAACCAACTGCCCAAAACCAACACAGAAAAAAGGCTAACTGATTATCACAGTATAAAAATAGCATGTGACATTTTGGTTTGGCTCCTTGAAAGGGGGGCTGTTCACGATGTTTTCTGATGATGTATTGGTCTGGGGAGATTTACAGCTACATGAGGGGTCAGTGTTTTGGGTCCACTGCACAAAACACTTTTGGTGTCTGCCTGATAAATCAAAGAGTTGCCTTTGCTCTTTGGCATCTGACAGAACAAGATGGAAAACGAAACTGAGGAGTACTGCTAAACTTCTGCTCAGGTTAATTGCACATGATCGGTGGAAAAACACTCAGGTCTGGAGCCATTGTTGAGCACGTGATGCTTCACTGTGTGTGGAGTTGGCACAGCCTGGAGAATCATGGACGAGGATGCCCACGAGGCTGTGCGGTCTTTGAAAAGGTAGGCATTTTGGAGAGGAAGCAGATGGCCCACATTAAAAGCAAAGGGCCCTTGTGACTGTCCTCAATGGCCCTGTAGAGAACTAGGTAATTAAATGAGAAATTTAATCAGATTCCTCAAATTAAATGTCCAGCTGGATAGTTCTGCAAGAACACCAATGACTACACATTTACCTAAGGGAGTATCACTAGTATGGATATGCAATTCTCCAATCGGAACGCATGCACATACTTGCAGCGCAATCATAGTGTATTTCAGGTGATGATTACCTCAGTGGTATTCCATTCACAATTCACCCAGCAGGAGGCAAAGGAGCATCATGTGTGGCCAGAGAAGGGTCACTTGAATAATGGGAGCTGGAGCGAAGCAACAAATTGAAAGATGCTTTTTTTAAATTCCCAGGTAAGGCTTTCCCACAAAATATATTTCATTGTTTAAAAAAAAAAAGCATTGTGTTCAAAATAATAAGGACTTTACTAAGGAGATCAACCTCTATTTTATGCTTGAACCTGCCCGTTTTAACATGCATGAGGATGATTCTGTACAACCGAATCATTAATTGAAATGGGAATTTGTTTATAACAACAGCAGAGTGGAGTTTAATAGGCGAGGTCATTCATTCACCACCCGCCAAAAAACAGGAATAGCACACGTAGCTCGTATTAAAGCATCACGTTATCTAATAATATACAGGCATCCCTATCAAAAATTCCAGTCTGTAATTGCAACAGTAGTTAGGAAGAACTGCCTGCTCTGATTAAAATGTTGACTTAAGAGAGAAAAAAGATGTTAAAAAAAACCTAGAAAATATGTTGGCCAGCTAATACAATCTCAAAAACTTTTAAACAAAAGTTGCAAAAGATGTTGCAAGAACAATGCCATTTAAATGGATAAAAAAAATGGCAAAGGCTCAGCCAATGATCAGCTCTAGGACAATAGGCGGTCTAAAGAGGTCAACTGCAAGTACTAAGAAATTCAGGGGAACTATCAGAAGTCCAGATACCGGCAAGAAGTTCTAGCAAATCCATGTGTTTGAAATGAACCAGTGTTCTGAAAGATCACCTTTTACCAAGCAACACATTGACTGGCTTTACCAAAACAGGAGTCTTTTTGGAAATCCATTCCAATCCATCCTTATTGGCAGCTCAACATTATGTGTAATCTTAATCAGGGATTATGGATCAGTCTGAGTAGCTTAAAATACACCAGTACTTAAGAAATAAGGAATCGTGCTGATTCCAACAAGATTAACATTATGAATTGACCAGTCTAATGTCATTACTTGAATTGCTCCTAAAAATAAAAAATATATATATAAAAAATAAGCAGGCCTAGACATGCTATTTCTGAGGTAGGACTATTACAGGCCTTCAGAACCTATGGTTATAAACTAAATATTATATATAGGGTTTCAAAGGAAATCCATTTGTTAAGCCTTTTCAGTGTTTACGGTTTGAGTTAGTAAAGAATAATGCAGACAATGAAATTTTAACAGCCTTATTAATTTTTTGTAGATTGATTGACAGTTCAATTGGTATTTTGGAATAGAATGCATCACATAATTTCTGCATGTTTGTATATACATTAAGGATTAAATAAAATTGGTTTGCATTATTTGGTTTTTGCACAAACAGCAAATTCTAATTTTCAGGACTTGTATAAATCTACAAAAGCAGAGTTAATTATGCTCAAGGGAGAGCTGAATTTCTCATTACTAATCTTTAACTGACAAATACAGGGGCTAAAATAGAATGCGAAATAGTGAATTAAAATTAAATCTCTAAGTGTCAATGTGGAAATATGAACCACTGACATGCTCCCTTCAAATCTGGTAATAACAAGATGCTATTTTGTATTAAAGAATACAATACAGATGCTAATTATAGAATTAGAATATCATGAAAAAGTTGATTTCAGTAATTCCATTCAAAAAGTTAAACTTGTATATTATACCCCTTCATCACACAGAGACTGATATATTTCAAGTGTTTATTTCATTTAATTTTGATAATTATAAATGACAAATAATGAAAATTCAGTACTTTATAAAATTAGAACATTGTAAAAAGGTCAAAAACTGTTGCCACACTCTGTTTAGGCTAATAACTCTTCTGCAAATGAAGGCAATGCAATCAGTGGGAAGTCTGCTGACTTGACAGTGGTCCAAAAGACAACCATTGACACCTTGGACAAGGAGCGCAAGATACAAAATGACATTGCTAAAGAGGCTGGCTGTTCACAGAGCTCTGTGTCCAAGCACATTCATAGAGAGGCAAAGGAAAAAGAAAAGACGTGGGAGAAAAAAAGTGTAGAAGCAAAAAGGATAACCACACCCTCGAGATGGCTGTGAAACAAAACCCATTCGAAGTGTGAAGGACATTCACCATGAGTTGACTTCAGCTGGTCTCAGTGCATCAAGAACCACCATGAACATACGTATGTAAACACTGGTTTCAGCTGTCGCATTGCTTTTGTCAAACCACTCTTGAACAAGAGTCACTGGGAGAAGCGTCATGACTGGGCAGGACCGCTGGAAGTACAATTTTTTGACAAAAGACCTATGAGCGTATAGGCCTACTTAAAATACAATAAAAATAAATAAGTAAATAGATTTCAGCATAGTCTCTCATGAGCAGACAAATCAGAAATGCATTTCTGTGATATATTCCTTGTTTCTGTCATTAGACTATGTAAATTTACTCGGCTATCACTAACTTGCTTGACGTTGCGATGACAGCGTACTGTAACTTCTGTGAATTTGTGTTGATTAGGCCTGAAAAGAATTTTATAGAAATCTAAATACATATAATAGTAAAATAAAACAATTAAAAAAATTTCCCGAAATAATAATAAGAAATTTATCAATTGTGGAAGCTATTTTTAATACGTTTTTTTGGATCTACCTCTCACCATTAAGGGGTGCTGCACTACCCCCAGCAACCCCACTTCCTGCAGCCATGTGACTGGGCTAAACCCAAAAAAGACTGGGCTGCTATCGAGTAGTCCAAAGTTATATTCTCTGGTGCAACTAAATTTTGGATTACCTTTGGAATTCAAGTTCCAACAGTCAGGTGGATAGGAGGTGGATAGGAGTAGAGACAGAAATTTTGCCTGAAGTTCACTGTAAAGCTTCCACTGTCTGTATTGTTTTTTGGGTGCCATGTGCTCTGCTAGTGTTTCTCCACAGTGTTTTCTGAGGTCCAAGGTCAACACAGACATCCACCTTCAACTCATAGAGCACCTCCTGCTTCCTGCTGCTGAAAAACTTTATGGTGATGCAGATTTAAAATTTCAAAACGAACGCCAACTGCACACAGTGCCAAAGCTACCAGTAACTGGTTAAAGAACCACGGTATCCCTGTTCTTAACTGGCATGCAAACTTTTTGACCTTAACCCATAGAAAATCTATGTGATATTGTGAAGAGGAAGATGCTATACACCAACCCTAATGATGCAGAATAGCTAAAGGCCACTATGAGGCCAACCTGGGCTCTCATTAGACCTGAGCAGTGCCACAGACTGATCAACTCCATTTCATTCTGTATTGCTGCCTTTTCTAAGCAAAAGGAGCTATTACTTTTAAATTAGTTTTTCAGTTCAACTCAATTTATAGCACCAATTCAAAAACATGTTAGTGCTCAAAGAACCTAACAGAGAAAATTCAATCAGATCATATAGTCAGATGGTCTTAGATGGTCTATATAAGAAAAGCCAGTGGAGGCCTGTTTCTCAAAGCAGGTTTAACACACTCAAATCCTCAACTCCGAATTACTCTAGCCTAAGTTTGGAAAGGTTTAATTGACTCTGAGTAGGTTCACTCGGAATTGATTATGTGTGCGTAACATCTGAATCCACTGATGATGGAAAGCCATCATCAATGGAGCCTTGATTTGACAAGTCACCATGACAACATTTTTGAGGAAGTGGATATTTCACACCACTGAAAGTACAGATTTTAATGTAAAATTAAAAAAGGGAAATATTGGAGATTGTGTTTTAAAGACAGAACAACACTGCAGCTGCAAAGGAGGGGGAGATGAAGGAAGAGATTACTGAATTAATGTGCAAGTTTATATGAAGGCTGTTATGGCAGGCCATATTGACAGTTATTAAAAGCACTCTCCTCTCTGTTTTCCATTTCTAGATCACTTAAAGAGGATTATTTCTTGTCAAAGTCACATTCCTAGGCAGAACTGTAATAATAGATTTTTTTTAAATTACATATTTGCCAGCAGAAACAGAATGTTTCAAATGCCTAAAAATGTTTACACATTTTCAGTGTCAGATTTAACATTTAACAGCCTGGCGTAATATGTATTTATGGTTTCTAAAATAAACTTCTTCCTAATCGAAATAATACAAATTACGAACAGCAGTAGGGATATGGTGTTCTGAAATGTATTTGTTTTACATCCAGAATATGAAGAATGTTATTTTGTTTGAAATGTTATTCCTGAAATAAAAGATAATATTTCAGATATTTGAAACAAATATTCAGACAAACTAATACATATCAAAACCATCTGGTATAGCATATTGTTCTCACAATATCATTATGGCTGGAAAAACGAGTTTAGTGGTTGAATGGAAGTGTAATGGTATGCACCTATCTAACTGACCTACTGACTGATTTCCTCTTTATTCTTCGCATAAAACTAAGACAAAACTCTAACTAAATCAGGAAATTAAACAATGTGATTGGCTTTTAGGAGGGTGGAGACAGAAGGTGGAGACAGAGTTTTTAAACCTGATTTTAGGTTTAAAAAACTCAAGAGTTTTCAGTAAATCTTTCGTGATCTCAGCAGTGATGCCTGTGATTACTCATTTCACACACCTGCTTAGCTATACCCATTTGTCATTACCGATTATCTGATCCACCTGCATTAGTCTTTATTTACCTTACCTTCAGACCAGTCATCAGTGCCAGATTATTCGAGCCGTGGGTGAGAAATATTAGCATACTTGTGTCGTGACTAGCTGAGCCTGACCTGTTCCCATCTGATCTGTTTGCCTAACCTGTCTTCTGAATCCTGCCTGATTTCTGTCTGCTTGTGAACCGACCGGAACCATTTCTCGACCACTGAGTCTGCCTGCCCTTATCCAGTGGATGAGCCCCACTGTGTATGGTACCTGCAACTATGATCCAACTCCATTTTGGATTCTCCTTCAGCGCCTCACCGGATCTCTGACCTCCCTGCCCTGATAAACCCCTACGTCACCTACCTCGGCTTTGGCTTTGCCCTCTGGATCATCCTGCCTTCATCCATCTGCCAGGTTCTGATCTCCTGTCTGACATCTGACCTCAGATGCATCAACATCTGGGGTTCTCTGCGCAGCGATCGCCGCAATGGCAGCCCACCGACCGGACCCATCCTATGCCTGTGGACTGTTTCTAAGGTTCCTGCCTTAGACCCTGAAGACAACCAACCCGGTTCCGCTTTCAATAAATGTTCTGAGAAATGTGTTTGTCAAACTCGAATACTGGATCCTTCAGTTCTGAGCCTTGACAAAACCTACTTTGTGAAATGGGCCTCTGATTGCATAGAGTCATACTGATCCTGGTTCCGCTTTAGGTTTCTTCCTGTTAAAAGGGAGCTTTCCTCTCCACTGTTGCTACAAACATGCTTGGTGTGAGGGATTGCCTTTGTGTCAAGGAGTCAATGCAATCAACTGTTTTTCCAACTTTGAATCAATTTGACTGTATGATCTGGTTAAATTATCTTTCTTAGTCTCTTGAGATTTCATGTGTTATGAAGTAGAACTATATAAATAAATTGAATTGAATTAATCATATTTCATATTTCATATTTGAAATCTAGAATAATATGGGACCTTTAAGAAGGAGCAGCTTCCTGAGGCAGACACTCAGCAGTTAATATTCTACCAGCTGTAACAAGATTATGTCAGTTAAACTTGATCCTCTGAATTCCGATGTTGTTCTGTGGACACTGATCCTTCTGCCGTTCTCCCTTGCAGCTCCAGTCCTCTGGTCACCTGGAAGATCTAAGCCCTTACCTGCTCTGCCAATCAAAGCTTCCTCTACCTGTTAAAAGTCAGTTCTACTCTCATCTTCTTTTATACTGCTCCTCCAAAGTGTTATTCCTGCAAGGTTCACCTGGTTCAACTGTGCTGTTGTCCAAATCAGTCTTCATCTGAGAACCAGGACTGCTCAAGAACCCACTTGGATCAAACTTAAATCAAAAATAAATGCTGGTCTCACGCACTGCAGAACTATTCACTGCTCAAATGCACAAATAACTCATCTGGAAAAAAGTAATCAGCACAACTTTATCTTTCATCATTAAATTTACGTCTGTTATCATCTCCTCAATAGATCCTCCGAGTCTGAAGTTCTTTCTCCCTCCAAAAACCCTCTCCCTGTTTCCTTTATTTTCACTAAACCTTTTAAAAATTTCTCAAGAACTTTGACTAGTAAAGAATTATAGCAGTCCAGTCTTAAAGAAGCAAATACATGGACTAGTTTCTCAGCATCACCCCAAGACAAATTTCTAATTTTGTAATTTCCATAGATGAAACAATGATTCAAATGTAGTGACTGACTAATCACCTTCTTTAAACTCTAATCTAAAGAAAAAGTAAGTTCTGCTTTTAACTGCATTGGAGAGACTAAAGTTTAGATTCATCCAGTTTTTTTGTCTTCAAGACATGCTTGTAGCCTAGGAAATGGCTTAGTTTCATCAGGATTCAGGGACATATATAGATGTGCATCATAAGCATAACAGCTGAAATTAATACCATGTTGTCTGATAATTCTACTAATTGGGGAGCACATATATATATATATATATATATATATATATATATATATATATATATATATATATATATATATATATATATATATATATATATATATATATATATATATATATATAGTAAGATCATTGAAAAAGGAAAAGAGAATAGTAAAAGAGAGAATAGTAATAAGAATTTCATTTTCCTACATTTATTTGCAGCATTTCTGGAATCAGCTTTGTTGGAGCAGGGTCCTGCCAATCTAAAATCGGCAGGACAGTAGACCTTGACGAGCGTTGGAGACCCCTGTTGTAGAGTCAAAAACCAAATGCAAGAGAATACTTAATGTTTTTACATGCTGGTCCAGGACAGGCGTATCCAGCAATGTCAATGTTTGGATGAAATCAGCTGAATCTCCTTAAACAGAAAATTGTTTTACCAGTCTGGCTGAATGGTCTGATTGAAATGCATCTGTAAAGCACCTTGAGATGGCATGTGATGTGAACTGGTGCTAAATAAATTAACTGAATTAAATTTTGGTTCTGAAAAATCTAATTTTCAGAACCAAGAAAATATTTTCAACATAGTTATTTAGGTTGAATCAAATTGACTGTATGGTCAGGTGATTTGTAAAGTGCCTCGAGATGACATGTGCTGTGAATTAGCGCTATAAAAAAAAGCTGATTTTAATTTATCACTTAAACTGATGAGAAGTTCACTATAGCTTTACACAATGAGTTGTTTATCTTTTTTCATTGCATCCATTCCATCCATTTTCCGTCACGTTTATCCCAGGCAGGGTTGTGAGGGGTCCTTGTGCATATCTACAGCTGTCTACGGTCGAGAGGCGGGGTACACCCTTGACAGGTTGCCAGTCCATCGCAGGGCATTTTTCGTTGCAGTCTTTTAATTTCATTTGACTCTTTTCTGTCAAAACAGTTTTATTTTGCTTTGTAACCCATTTTTTTATTAAAATATATAAATATTCCAGCCAACCACAAAATGTGTAAAATGTATCTGGCATAAGGGCTGCACTGTGGAGCAAGAAGGTCTGGGGTTCGATTCGCAGCCCAGAGTCTTTCTGTATGGAGTTTGCATGTTCGCCCTGTGCATGCCTGGGTTCTCTCCAGGTAATCCGGCTTTCTCCCACAGTCCACAAACATAAATGGTAATTGGCTTCTCTAAACTTTCCTTAGGTGTGCGTGTGCATGGTTGTATGTCTCTGTGTGTCTCTGTGTTGCCCTGCGACAGGCTGGCTACCTGTCCAGGGTGTACCCTACCTCTAGCCCATGTAATGCCGGACATAAATGGGAGAAGATGGATAGTGTCCCTCCATGATTTGTTTGTCCTGTCCCAATAACATTTTCTTGATGGATCATTGATGTGAAGGAACTGAATTGAATTACTTTCACTAAAGAGGTTTGTTAGTTTCTCAATTAAGTTCCAGTCAGAATGAGCCAGTAGAGAGCTTCCACCAAGTCTGCGCTAGGGGTTAAAGTTAGCCAAGCAAACCCACTGGATACAGAGAAGGAGGAGTAATTCAACAAGCAGCACTTACCAGAAATGTGTCAGATTTACTCACCATGTACTGCACCAGGGGTGCAAAAGTCCAGGCCTCGAGAACTACTATCCTGCAACTTTTTGATGCACCCCATTTTTAACAAACGCGAATCAAATGAGTGGCTCGTTACCATGCCTCTGCTAGGCTAAATGAGGGGATTGAGCCTTTTAATTCAGGTGTGTTAGAGAAGAGATGCATCAAAAAGTTACAGAATGGTAGCTCTTGAGGACTGGACTTGAGCAACCCTGTACTACTCGGATCATTAAGTGATGTATTGGGGCTGTGATGGCACTTTACTGAGTCCAGATTCTCTGCCACTGAGGGTTGATATATGCTTGCCTTTTCTCTGTCCTTCACTAAACCAGTGGTCATTTCATGATGTTTTCTCATCTCCTAATTTTAATCTTATAATACACTATCAATATACATGAGAAAACAGCATTGAATAATTTATTAGTTTAATGCTAATCAGCTGATATACTGATTTCAGTCATTGATAATTTTTGATCAGGTCCCAAAATCCTGATTGGTGGATCTCTAATGTAATTAAACCTCAATATCACTTGACAAAGGGGATGTGGCTGTTGCATAAGCCATTTTGTACCAAGATAACCTCTGTATTGTTTTATTTTTGTTGCTGTTTTGTTGGCTTCTGTGTTTTTTGGGGGGGAGAAGCAGTGGGAGGAGCAGTCTGATCATTAGCATTACTTAAAATTTCTCATGGTAGCTCTAAATGACTTACCCATGTAACAAATGCTCTTCTCTGCTCAGAAACCCATTGAGAAAAAAAGACATGGTGCAAAAAAACTCATGGACATGGAATTTCAGAGCATTAAATATATATGGTGCAATTATGCAGGGTTTTGGTTTGGTGTTGTCAGTTTCATGCAGTCTGTGACAGGATTTAGAGTTTTTTTCAACAGTTCAGTAGTCTGATGGCAGTGGGGAGGAAGCTGTTTTGGAATCTGCTGGACCTGCATTGGAAGCGTTGAAGCCTCTTCCCAGAGGGCAGCAGGGAGAACAGTCCATGGTGGGGGGGGTTTAATGGCTCATTGATAATGTTACGGGCTCGGGACACGCAGCACTAGGATGAAATGTCTTTTATGGAGGGAAGAGGAGCCCAGATGATAATCTCTGCTGTTCTCACTACTCTTCTCACCTTCTTCCAGGCTGAGGAGCTGCAGCCTCCACATCACACAGTGAGACAGCTGGTCAGAACGCTCTCTATGGTGCTTCTGTAGAAGGTGGTGAGGATGGGTGGGCTCTCCTAATCTCTGCAGGAAGTACATGCACATCAAATGTTGCATGAACTAAATAATTCAGTTAATGAATATTTTGAATTAATAACTGATTATAGAAATTAAGTTCCATCAAAATACCTGATGTCAGCTAACGTAGGAAAGCAGATAAATTAGGTCAAAGGACTGGAAAAAGTGGGCTACCACTCTTGATGAAAGCTAACATTACCTGGTGTTTGGCTATATATCATGTTGTTGCTAGGTTTTACAATGACAGGGGTGCTGATGGTCTAGTTCCTAAGAATGCCTTTGAATAGCTGCAGTTATAAAATCTGGATTTTTTGATTAGTACAGAGAATTTACTTTCAATAATAAATACATAAAAATCAAACTGCACGTAGCTCTAAATCAAGGGTCACCAATGTGGTGCCTGCAGGCACCAAGGGACCCTGGAGACCATATGGGGTGCCCTCACCATCTTCTGAAACAGCCCAACTTACCAGCAGGCTAAATTTGAAATGTATTTTATTCTGTTGCTGTCATTTTTTTTTTTATCATTTATAGAGCAATAAAGCATTTATAGACATTTCAAAAGGGCAATGTCTATAAGAAAATGAGAAATGAAAAGAAACATTCAAAATGTGTTCATTATGCATGAAGCCTAGGTGGGCAGTGACCCCTCCAGTTCATAGCTCAGTATATATAGTATATATAGCCCTTCCATTGACTTAGTACCTATGAGGTTGCCCTTAGCCTTAAAAAGATTGATGACCCCTGATTTAAATACTATAGTATCCCAAACAATAGAAGCTTTCTTCAGATAGTGATTAATATTTGTTGTGATTAGTTCTAAACTATTTCACATGATTTGGTTGGATTTTCCATAGCAAAGAAAAGGGTTCTAGTTTATACATTTAACTTGGTTAACACTCATTTTTGGTGCAATTGGAGCTGTTCATGAAAAGCATGTTGTAATCAGATTTAACTGTGGTTATCTGGCCTAACCAACAGGATCTCAGCTAGATGGGGGGCCAGAGGTGGCCATGGCCACCCTTAGCCAATCATTGGCCACCCCTGTGGCCATCCCTACCATTTTTTCCCTCTAATACAGATGGTGGCAGCAGTAATACTCTCAAGTGGAATATTCAAAACATTTGAATTTTTCATATATTTAATATATATTTTATATACTTTATATATATTTATATATATATATATATATATTATATATAAAGGAATTGTATATAGTTTATATGTATAAAGGTATGGGTGGGGCAAATCTTTCTTCAACTCAATAGCTCCAAAACTGAAGCCATCCTGGTTGAAACTCCTCATCCAACCAAATCATTATCCATAACCAGCATCCCTTTTTCTTGTACTAACATCCCGCTCTCATCAACAGTTAGTAATCTTGGTGTAAGGATGGACTCACAACTCACTTTTGAAGCCCACATAAATCATTTATGCAAGACCTCTTTCTACCACCTTTCTTTCCAAACTCTGTCCCATTCTTTCCCTCCCAGATGGCGAAAAGCTGGTTCATGCCTTTGTCTCCTCCAGACTGGACTAATGCAAAACACTTCTCATTGGGTTCCCTAAAAAGAGTATGCAGAGGCTTCAGTACATTCAAAGCTCTGCAGCTAGGATCCTGATGAGAGTACGGAAACATGAGCACATTACCCCGATTCTCCATTTACTACACTGGCTTCCCATCTCCACCAGAATTTAATACAAGGTTTCCCTCCTTACACATCAATGCATCCATGTTTTTAAAACAGCTTTAATTATAATTTTTTTTTCATTATTATTTTTTTTTGTAATTTTTACGTATTCCCTTTTTAATGCTTTTCTTTTTCTAGTACTTTGAGGTCTTTTGATGAAAAATGCGGTATAAATCAAAGTATTATTATTATTATATATTAACATTTACTTGACAACAAAAACATTGTGGTTAATTATGCACATCCGTATACTAACATAAAATATAATAAGTACAGAATTCATGCTCTTTTCAGAATTAGATTTTGTGTCATATGGGGTAAAGAGGAAATGATTTGTCTCTGCAAGCCAATAGGAGTATTCAGTGAAATCATAAATAACTATTTTGATAAAAACATATTAAATAATCAATTTATGTAGATATTAGTACTTGTAAATATATATTTTTTTTGCAGAATGACTATTGATAAAAGTAAAAGATGTTCGCCCCAGAACACAAACCTGAAAGAATTGTATCCACTAAACCTTTTAAAATAAAATATAAAACAGGGCAAGGGATTCAAATATATTAAGATAGCTGTATGAAATGAAATTTCTCTTCAATTAGCTTTAATGAAATTCTGTTTCTTATTAGGTCAATGTACATTCATAATTTAAGAATTTTACAACATATTTTTTGACTTAATTTACTTTAAAATGATCGTTTTCTATAAAATATGAATTAGAACTCAAGAAAAACTGACAAATTCAGCCATAAAAATTAGAGAAATTTGTTTTGAAACAAAATTAGCAGATGAAAACTAGGATCCTGTCTTAATACCACTGAACCTGAATCACAACACTGAACAACCTTATTGTTTTTAAATAACTAGTAAAACAGAATTTGTGAAGAAAATAAATTAGATAGATCCAAAGGACCTATCAGTAACAATTTCTGTCCCAGCACATATCATCATTTGAATTTCTTTGAGTATTATGTCTTCAGTAGAGGGTAAATGGCATGTACTTATATAGCGCCTTTATTCAAGTCAGGAGACTTGACCAAAGCGCTTTACACTACATTCATTCACCCATTCACACACACACTCACACACTGATGGTGGCAAGCTACATTGTAGCCACAGCTGCCCTGGGGCTCACTGACAGAAGCGAGGCTGCCGTACACTGGCGCCACCAGGCCCTCTGACCACCATCAGTAGACAATGCAGGTGAAGTGTCTTGCCCAAGGACACAACGACACTGAAAGTCAGAGTCAGGGCTTGAACCGTCAATCCTTTGATTTCAGGGCAAACTCCTACACCCAATGCCACTGTCGCCCACACCACATAACAGGGGCCAAGACATGGGCTACAGGGGCACTGGCCCCCGTTGGCCCTTGTCTAGAACCACCTACACAAAAAGTCTTCAGGAAATGGAAAAATTGATAGAAAGATTTAGAATTATAAAATAATTTCTTTATTTTTCTCAGTTGTGATAATGCTGCAATAGTATTTACGTGGGTAAATATCCTTAGCATTTTAATTTGATTGCAAAACAATGTTAGTAATGTTATAGTAATAGAATTGTATCCACTATATCTTTTATCTAGGAAGATATTTAAATATATGTGTCAATTTTTTTTTTTTTAGCAAAGGCTGTAGGAATGTATATTTTGTCTTCATTTAGAAAATATGGATGTTGTGCTCATTAATTTTTCCTGTTGGAACAGTGTAGATTGACCCTGAGGTTCTGGCTCCTATCCCCTTTCGGCGACCCCCATTCTACGTTCACACTGGATGCAGCAAGAGCAGCAAAATCGCGTCTGCTGCTTCATTTTTGCTGCTTGTACCGGTTAGTTCTGACGCGCGGCTGAAGCAGCTTTGCTGCTCTGGCTGCGTGGTGCAAAAGTGGGTGTGACGCGCGTTGGGCGGAGCTTCACTATCCTTTCTTTGCCTTGGAGCTATATTTGCTGTGATCAGTGGGAATAAAGTAGTTTTAATATGTTTTTAAGTGGGAAAATCTACCTGAAAACTTAATCAATGCAGTCAGTTCATCTAGATTACAATCCTGCCTTCCAATATTATTTCTCTGTCGGAGCCGCTCAGACCCCCACATATCAGCGGTGCACTGTCAGTAGGATCCCATTCCACAGCAGCCTCTGGCCCGGTCGCCTCCTCACGGTGCAGCAGCTGGTAAGTTTTTTTATCTAAATAATCCAAACTGCAGGCACCAGGATGATAAGAGCTAACATATTCTGCCGGCAGATTTCTGCATTTTAAGTTAATTTATGCATCAATAAACTGTTTCAGAGGAGTGATCATAGCGCTCTGTATCATCAGCGATGCGTCTGCCTCGCTGCCAGCTCCCAGATCAGCTTCTCTGATTGGTTGAGTGGCGCGTCAAGCAGCAAAAGTTCAATTTTTCCATCTCCAGCAGCAGCGCGCGCATCAGATGCTTTATGCTGCGTTCACACCGGACGCAGCTGGCGCGACAGAAGCAGCGAGTTTACATGCAAAGTCAATGGTTGACGCGCGTCAAGGCGCAGCAAAAGGTCCCGCGGCGCGTTTTGAGCAGCAGGCGCAGCGCGTCTGAGCAGCTGAAGCAGCGCGTCGGGCGCGTTTAAGCATCTGACGCTCGTGACGCGCCACAAACGCGTTGCTGCTCGAGATGGAAAATTTTAATTTTTGCTGCTCGACGCTAGCCTGACGTAGTCCGACTCAATTCTAGTCAGAATATGAGTCTGATACTGCTCCATAGAGCTGTGATTATGGGGCGTGTTTTGAACGAACCAGGAAAAAAAATGCCTCTGCACTCAATTGGATAGACGTACAACCAATAAGAGCAACGGAGTGCGTGACGTATGTTAAGCGAGGCATAGTTGTTGTCCACAAAAATCAAAGCGTGCAGTTGCGCGCCTATAATAAGAAGATGAGACTTGATCGCGTTTCTCTGTTCCTCTTTTAAAATTAATTTGCTGTCGATATCTTCTATAACAGACCTAATAGCAGAATCTACTCACCTCAACTCTCCAGCGGCAGCCATTGTTGTTGTCACCCAAGCGTGCATTGGTCACGTGGTTGATTACGTTACTGTTGGTCATCTGTCCATCATCGTATAAAGCCCGCCCTGACAATTTGATTGGATCGCCTGCCAGTGGGCGATAATACTCGCGCTACTATGGAGCAGAGCCAGACCGAACTTCCCGACCTCGAACTTTGTGGGCGGGACTAAGTTCGGAATGGCACCCAGGCTAGCTCGACGCGCCACGTCAACCAATCAGATAAGCTGATCTGGGAGCTGGCTGGGAGAGAGACACAGCGCTGATGACACAGACCGCTCTGATCACTCCTCTGAAACAGTTTATTAACGCATAATCAGGGGCGGATCCAGGATTTTTCAAAGGGGGGTGCGCAACTAAGGGTCACAGGTCAAGACAATGTGAGGCTAAAAGACCAAAGAATACCATCTTCACTCTTTCACACTACCCTAATTATTCATCCAAGGGTTTTTAATTGATAATTTTAATGGATGAACATAAGTAGAATTAGCATGATTACATTATTGTAATTAAAAAAGGATTTCTCGGTTTTTAAAGCATGCACAAGGTTAAAAGGTAGTTTGAAGAAAAAAATGATCCTTATCAACAATTAATCAAACAAGGAGTTTCTTTATTTCCAGAAATGATATTTACACAGAACATGAAATAAAAAAAAACCAAGGACTCAAGGAGGTTCAAGTATGGTTCAAGTAAGACAAAGGAGTTTTGAATATATTTTAACAAGATAAACTGTTGAAAAAAAAAACAAAAAAAACAAAGTTAAACCAGACAAAGAATATTGTTCTCTGCTACAAACTTTATGATGATGATAATTGGTTTACAAATGTCAACCTTCTGGGATGCTTCTGGGCAAATATGTCTATGATTTTGTTGATGTCTAACTGAATGTCCTTGTGCACATATAAAAGTAGCAAAGCCACAAACCTTTCCTGTCCCATTGTTGACCTCAGCAAAGTTTTCACTGCTTTAAGACCCGAATTAGCACGTTCCACAGAAGCACTGGTAACAGGTATGACTGACAGAAGGTGAAGAATCATATAAATGTTTGGGTAGCACTTCATATTTGTTATCTTTAGAATTTCAGGAAGAGAGTTGGGTTTTTCCACTGATGATGACTACTTTGTGTGCCACAACTTCACTTCCTGCCTGAATGTTGATCCTGACGGTAGATCATCTTTATATGATGTAAAAACGATAAAAAGTCATACTTGTCCAGCCAGTCCCTCTGGCATGTTCTTTTGGTCACCCCACTGGCTCTTTGGTTGTCTTTAAATTCTCTGGCAGGGAAATTGAAAGATTTGGGTGGTTTTCTGGTCTGAAGAAGCTGGAATTTTCCAGAGTCGTCCATTTCACTAATCCGGTCCTTGGCCTTTGATATATCTGTAATAAGATTGATATTTACATTGTCAATTTTGTATGGGTGCTGGTGGAGTTGTAAATCTGCCTACATGAAGGATTTGTATAGTTTTGCTTTATTATGAAATAATTATTATGAAATGTAAGATTTCAAGATTAAGCAAAAAAGTCAATCGTGTAAAACAAAAACAAAGTCAGTTGTTTTGACATAGAAAAAAATATAACTATTACTAACCTATGTCGTAAGTTGTTTGGGGCAAATCCACTTGGTTGAGCGCCGGCTCTTCAGTTGTCTTTACATTGAAACACGGTCCTTGTTGTTCATCTGGAAAAGAAAAAAAATTTTGTGATCAGGTGAACCTTGTAATGTCAGGAGGAGCCACAAAACAATTTAATGTTGTGTTTTTATCGTAAGTTATCAAATTCACTGAACACATATCACCAGGTGCACAAAACTGAATATACTTAAAAGTAAATTGCATTTTAATTGTAAAATAATAAATGCACTGAAAACAAATAACACCAGATTTGTAGTTATCATGTCACAATGTTAACAAGACTCCCTTAGACTCCAAGCATGTGCTTAGAGCATTCATTGATTTGGATCCTTACCAATTGATAAAAGTTAGTAATGTTTTCATAAAGGATACCATTCTTATTTTTAACAGTACAACACATGTGGTACAGGTTTAGACCCAAAAATACACACTACAAAATAACTATGCATGTCAATGGCAACTAATGTTGCTTATTTTTGTTAATTGTACACTCTTTTTATTAGTTATCAAACACTGCAATTTTCATAACTTTCCCGTTACTGGTTAAAGTATTCCCACGCAACTTTAAACAACTTGTTTATCGACAATCAACAATGTTGATAATGTTTTCTCATTATCAACATTTTCTAGCAATCATCATACCTTTTATCTGTGTGTCTCCAATATCTGAACGTTCATACAGCTCAACGCTGTGGTCATTTTCTGTAGTTGTGCCAGGTCCACTGAAGAATAGAAAACAAGATATAAACGTTTCAATCTGTGGTATTTAGATTATAGACATAAGCCTATAGAAAATAAAGTGATAAAGTTGGTTTCTACTTACCCTTCTGTTGGATTGGACCAGAATCTTAAAAGAGATGGTTGTCTGGTTTTCTTGTTTGGCCTTAAATCTTCCAGGTCTCCTCGTGCTCGCAATGACGGCATTGTAGTATGGCAAGCCGATTGGGCCAATAATCGTCCGACCAATAACGCGCAGTTCCAACCCGTATTTTACGCGAGCGCGCGTTTTTTACGTTACCGCACGTTCTGGCTGAAAACGCGCAGTGACGTAAAAAACGCGCACTCGCGTAAAATACGGGTTGGAACTGCGCGTTACTGTACGGACGATTGTTGGCCCAATCGGCTTGCCATATCCCAAAGAGGGGTGCGCGCGCCCCCCGCGCCCCCGCCTGAATCCGCGCCTGATAATTAACTTAAAATGCATACATCTGCCGGCAAAATATGTTCGCTTTTATTATTCTGGTGCCTGCAGATCGGATTATTTAGATGAACACCTACCAGCTGCCGCACCGCGAGGAGGCGACCGGGCCAGAGGCTGCTGTTGAAGGGATTCCTACTGTCGGCGCACCGCTGGTATGTGGGGGTCTGAGCGGCTCCGACAGAAATAACATTGGAAGGCAGGATTGTAATCTGGATGAACTGACTGCACTGATGAAGTTTTCAGGTGTATTTTCTCACTTAAAAACATATTAAAACTACTTTATTCCCACTGATCACAGCAAATATAGCTGCAAGGCAGAGAAAGGATAGAGTAGCTCCGCCCAACACGTGTCAGAGCCACTTTTGCACCGCCCAGCCAGAGCAGCAAAGCTGCTTCAGCCGCGCGTCAGAACTAACTGGTACAAGCAGCAAAAATGAAACAGCAGACGCGATTTTGCTGCTTTTGCTGCGTCCGGTCTGAACGTAGCATTAAACGTGCCTGAAGCACTGCTTCAGCTGCTCAGAGGCGCTGCGCCTGCTGCTCAAAATGCGCTGCGGGACCTTTTGTTGCGCCTTGAGGCGCGTCAACCATTGACTTTGCATGTAAACTCGCTGCTTCTGCCGCGCCTGCTGCGTCCGGTGTGAACGCAGCAGTGTACATTGGTTATTGCCTTGGCCACCCTTGTAAGACAGCAAAGTTGTGAACTCTGAACTCAACTGTACAAGACCAAGACTTCGGTATCGCGTGAATTGGTTTCTATCTATTATTTGGAGTGTTTCCTCAGAAACTATAACCTCTGGCTCCGTTCCCTGTCATTTTGCATTGAGCGGATCCAGGAACCGCCTCCGTTGCGCCCGCCCCGTCCAGACTCCCCTCTTCTCCGTCTCTCTCTCGCTCACACACGCGCAGCCTGTCCGGGTAGGATGGGAGCAGAGCAGTAGCCACATATCCGCGCGCGCCTGACCGCTAACACTACTTCCTGGACCCAAAAAGAATGGGACATTTACAGCAACACCTTTCCTCTCCAACCTCCGTCTCGCCGACGCCGCGGATAATCACTTCATAATGCTTTTGCATGATCAATAATATCCGACCACTTTTTTTCCTCTGTAATTAACGACAGCGATTGATTGCCGATTGACTCCCCCCCCCCCCCCCCCCCCTTTTTTTTCTCCCTACACCTCGGGAATGTCGCTATGTGGAAGCCCGCTGCAGACACTCCAACAACCACCGATTCTGAATTGTTTTCGCCTCTTGCCTGCTCGCCTCTTTATTCCTCGAAGCTAATGAGAGCACCCCGCTCCGGAGGCGAGTAAATCTGGCTTATTTTTAATAAAAACACTGACTGTATCCTGTGACCGTCAAAGCGTTTCTGTACTTTGATGCTCTCTGCCTTCGTGGCCGCCGTGACAACTTCGGCTTTAGTGTGTGCGTGATTCTTTCTAAAGGACAAGAAGAGGAGAGGGGGTAAAAAAAGGACTAACTTAATCACCCGTTGCCTTTTCTTGTTGCTCTCGATGAGTATTCTAACATGCGGAAAATACGGGAACCGAGTCACTGGTGGATTTTAACCCTGCTGTTTTTAACCTTGCCCGAAAACAAAGACTGTCAGCCCGGTAAGTACTTGCAACAAGGCTTCTTTTCTAGCTCTTATTTATTTTGCTCCCTCTCACTGTCTCCTATCTTCAGGGATAACGTTTTCGGTCGGGTTGTTAATGGTTTCTGGGCCGAGCCGACATTAGAAGAACTGGATCAGCCTCCCGTCATTTGTGTGCATGTTATTGATTACGCAGCTGGCGCAAACTATCCCTGCGTCAACCTTCAAACGGCTGCATGCATCCGGCCATCCGGCGGCTCTTTGACCTTTTTGTTTTCTTCCCTTTCAGACTCACACCGGTTTATACAGTCCAAACGGTAAAATCCTCAAAGAAATAAGGGCTCTATTAAAATAGCTCCGACTTCAACACATTAACCCGTGAAATTAATCACATCACGTGAGCCGCATGTCTTTGTTAGTGACATGAGGTGGTCCAAGTTTTAATCCCGGGTTATGATAGTTGGGAACAGTTTAAATCGAGCATGTCATGTTTTCTGAGCTTGAGGGGACAGTAGTTATCTTTTGGATCCAATCTAGATTATTCAGTATATGAGGGGAGATTAATGACATATGTTTGGATAGTTCATTTATTGGTTAGTTTTTGGTGCCCTGCCCACTTGCATGCAAATTCCTACTGAGCAATAAGTAAATATTGGGATACCTCAATCATAGGTACAAATAATCCAAATTAAGCCCTGATTTAGGATTATTTTATCTTGGTTGCTCCAAAATTGGACTCAGCTTCCATTTGGATTAAACAGTCAAAAAGTCAGTGGTGGTTCTAGACCAAATGTTCCAGGGGGCCAAAGTGTTTTTATGGGGGCCCGGAAAAGCATGAAATAAAAAAAAGGGCAAAGGGTTCAAATATATTGAGATAGCTGCATGAAGTGAAATTTCTATTCAATTAGGTTTAATTGAAATTCTGTTTGTTATTAGGTCAATATGCATTCATAATTTAGGAATTTTACATATTTTTGACTTAATTTACGATAAAATTATAGTTTTCTATAAAATATGAATTAGAACTCAAGAAAAACTGATAATTTCAGCCGTAAAAATTAGTTTTTAATTTGTTTTGAAACAAAATTTAGCAAATGAAAACTGGGCTCCTGTCTCAATACCACTGAAGGTATCACATTATTGTTTTTAAATAGTTTGTAAAACAGACTTTGTGAAGAAAAGAAATTAAATAGATCCAAAAGGACCTATCAGTAACCATTTCTGTCCCAGCGCATATCATCATTAGAATTTCTTTGAGTATTATGTCTTCAGTAGAGGGGCCATAACAGGGGCCAAGACATGATCTACAGGGGCACTGGCCCCCGTTGGGCGTTGTCTAGATCCGCCCATGCAAAAAGTCTTTAGGAAATGGAAAAATTGACAGAAAGATTTAGAATTATGCAATAATTTCTTTATTTTTCTCAGTTGTGATAATGCTGCAATAATATTTATGTGGGTAAATATCCTTTGCATTTTAATTTGATTGCAAACAATGAGAGAATAATGGTAACATATTTTTAAAATGTTTTTATACTATATTCAGGGCAAAAAACAGCCTGAATTGTACTCTAAAATGTTGTTAAATATTCAACCTGTATAGAGAGCTGGTAAGATTTGTTTCTATGTCTTTACAATTTGTTTCTGGGGGGGGGGAAAAGTCAATTTTTTCTCAGGAATTGGAACAGCAATAAATGTCAGTAATGTTATCACAGTAATAATAAAAGTCTGACCAACCCAAGTGACCAGTTCTGGAGTAATTTGGACATGACAAGGTGTGATGACATTTACCTGAGTTGCTAAAAATGTAATTTGTAGTTTAGGTGTCGTGTGTTTAAAATCAGCTCATATAGCCCATCATAAGTCCAGGCGTTCTTGTGTGAAACAGGTCTGCTTTTAGAACATTATCATCCTAAATCAATAATATTCTGAATTTACCAGATTGTTTTTACATATTATATAGATTTCCTGATGCTAAATATAAACTGTCAGTGGCACACCTATAGAAACCATCAAATTCACAGTGGTTCATAACTTGTCTTTGCAAACTGGTGGAATAAGACTATAGAACATAAATAGGACTGTATAGCGTTACTGTATAGTAACACTGCACTGACCCTCCCCCACCTGTTGCACACTGTTGGTAAAGGTTATCTGTATCGTCAACAAAATTTGACCATGTTATTTATTGCTTTTGGCTTTTACTGAAGGTTATTATTTTATCTGATTTTCATACCTACATGAGCTACATGATAAACAAAAATAAATACCAGATGAAAGTAAAGTGTAATTTATTAATTAGATTACTTTTATGGTTCTAAAAGATCCATATGATCTACACTTTTAATTGACAGAAGAGAGTACAGCTGTAGCAATTATCATTATAAAAATGAATTTTAAAATAAAAATATGGAAAAATCTGGAATTTTAGGACTTGGCTTATTGATCACAATGAAAGAGTGCAGCTGAGAACTGGGAGGTCAGACTTGTTAAACGTCATGAATTGGGCCCCAAATAGTAATAAACTGGCGTCACATTGTTTACTTTATACATTAGTAATATTTGCAATGTATCATATTTCTTAAAAATGACTGTATTTGCTAATAAAACAGCTATTTGATATGGTGAATTATTTTGCCTGAATTTAAGCCCATATAAAAATAATCAATTATAGTATTGGGTACCTTAATAATCAATACGCAAAATATTCTATTAAAGAAAACACTGAAATTTAAGACAATGAGAGACTGTATTTGGAACATTGTTGACTTTAGAAAACACATGTATAATATGTCAATACAGAAATGTCAATCAATGGCTGCTGCCTAAAGTCATGAAACAATGTTAGCAAAGTTTATTTTGTGTTTGCATTTAAAGTTTAGGAATCCATGTGTTACATACTTAAGTGCAAATTCACAGAATTACATTGAAAGTCTCAAAGCTGATTTTTTTTAAGCAAAAAAGATTAAATAGAATTGTTAAAGAAGCAGAGCATCACAATCAATTTAAAGATAGATTGTGATACAGAAACAACGTCTGGGGTTTAAAACAAGCTGTTTCTACTGAAGGCAAAGTGCGGTGTGGTTTTTGAGGAATATCTTCATTAAAAGCAAAAAGTAGCAACAAAATTTTTAATGTGCAAATGTATTTCACTGAAATTGAAATACTGACAGTTTTCTGTCAACATTTGAATCATGATGGGAATATATAAGCTGCAAATATTAAACAGGATACAGTTATTGCCGTTAAACAGTGACACAGTGGATAAAATCTTTTTAGGATGTGATGATGATTAAGGGTAAGGAAGAAGTAGACCCATTTTCTGACACGTTGGGTCACTGTTTCTTATCCTTTTTTGCAATTTAATTAAAATTAGAGATGCAACCATGAATCAAAAAGCAAAATATTAGTTTTCTATGAGTGACCCTAGCCAACGACCCAACCTCATTAAATGAATAACACAATCTCAATTTTAATTTCAATCCGTACGCTCATCGGCAAGCAGCGGGTTCTTTGATGCACTTTGTTTTGAGCATTGCTAAAAAGATAAAGGGCGAGAGGCATAAATGAGGATAATCTTGTAATTCCTTAGCTTTTCTGGTCTGGAATTCAAAACTACTACCTCTATGAAAGGAGGCTGTTGTGTTTTTTTTTTCTTTATGGTCAGTTCTTCACAGATTTAATGAAGAAAAGTAAGATCATTTATTAAACAAGTGGATTTGCCTGTATTATACTCCCTGTGAGGGTGAGGATGTTCCTGATCACCTGATCTTACATACAGATAACTGGAAATTTGTGTCAGCGAGCCAATAAAACCTAATCGATTAATTTTTGATTGAATTTGTGTAATGGTTTCTAAGAAATCCTGAAGCCCTTATCATTCTAGGGTTGTCAAAAATTCACCAAAATAATTTGTCGTCAAACACTGCTTCTGGATTAGGGCTGGGCAATAAATGGTATTTGTAATTATATTACAAATGCCATTAACTGTGTTAATATAAATACAAATTAACAATGCATAATTCAATATACATATTAACATAATACTCGGATGCATCTGCATGCTAGCTGTAACTCTCCTCACTTCTATGTAGCGACAAACCTACTTTGAGTGATTTACTGTTTTGGGCTTGAGTGAGAAAGTCAATGTCTTACTATTATTAAATGCAATGAGATTAAAATGGAGTGGCTTCTGCAATTTGAAGACTGCATTTTAAAATTTGAGATTACATTGGAAAGGCTATTAATTGTTGAGCCCTAGTTCGTGTTAGATCTCTACATTATTTCCACATTAAAAGAATGTATCATTCTTTTAATGATATTTGTTTGACATACACTATATTGCCAAAAGTATTTGCTCACCTGCCTTGACTCACATATGAGCTTAAGTGACATCCCGTTCCTAATCCATAGGGTTCAATATGACGTCGGTCCACCCTTTGCAGCTAGAACAGCTTCAACTCTTCTGGGAAGGCTGTCCACAAGGTTTAGGAGTGTGTTTATGGGAATTTTTGACCATTCTTCCAGAAGCGCATTTGTGAGGTCGCACACTGATGTTGGACGAGAAGGCCTGGCTCTCAGTCTCCGCTCTAATTCATCCCAAAGGTGTTCTATCGGGTTGAGGTCAGGACTCTGTGCAGGCCAGTCAAGTTCATCCACACCAGACTCTGTCATCCATGTCTTTATGGACCTTGCTTTGTGCACTGGTGCACAGTCATGTTGGAAGAGGAAGGGGCCAGCTCCAAACTGTTCCCACAAAGTTGGGAGCATGGAATTGTCCAAAATGTCTTGGTATGCTGAAGCATTCAGAGTTCCTTTCACTGGAACTAAGGGGCCAAGCCCAGCTCCTGAAAAACAACCTCACACCATAATCCCCCCTCCACCAAACTTTACACTTGGCACAATGCAGTCAGACAAGTACCGTTCTCCTGGCAACCGCCAAACCCAGACCCGTCCATCAGATTGCCAGATGGAGAAGCGCGATTCGTCACTCCAGAGAACGCGTCTCCACTGCTCTAGAGTCCAGTGGCGGCGTGCTTTACACCACCGCATCCGACGCTTTGCATTGCACTTGGTGATGTATGGCTTGGATGCAGCTGCTCGACCATGGAAACCCATTCCATGAAGCTCTCTGCGCACTGTTCTTGAGCTAATCTGAAGGCCACATGAAGTTTGGAGGTCTGTAGTGATTGACTCTGCAGAAAGTTGGCGACCTCTTCGCACTATGCGCGTCAGCATCCGCTGACCCCGCTCCGTCAGTTTACGTGGCCTACCTCTTCGTGGCTGAGTTGCTGTCGTTCCCAAACACTTCCATTTTCTTATAATACAGGTGCTGGTCATAAAATTAGAATATCATGAAAAAGTAGATTGATTTCAGTAATTCCATTTAAAAAGTGAAACTTGTATATTATATTCATACATTACATACAAACTCATATATTTCAGATGTTTATTTTGTTTAATTTTGATGATTACAAATGACAACAAATGAAAATCTCAAATTCATCATATCAGAAAATTAGAATATTGTGAAAAGGTTCAAAATTGATGGCCCCTGGTGCCACACTCTAATCAGCTAATTAACTCAAACCACCTGCAAAAGCCTTTAAATGGTCTTTCAGTCTAGTTCTATAGGCTACACAATCATGGGGAAGACTGCTGACTTGACAGTTGTCCAAAAGACGACCATCGACACCTTGCACAAGGAGGGCAAGACACAAAAGGTCATCGCTAAAGAGGCTGGCTGTTCACAGAGCTCAGTGTCCAAGCACATTAATAGAGAGGCGAAGGGAAGGAAAAGATGTGGTCGAAAAAAGTGTACAAGCAAGAGAGATAACCGCACCCTGGAGAGGATTGTGAAACAAAACCCCTTCAAAAATGTGGGGGAGATTCACAAAGAGTGGACTGCAGCTGGAGTGAGTGCTTCAAGAACCACCACACACAGACGTATGAAAGACATGGGTTTCTGCTGTCGCATTCCTTGTGTCAAGCCACTCTTGAACCACAGACAGCGTCAGAAGCGTCTAAAGAGAAACAGGACTGGACTGCTGGTGAGTGGTCCAAAGTCATGTTCTCTGATGAAAGTAAATTTTGCATTTCCTTTGGAAATCAAGGTCCCAGAGTCTGGAGGAAAAGAAGAGAGGCACTTCATCCACGTTGCTTGAAGTCCAGTGTAAAGTTTCCACAGTCAGTGATGGTTTGGGGTGCCATGTCATCTGCTGGTGTTGGTCCATTGTGTTTTCTGAGGTCCAGGGTCAACGCAGCCACATACCAGGAAGTTTTAGAGCACTTCATGCTTCCTGCAGCTGACCAACTTTTTGGAGATGCAGATTTCATTTTCCAACAGGACTTGGCACCTGCACACAGTGCCAAAGCTACCAGTACCTGGTTGAAGGACCATGGTATCCCTGTTCTTAATTGGCCAGCAAACTCTCCTGACCTTAACCCCATAGAAAATCTATGGGGTATTGTGAAGAAGAAGATGCAATACACCAGACCCAACAATTCAGAAGAGCTAAAAGCCACTATTAGAGCAACCTGGGCTATCATAACACCTGAGCAGTGCCACAGACTGATCGACTCCATGCCACGCCGCATTGCTGCAGTAATACAGGCCAAAGGAGGCCCAACTAAATACTGAGTGCTGTACATGCTCATACTTTTCATGTTCATACTTTTCAGTTGGCCAACATTTCTATAAATCCTTTGTTTTTATTGGTCTTCAGTAATATTCTAATTTTCTGATATGATGAATTTGAGATTTTCATTTGTTGTCATTTGTAATCATCAAAATTAAACAAAATAAACATCTGAAATATATGAGTTTGTATGTAATGTATGAATATAATATACAAGTTTCACTTTTTAAATGGAATTACTGAAATCAATCTACTTTTTCATGATATTCTAATTTTATGACCAGCACCTGTACAGCTGACAGTTGACTGTGGAATATTTAGGAGCGAGGAAATTTCACGACTGGATTTGTTGCACAGGTGGCATCCTATCACAGTTCCACGCTGGAATTCACTGAGCTCCTGAGAGCGACCCATTCTTTCACAAATGTTTGTAAAAACAGTCTGCATGCCTAGGTGCTTGAATTTATACACCTGTGGCCATGGAAGTGATTGGAACACCTGATTCCAATAATTTGGATGGGTGAGCAAATACTTTTGGCAATATAGTGTATTTATGATACATTTGTGATACGATACATTCAAACATAAAATACTGCCAACAGGGATGTGTTCCATTTGTTATTTATTTTGCAGCTATTTGCACACTTTTATAACTATCATATGTAATTATGATGATAAGCCACGTTGCCTGTTCACATTGAAAAATTATTTTTCACGATAATAGAAATATTGTTATGACTTTGAATATTTGCAATTTTTCAAAATCTTAATATCTTTTTAACTGTAGTGCAGCGCATTGGGGCTATTACTCAAAGCACAAAGTATATCATTAGTAAATAGAAGAATACAATTTTGGTAGTGAGAAGAAAATCGAAAACTTTAGTAAGAAAGCAAACAAGAGTCCAAAGCTGCAAGGTCTAAATGTCCCCCATTTTTAAAAACCTTATCTTTGACATTTTATTTCTCATTCTACTTTAAATGCTAATGCTTTTTTTTATGTAATCCAGACTCTGCTTAAACAAGTATAGTCTGTATGGTCAAAGTTCTTATATTCAAAATCTCTAACTAACATATAGTCAAGATGGCCCTATTTATATTTTTATTTTCCAAATTGTCCTTGCATATATTCATATACTGCAATTGCTTATATTCAGTAGCAATAGCTTTCAGGAGAGCTCCTGATTCCAGGTGATAACTCTTTCTCCGATGTTGTTTCAGATGTATATCACTGCCTTTCAGTTTCCTATTTTCTTCTTGTCATTTCAAGACAGGGATTTTGCATTATATAACCAACCTTTCTGGGTTGATCTCTTGATACCAACATGTGTTATTGACTGCTCAAGAATACACCCAATTTGTAGTTTGTGGTTTACTTGTTTACTCTCTTTGCATTGAACTTCAGTCTTTTGATTCCATCGTTGGCAGTACCCAAATACACAGCATGTATATATTTTCTAAACCCCAATGCCACCTCTGAGTTTCAATATTTGACGCCTTGTCTTTTTTTCTCTTTTTAAATAAACATAATATATGCTTTGAAGTCATCTGATTTTATTAATATTTACAGTCTCATTTGGATTTAGGTGTGATTACAGTCAACAGTGGCAGCTCCCTGAAAACCAGTCAGTAATTTTGAGACTACTTTGTCATTTAGAGGGCTGTGTTGAAGGCGTTTGTTGACTGAAAAGACATGTTGGCTCCTCTCCCCACTGGCAAGTGTTTAAGTTACCAGCTGGCTTTATTGGTGTAAGTTCAAACATGGTTAATCCGATCACCTGCCAAGAGTGTTTTTTTTTCTTTAAAGTCCTATTTCTTTTCATGAGAGCATTTTTCATGGATAGTTTCATACTGCTATATGTTCAGTTGATCTCAAACACATCTTTTTATTAATCCACCTTGTTTAGTTGTTAACAGTGCTTTGTATCTTAAGTATGGCGATAGTTGAGCTCGTATCATTCCTTAATTTTACTCTCCATATCTAAGTGACACCTATATATTGAGATATGTATTAGAAATGGTTCTTCTCCTCGCCTCGCGTTCCTTTCACCCCTACTCCAAAATCCCCTGGTTCCAAGCCTCCTCATCCTCATGTCTTCAGTTTGCAGCTTTATTGACTGGAGGCTTTACAAGCCCCTAAAAGCTGAGTTTTCTCATATGGCTTGTCTCACCAAACGTCTTGCACAGGGAGGAGGAGGGGGAAAAAAAGCAATACAGACTGCCCAGCTGACCAGCTTGAAGGTGGTAGAGGACAAATCTAGTTGAATGCTACCATCTGATAGATTCTGTCGTTTCTGGCGGACTGACATGAATCTTTCAAATTCCATCACAGACTGGATGTAAAGCTGAAATGGAAGCGTTGTGTATTCAAAGACGAAATGGGTCATTTTAAATTATACATTCTTCATTTAAACAACCTGACAGGTTTTTATCTTTTATATGGATCACATTTTCTGTTTCAAGTGTTACATATTGGCACTTTATTCAATTCACAAGAAGTACTGGTTAAATATTCCAGGGCAAAATGGAAAGCAGCACATTGGCAGACATTCCAGTATGTCCTTATGTGTCATCTAAAACTAGTTATGGACTGTGTAAAAGGACTCGGCATTAAATGACATTTTTCAAAAGTCTTGTTAAAGCTTCTCCCACATGGCCGTATATGCTAGAATATTGAAAAACACGTGTTGTGGCTGTGACTGTGAGAAATGAACAAGTTTTATGGAGCATCATGTCCTGTTAAGTCTGAGCATTTGTGTCAGTTATGAGGTCCTTTCATATTTAACAGTGCGTTTGTATTGGGATCAAATGTTAGGAATTCATAGCTCTGCTTCTTAAGAAATAGGTATCCTACTGAGTATGCCTGTATCTTCTTTTACATTAAGGTATCTACATATTATCTGGATAAAATGAAATTTCCTTGCCTTAAGTAGCCCTCAAGTAAGGGAGTCAGAAAGTAGGTCAAGCTGCCAATTTCACTTTCAGTTTGAAGAGTCCAGCAAGTCATGTTCATCGGTGCAGTTCGTTTAGTGTCAGATTAAATGATGTTAATGGTTAATTGCTGTGATATTGGAATAATAATGATGTAGAAACTGTATCAGTGCTGTAGGTTTGGTATATATAGAGCATAGGAGCATATTTGTCTTATTTAGTTTAATCTGCGTTGTCTTCTAAAGCAGAATTTTGATTTCATATGCTACAGCTATTTTATTCACTGACAATTTGGTAAACAAAATGCTGGACACAATATGAAAAACACTTGACAGTAGCTGCAAATTAATTATACATTAAAATGTCTGAAAGCGGAGGCAGCTGCGGGCCTAGGCTAGCTTTAGAGGCTAACTGGATGGTGCACGCCCGGCGTGCAGGAGATGATGAACGGGGAGAGAAGGTGGCAGCTGTCTGGTGTCTGTGAAGGAGGTAGGACAATGAAACAGTTCTTCTAGAGCTAAATTAAAACTTTTTTTTTAAACCACCTGTTCAGCGCATTCTCGACTTTATTCAGTATTTTCTCCACCTTCCTACTCTAATAAAATAAACCTTGCCTTCTCTGCCTCCTATACTAAAAAGGTTCTCAATTTAATCATACAATCTCAATGTACATAAGACATAAGTATTAAAGAGTTCATGGATTTGATGCTGTTATCGGCAATAATGGGATCTACAGATTGATCGATCTGTGACCGTCTCACAACATCCTGATCGGTGTATCTCTGTCTATGGGGCCACACGACATTGAAAATGCTTGCATAAAACATTTAAAATGCACGTGGAGAACAGTTAATATACATGTGTTTTAAATGGCATACTTGTATGGGGTGACGGTGGCATTGGATGTGGGTGCTTGCCCTACAACCGGAGGGTTGTTGGTTGAACCCTGGCTTCACCTTTCAGTGTCATTGTGTCATTGGGCAAAACACGTCACCCACATTGCCTACAGGTGGTGGTCAGAGGCTTAGTCTACGGTCAGCTCTGGCTACTATGTAGCTTCCCACCATCGGACTTTTAGTGAATGGGTAAATAACTGAATTAGTTGTAAAGTCTCCTGACTTGTAAAAGCGCTGTATAAGTACAGGCAATTTACCAGGCATGAGTATTTCTCATGCATTTTCCCTGTTGGCAGAAATCTGACTCCCTACTTGGGAGCTGATTAAGACACTGGAATAACTGTGGTGGCTATGCCAGTGGACACTGCTTAAAAGGATTTTTCAGTATCATAAAGAGAAGAATTGATGAATGTAGCATACATACGCACTAGTCTAAGCTGCCCACATGTTAACACTATTTTTCTGTCTGTAGAGCTCCCCCTACAGGTTAGGTGGGAGACAATTCAGTAGATATCAGCGGCTTATAGCCCCGTGCCGCTTATATATGCAAGTTTCCATTTTTTATTATTTTTTTTAAACCAAGTGGGTGCGGCTAATAGTGAGGTGCACTCTATAGTCTGGAAAATACAGTATTTCAGTCAAGATAGAAAGACAAATTACTTTACCTTTTCTTTTTACTGTTTTTTTAACAATATTTAAGATGAAAAAAGTTTGAGTTTTCTTTATTGTTTTACGTTTAAGAGCAATCCTAATTTGAGACTTTAGAATGCATCAGTGGGGTGAGTTTAGCATGGGTGTTGCGATACGATATGTGTCACCATACTTAAGTCACGATACAATATTATCACGATATTGCAATATCACTATATTTTGCAATATTTTTCCCTGCTGTCAAAATTAAATTTATAGATAAAAAAGCGAGTGCTGTATATGTTCATCAGAAGATATTGATAATTTACTTTTTTTGGACTCCATGTTGCTGGGGTTTGAGTCGGTCACATCTTCCACCTGGACTGCCTCACCTACAGAAATGGTGCTGCAACACACAGCAAAAGGGCTCCACAGCACTATTTGCCAGAGTTGCGGTGCAGAGGTAGCCCAATTTTCTTCATTGTTTCAGGTAAAATATCATTTGACTTAAAAAAATCAATTTTAGGAACTGAAAGATCGATATTATATCGGGCAGCCAAATATCGCGATACATCGCCAGACGGATTTTTTTCCCACACCCCTAGCGCACAGAGATGGTCACTGTGCCATGACAAATTTAATCAGCAGAGAGAAGTACTGCTCAACATATCTGATTTCAAGTTTCATTATCGAAATATATATGATGTGATATAGTGCATCATAATCGTTAAAGTTTCATGTGCCATTTTTTTAGAGCTGTGTTTGCGAATGAAAAAATTGGTCACAAGGATGGGACGTCTTTAATGCTCATATCTGATAAAGATCTTAATGACAAAGATCAGAAAAAGCGCAGAAAGTGATAGGGACAATCTAATGATCTAAAAGAGAGTAGTGAGAAGAAGTGGGTTATTCAAAGTTGGTATCTCTTCATCTCAATATTTAACAAGGATTTTTATAATGGAATATCTTCTTTGTAAGAAAAAAAATGCCCTGATAATCAAAATTATTTTCAAACCTATACCTTTTTGTTTTTAAATGGCTTTCTGAAACAGTTTAGCAAAGATGACTTTAAGTCCTTAAAGTCATCCTACATTAAAGCAAGGAAGCAAGTAAGGAAAAAAGTTAAAAATGGGGATTCAGCCAAAGTAGCTGTTGCAATATTTTTCCCCCACAGATTTTGATATGAGTATTTTAGGCTAACACAAACATCTTTCCTTCTTTTTCTAACTAACAATGTGGCAATGCGCTCATTAAAGCCAGTGATCATCTTCCTAGTTGCAGCATTCTGTGAAAATAAAGCCACGCTGGAAAGGATTACAGCAAATGGGCTTTTATACTATTGGAAACTCATTTGAGGCATGCAAGGACCTCAGCAAACAAAATAAAAAAAAGTGTTAGTTATTCAATAAATGTAATGGCTATTTCTGTTGCGCTTTTAATAAGGGTAATTGCTTTAAAAAAAAAACTTGATATTTTCTTCCTGACTTGCTAAACAAAGGAAAACTCTGAATGGAGGAATTGAGTTGTCACTAACAGGTATGCAATACATTTTTAAGAGTGTTTATCTTTTGCCAGTTGATTTAAAATAAATGGCAGAAACATTTTGGGGAAAATGTTTAAGTCAATACAAACTATTATGACCATAAAGGAATCATAATCTCCACAATTGTGATAATGTTATTAATTGGTAACCATGATGAACATAGCTAAAAAGTGGGCAAACATTTTATTAATTTAATAAATGACGTCCGGATGCCCTGCTGTGCCAGCAGGATACCAGCTGTCTGGGTATCACTGATGTAGACAGTGCCATAATTATTACCGAGGTCCTCCACATCTTCTCCTGATAATTAGCACAATGTGCATCATGCTGGCAGAAGCTCCTCGAAAAGAAACAGTTGTGGTGTTAAAATAGCCTCACTAAGTTCTGCTCCGTCTCAATCATATACGGGCTCAGCTTGCCGTTATCTTGTTGTCTTTCCACCAGCTGCTTGTGCCACCCACTAAATGGTCCGATGGGGAAACATTGCAACTGTAATCACTTTTCGCTGGTGTGTATATAATTTGCTGTGGATCCTTTTTACTGGTGATGCTCATCCTTTTCTCTCTGCTTTCACATTTAATGACTGGCTTATTTATCTTTCTAATTAAACTGGCAGAACTTTTCACACAACAATGCATAACTGTTTCCAGTATTATTTTTTTCTTTTGTAATCTGCAAGGAAGCCAAGTTTTTTTAGTCTTTATTTCATTTTATTTTATTTATTTAATTATTTATTTGAAGAACAGCTGTCTGGTTTCGGAGAACTGAGACTCGGAACACAGCTCGCACCTTATTATGGTGGTTAAGCAGTGATCACCATTGTGGTTTGGGAAAAAAACACCCCAGCATGTTTACCTCAAACTGATCAGCCGTGAAAAATATGCTTCATTTGGCTGAAACGGCTTGTAAAACGAGATATGCCCATTATTATTCCACACCTTCCCTCAGAGCTTGTAGTTACTAACAAATTAAAAGTTAACTTTACGTAGCCCACAGCACAAATACATTTATCATGAGGCAGACTTATGCTCATCTAAAACCTGTACATACCTAGAAAGGAAGCATCCAGTCCTGATGGGGTAAGAGTAGTGAGTGCCGGCTAGAAAATTAGACTACGTTTCACAAACACAATAATGAATCCATTTCAGATTACTGCTTCTGCCTGGGAAGTCTTATTCTGGCTTTGAGAATAAATGTTTCAGAGTTCCCGCTGATGCAAAATGAAGCAGGGACAAACAATCTGGTTTTTACACAATTTACACTAGACAAGGGTGGAGGAAACATTTGCTTTCATTTATATATATATATTAAAAAGAGAAAGAGATTCAGTCACTGGAGATTAACTGTTAATGGTGAAAACCATTTGTCTAATACATTAATTTGATTACTTCACGTGATCGGTTCCATTTACCTAATGCTTTTTACCTCCTTGTCTTAGTGTGTGTTTTTTCTGATTTTGTGCTTTTTACTTCGCATTAGTGATTAGTAACTCCATCGCTGACAACAGAACAAATTTTACAATACGTTCTCAGATCATAATAATTTAAACTTTTATTTAAAAAAAAGTATCACATTAAATAAAAATATAACTATATTGAAAATGTGTGTCCATTTTTTTTGTCTTTACTTAAAAAAAGGAGCCATGTTTTTGCAATAGACTGTTAGTAGTTTTCCTGTACAATTAATTGTATAATGCTCTTTTTGAGTAAACCGGAGATGACGTCACCGCCCCTAATTAGACGAGGTGAAGCAGCCCATTTGTTTGACCATACAAAGAAGATGAATGGGTCTGCTTAATAGTGCTGCTAAACTGAAGATGAAAAAATTTATGCTACATATTAAATGTAATGCTGATAACATTCCTCTGCGATGATTTTTTTTTTAATGTATGGTGAGGGATAGACGTGAATATTAATGGTTTGATTTAATTTTACTTTGAAACAACAACTGTCCTCGTTGTTTCATATAAGAGCTTGAGATGCCATGATTGTGACTTGGTGCTATACAAAAATAATAATTACAATAATATCACTGTGCCTCCATTCAGTGAATGTATAGAAGTGTTTAAAAACTGCATGCCTTATTTTCTGGTATTGAAATCTGTGCACTGCAAGAACAGGAACAACCTTTAACTTTACGAAATGGTGTTTTTTTAGCAACATAACTTCAAGAACTGGAGGCTGTTCACCCTAATCTTTCAGTCCCCTTGAACATAGACATACACTCCTTCAGATGTGCAATGGTCAGCAGTTCTAAATTATTGAGTGGTTGCTATCAATATCAGTTTATATGATTAACATGGTGAAATTGTGCTCATCTCTCAATATTTTCTACTTATCTCTGATGTGTTTAGGGTGTCTCTGTTTGTGGTCATCTTATAGTGCTGATGTAAAACACATTTAGCTATTGCAGTTGTGCTGACATGAGGCAATATTAATTTTCTAAAAAATACAGCACGATTGTCAGCATATAGGTTCCTCTTTTTAGTGCCTTGAACGCGTGGTCATTGTTTTCACTTCTTTCTTTTCTAAGGATAACTTTGGTGAGCTTAAGACGTTTTAAATGGTCTTTTTTCTTATTATTTTCCTCTGATGTTTTTCAGTGTCCTTTGATAAATAAGAACACTCTTAATATTTTGTTCTTTTTCATATTGGGAGGGGCCGTTCATATGCAAGGCATCAGATAACAATGGCAGTGACGACCCCTGATTGTTTTGGGGAGCCTTATCTACGTGTGAATTTGAATATGCATAGTGGCTCTTTCCCAAACAGCTTAGAAACTTGGAACTTCTTCCCCATTACCCTAGACCAGCGGTCACCAACCTTTTTACAGTTGAGGGCTAATGGGCTCTATGCACAGCTCCACTACTTCCTGAATTTAAGGCAGCTCCTTTGTTTCCTGTCTTTCATTACTGGACGAACTGATTAATCCAGGTGTGTCTGGCCAGTTACTTAGGTCATACACACCTGGATTAATCAGTGCATCCAATCATGAAAGACAGGAAACAAAGGAGCTGCATTAAATTCAGGAAGTAGTGGAGCTGTGCATAGAGCCTATTCAGGGGCACTGAGTCACAGGAAGGGCTGCCAATACTGACCTATGAATGGCAAGGGTCCATGTTCACCTAAACTTCATATATTACCGTATTTTCACGACTATAAGGCGCACTTAAACGTCTTTTTTTCCCTCAAAATGTGCGGTGCGCCCTTTGGTGCGGTGCGCCCTATGTGTGTTGTAACTGCGACTTTTGAGACCACCTCATTGAGGAGATGATGAAAGAGTGGCTGAATGTAAGGAGACCAGGTGTTTTTTTTTTCCACCCCTCACCATCGCTGTTAATATGTAACTCCATGCGTGCCCATCTCACAGCTGATGTGAAAAACATGGGGAAACAAATTAACCCTGTGCTCGCTGTTCAACCGCTCGACATCGGTGTGAACCGGACCCAGCAGGTGCAGCAGAAGCAGCGAGTTTACATGCAAAGTCAATGGTTGACGCACATATAAGGCTGGGTGGCTCCGTATGGATGCGTGGCTGAGGCAGGTGTATCTGAGAAGACTAGGTGGTTTTTTCCACGCATCACCATTGCTGCGTGCCCATCTCACAGCCGATGTGAAAAAAAAGGTGAATCAAATGAACGCTGTGCTCGCCGTTATCCCGGGGGTCTGACAAAGGAGCTTCCACCGCTCGACATCGGTGTGACGCAGCCGTTCAAAGTAAGGCTGCGAGCGGCGTGGGAGCGATGGATGACAGACTGAGACCACAGTTTCAGGAAAAGTTGGAGGCAGCGCCGGGCAAGTTACGCTACCGTTTGCGGATGGATTGTAGTAGGGCTGCAACAACGAATCGATAAAAATCGACTTTTAAAAGCGTTGGCAACGAATTTCATCATCGATTAGTTGTGTCGCGCGATTATTGCATCATCCGCCGCGCCGTCATCACTGCCTCTTGACTGAAAGAGGAAGAAAAAAAAAAAAAGGCAGAGCGAGCCAGCGCTGCAGGTGCAGTGTTGCCAACTCAGCGACTTTTCAGACCCCTCCAGCGACTATTTTTCAAAAAAGCGATTAGCGACAAATCTGGCGACTTTTTTCGGTGTCACTTGCGGCTTTTGGAGGCTCTTACGTGAAAGCATGTATCATTCCTACTCTGCCGTGGGGCGCCTCCCCCCGCTCCCGCAGGAGTCCCTCTCAGCGCTGCAGTCAGAGCCTCAGCGTCCAGACTGCAAATGAAGCGCGCATGCACCGGGATTGACGGCGCAAATTGATCACAATAATTAAAATAGCCTGCACTTTGTAAAGCGAAAAAAGTGATAACATGCAACTTTTTTCAAAAGAAATTAACATGGCACGGAACCACCATGTTTGTTTGGTTTTAAAGTGGGGAAACGTTACGTTAGTTTCTCAGGTAGCTCATCTGATGCTTTCCTTACCGTGTTAGTAGGTTACAGACAGGGATAAGGTTGGCTACTTATTTTACCTTTAATTTCATTTGAATTAGCTTAAGCAGCGTTTACATTTACTTTATAAATAAATTAACTTGCAAATTATGAGGGCAAGGCTTTTAAAGTTTAAATCTTCTGGCAAAGATAAAGTAAAGAAGATCCTGCAATTTATGGAAGTAAAGCAGAATAAAATCCAGCAAGATCAGTAATATGTCAATTAATTATATGCCACATTCCCATGTAAATATCTGTCTTTGGAGGATGTGTTTTTTAGCACCCCTAGTTCTCTCATTTTTATTCCAAATACAATTTATAATTTGAATCACAGGGCTATTTTTATCTCTATGGTTCAGTATTTTCTCAAGTAGCAACTTTAACTGCTATACTTTCCTGTCTTAAAAGGCAGAACTCTTCTAGTCTAAAAAACCTCATTTGTTGAAATGGGGGGGCCTATTGTTTGAACCCCTTAGGGGCTTTTAAAAACAAAAATGTCTTTTTTTGCACTTTATGAAACAAAGTACCCTATATTTTGTGGATGTACAGCTACATTTCTCATGTAAGTTTGCGTAGTTTTAACACAAACATTTATTTTTCATATTGCACCAGTACAGTTAATGAGCAACCTGTACTTGTGTGCTTGTTTGTTCTGTCTAAAATGTTTATTTTGGAATAAAGAGGTTAATATAAAAAATATTTTTTGTCCGATTCATCGATTAATCGAAAAAAGAATCGGCCGATTCATCGATTTTGAAAATAATCGTTAGTTGCAGCCCTAGATTGTAGATGCTTGGACTAACGTATCTGCTGGCTCTGTTGTTCAAGCTTTTGCAAAAGCCAGCATTATTTCTGAGGAGCTGCGCTGCACGGAAAGTGACTGACAGCGCAGAAGGGGAAACTGGCATGTCGGATTTAGCGCAGCTGTTTAATTCAGAAACAGAGGATGAGGACTTTGAGGGGTTTGATTAATACTCTGTAATAAATACTTGAATAAAGCACAATCATACTCAGTTTTGCTCCCGCTCTATTTTTCTACCTGAAAACTTAATTCAACAGCAGCCTATGGGCCGCGGGGCATACGGGCTCACCTCGGCAGGTGTTTTTTCATCTAAATAATCTAAATCTTTTTAAGTGATAAAGCCCACCTGAAAATTTAATCATTGCAGTCAGTTCATCCAGATTATTATCCTGCCTATGTTTTAAGTTAATTTATGCCTCAATAAACTGTATCAGAGGAGTAATCAAAGCCCTGTGTCATCAGCGATGTGTCTCTCACGGCCGGTTCCCAGGTTTGAATAATACTTTGTAATAAATACACCTTGCAGCTTTATTTGCTGTGATCAGTGGGAATAAAGTAGTTTTAATATGTTTTTAAGTGGGAAAATCCACCTGAGAGGACATGTACCTGTATATAAAAAACGCGCCCTATAGTCCGGTGCGCCTTATGTGTGTGTTAAATACAGAAATGGCACACATAACTGAGACTGCGCCTTTTAGTCCGGTGCGCCTTATGGTCGTGAAAATACGGTATATACATATCTTTATCGTTTCTTTAAATTTATAATTGTCTTTTAGACATTTTCATTTTGAAATCTCTATAAATGCTTAAATGCCATATATGATTAAATGATAAAATGTTCTACAACCCTTTTAAAAGAGAAGAGCAGCAGAATACAATGAAATTTCAAACGTAGCTCACTGGATAAAGGATAAATAAAAATAAAATAAAAACCGTTGAGTTGTTCTATTTTCAGAAGACTCTAAGGGCACCCCTTGTGGTCCTTGAGGGCCCCTTGGTGCCCGTGGGCACCATGTTGGTGACCCCTGCCCTAGACTGAGGCAGCTCTTTGGACGAATGGCAAAATGTCATCAACTACAAAAACTGAAGGCCAATTGTTTTGATCTTTTATTACATTTTTTTTTTGAAACTCTTTTATAAGCGTTGGCTGGTTTTGGTGCACACATGGCACTGGATGCTCTGGTCCTCAGCAAAGCCGTTCTTGGTTTGATGAATTATCCTTCGCTACTATTGACTATTTAATATTCTTTTGAACGTTGCAGGTTAAACATGGAAAGTCTGTGACTTTTCCTGAAATGATACCATATCTCCCATACACCAATACTTTCTCAGGGGGTGTAACTCTTTGTCTGGCTAGAAGAAAAAAAATTTTCATCTTAACCTTCCTGTGTCTTAAAACTGTTAGCACTGAAACTTGTATAGGAGACATATTTTAAAGACATGTATTAATGGCCTGATGATATGAGCTGTGATTTATGTGATTTAAATATTGCTTCAGAAGTCCATAATTAGTGCCAATGAAACCAGTGAAGGCTCAGTTTTTTGGGGTTTACAAATTTACAGGCAGATGTCACTAAATCCCTTATTACTTCTTTATAGACTGACCAATGGGTGTGTGTATATAGTCAAAATAATTGGCTAAGTGTAGAATAAGTTATTGCACCAGTTTTTCTTTGATGGAAGCAAATTAGCACTTTTAGATTTTCAGTCTTGGAGCACTGGTTTAGTTTTCTTTTGTTTTAGCACATTTGTGTCTTTTCTTCATGCAAGCCCGGGGAACAAATATGCGAGAACAGCGCTGTGGCTTATGTGTCCACCGGCTACATCGATTTCCAGTTGTGCCACGGCTTTGTCATGTCTCTTCTGGGATTTTCATAACTTTCAGAAATGGAGCACCCTCAAGCAGTCTGCTCTGTACCAATCACATTCCCAAAGATGTTGGCAGTTGCTTAAGGGTTTCTTTTTGTTTTTACAGGCTTATAGGAGACACAGATTCCCAGCTCATATCTAATCAATCTAGCCGGGAGTACTTCGGTGTTTTAGTTGTTTTAATTACTAAAGCTGCCAATATTCGAGGGAACAGCAGCAGCATTTGCTCTCATCCATCTCATATTTGTGTGCAAAAATGAATAACAAATGAAAAATGTCATTAAATATTAATTTCATTTCATTTTGTGTATGCATATTTACATATTCACTGTTAAAGCCCATGCTTCAGAGAAAGCAGTCTGGCAAAGGCTGATCTAGTGGTATAAATACATTGCAAGATGGCGAGCAGAGCCTGGAGTGAAGTAGAACGTCATGTGCCTGCTGAATATTAGCTCTCTTACTGACACAGGCAGTGTGATCAGCCTGCTTGGAATTATCCAGATTTCTTCATCAAGTGGAATATTCTAGCCGACATGAGATTAAAATGGTTAAAACACAGTTTGTAATGTAAAATAATTACAGTATTGTGATTTTGAACAGCGATTAAGCTTTTTATTTGTCTAACTCATGGTAATCGAAGCAATCCATCATCACTTCATTACTTGATGTGTATGGTTGAGTTCACTTAGTCTTTCAGCCAAGACACTCAAACGCTGGTCACAGTAGCATTTTAATCATTCAGAATGACTCACAGCCACTTCACTCCAGATCAAGACAGATTTCATCTGTCTCTGAGACATTAAGCCCAAAACACACACACAGACTAACTGGATTTGACCAGGTGGGTTCGAAACAGGGAAAGAAAATTGCCATTGGGGAAGCTAGTGTACTTATTTCCTGTGCTATGTGACAATGGTGATTAATATCCAGGCAACAAGACACTTTCACTAAAGGACATCTCCCGCACTGGAGGACTTGGCCATATCAATAAATGTCCTTTGTCCTTCAGTTGCTATGTCCGCTCCCCCCTTAACAATCTTGCCACGATGTGATACTGTGTCAGCTTTACTTACAGCTGAACTGTCAGTCACCGCTGCCCTGTGGAGAGCCGAGACAATGGAAGCTTCAGGCTCCTTTTTCCTTTATTGTGTTATTGTGGGTCAACGCACCATGTGTGTTTTCTTTGTGCTTGTGTCTTTGTTGTTGACGGCATTTAAGATAGCCTTTTTCTGATGTGAAGATAGACAAATTCAATTTCCCTCAACAAAGCTAATTTTCCCTGTCGTGGGTTATGGCTAAAATCATTTAAATATATGGGATAAGGCTACACGTGTTTTATCAAGCTCTTGGTGCTGCGCTGAATGCAAAATGAGCTTGTTGAATAAAAACCAAGTATATTGTAATAATTTCAATATTAACCTTTGCAAACATTTAACAGTTATATTTTACCTGTGCTCCTCTGCCTGGATGGTATACTATTTTATTAGTGTTCATTTAAGTTAGATGGAATATAAAACTGGGTCACTGCAGTCTTTTTTTTGTAATAAAATAATCCACTGTGATACTGACCTTTCTGAAGCTCCAGAGAAGGAATGAACTGGTATGAGGTTCTTGCTGTGTGATAGCCTTGAGTAAAAATGCCACAATATTGCAATATTTCCACTGAAAGAAAGAAAATGTATTTATTTATTTTTTGTTATTTAAAACACAAAAGCAACAATATTTGCTTAGCTGCAGTGTAATCCAAGATGCTGATTATGACAGGTATGACATTGGTGTTTTTATTTTTTTCCATGTATTTAATCTAAAACTTAAAGAAATGGGTATGGTAGTCGTCGTTATTAATTACAGATGCGTATTGTGCAGAAATCTTATTCCTTTTGAGTGCTTTATCTTGGCGTTTTAGGCATACTACTTAGAGAAACTGGTTGCCTACATGAACAATGGCCTTTCAGCTCCATTAAAAAAAATCCCAAGATGGAATACTAATGGCAAGATTTAATTTATTAAATCATGGCTGCATCCAGGATCAAAGTAGACAGGCCACATTGATCTATTAGTAACCTGCTTTTGTATGACCTTCAACCATTTGGATTATTTATGTCTATGCCTGTGTGTATATGTGTGTTGGGGGCTGTACACATAGAAATAAGTGTGAGCGGAGTGTGTGTGTGCAAGTTTGTTACCTGGAGGTGCGCAGTTATTACAGTGGTTGGGAATAGTAGAAGAGCTGCTATACAGAGCACCCAAAAACAACAAGGACATGTGGACATAGCTTCCAGAGAAGAGAACCATAGCCATCCATTGCAGACAGGAAGCTCAGGACAGCCACGCACCTCACATAGTGGAGAGTTTTCAGTGAAGCACAGGAGCAGCGGCCCCCTGAAACAAGGCGGCAGGGTGAGACTTGAGGCATTGAGTCCGCCAAACCTAGCCACACTTTCCTCTTCTGCCACATGGCCAAGCTTAGGGCCAGTTCCTCTTAAGCCAGGCATACGTCGCCAGGCGTGCGATTTTCGGGGCGATTTTCTAGTCGTGCGAGAATCTTTCGATCTGGCCGACTTTCAGCATGATCGTGCGTCTTGTAGTGTACAGGGGGTAGTGAGGGGTGATCAGCCTCTAACGACCACCTCCCGATCGGGAGAAAATCAATTTTCTGATTTTCTCCCGACCGTCGTGGGCAAATCGCTCAGGGCGCTAGGGTTGTCACAATACTAAACTTTTCAACTCGATACCGATACTAAGGAAAATATTCGATACTCGATACCATTTTTGATACCACAAGGATAAAAACAAAGACTCCAAAATTCTGCAGAAATATTTTCATTAATAAATAAAATACAATAAATAAATACAATAAAGGTTGTATGCTGTGCACAATATTACGCAAGCTTGATAAAAAAACTTCTAAAATTAAAATTAAGTGTTTCTTCCTTGGCTATGCTTTTCACACATAACAATGACACTAGCCAAACCGTTTAAGAAACAAAAATAATTCTCAGCAGCTGCACCTCTTACAAAAAAAAAGTCTGAAACTGAAAAGTGCATAGAATTATTCAATCACACAGTGTTCAGAAAGTGCATTGTCCTCTATTCTGCACTTAAGATGAATGACTGCTTAGGTGCCACTGGTGGTAGCACTGTGTCGATACTTTTAAAAACGAGTATTGTATGGCAGGGATGCAATGAGTGAAATGGAGTTATTTTGTAAAATTGACAGCCCGTAGTAGCCACGTTTGCTCAGCCATGTCTTTGTCCAAATATGTCGTCGCCTTTTCTTTTTAGGGCTTTCAGCACAAAATTGCACAAATTGACAAGGCAGCGAGTTTCACTCTAGTGAGCTTCATATTCCCCTTCTATTTGTTTGGCTTCCGGATAGATGAGTCAGAGCAGCAGAGCTGCTGATTCCGAAGTGGTTTTTAGTCGTACAGTGTGAGCGGGTAGATCGCATGAGAGCGTCGGGCCGAACATAATCATGATCTGTGCAGAAGCTGCTTGCAACGATTGAAAAAAATCGCACAGTGTACGCCAGGCTTTAGTGGCTGAAGACTCACACTAACCCTCAAAACTAAGGCCATCCGCAGCAAGCTGTAGAAGACCCCACCAAACATCTGGAGATCTTACTGTCCCACTAGTGAACTTTCTCATGGGATGAGGGTGGGACTCCTACCAGAGCCCATCAGAGACCCTTAAACTATCCTTTCACTTCCAATTACCACCAATCCAACAAGGTATTGAAATGTAGCGATGTTGCTTTGAATGCTGATGTGTATATAAAATGGGCAGTCCCAATGTAGTGGATGGGCTGTTTAAGACCTTAATCCTTCATGACTACAGACTTCCCCACCTCCACCTCAAAGCCCTAAATGTCTGTTGTATGTTAAAATTGAGGTGTTGGAAAGAGACAAACATAAGAGGGGGAGGGGAATGCATGGTTCTCCCGCACGCCTGCAAGGTCCATCACCAACACCTGGAGACCTTGTGTGGTGTGTCATATGTTGGAGAAAGGGAGTGGGATGTGAATTCTGCCCCACCCAGGCTACACATCTTGAACCATCACAGTGATAGACGCACCACTTTTCCAGCATAATTATTAAAAGGCATACCATGGTTGTCTAAGACTTAACTTTAATTAATACTGAAAGTTTTGCAGTTCCCTCGTTTTTACTAATGATTTCTTTCAAGAGTGTATACAGATATCTTATTATGTTATGTGGTGCCACCTCTCCCTTCAATATTTTGGCCTAAATCATCCAAGCATGCATTTGGTAGTGTAATATAGGAACATTTAGATTTGAAGTTTTAGTAAAACTCTTCAGAACCAGGTTGGATGTCTCAGACTCCTGATTCCAGTACGTCAGAAGCCTGGAGCAAAACATCATCCTATGAAGCCTAAAACCACGGTTTATATGCCTTTCTGGTCTCTGCTTGCATAGAATGTTGTACCTACATAAATATTTTTAAATAATGTTTTATTTATGGTAAAAATTTATAAGAATTGTGAGGAAAAAACTAACCATTTTAACACTAAGTAAAGTCCAGTTGTAGGTATGGACTACACTTCTCCTATCTTCTCCAGTAACCCTATTTGATTAAATCCTTGTCAAATGTTTTTTTTTCTTCTTCTTCTCCTTAACTCTCTCTGAGATCAGTCCTGAGGCTTTGGGTTTAGAGTGAGATTGATGTTCTGTTTGTTTCTCTCACACTTCAACTACCTCACAGTGAGAAAGCACTGAAAACATCAATGGGAGGAAACGGATAATTGGTGTTTAACTATGTTACTTAAATGGCTTTATTGTATTTCAGTTGGCGCTAGGCCTCTTCTAGGTGCTTAGTATTTGATAATTAAAAAAATGAGTCTTCAATTAATCATGAGCAAAACTAATGCTTTTTTATTTGAAAATGACAGTGGATTCAAGTATTTAGAGTTTTGTGATGGATTATTTCGAATGATTCCAACTAAGAGGATCTGCTGAGCTCAAAGCATTTTTTTTTTTTGAGAGCGAGACCAGGAGTTCATAGTCTACACAATCGATCCTGTTGACACGCTCCCCTTTAGGGAATGCAAATGTTTCTCTTCCTCAACCCAAGCATCCCAAACTTCCTCGTAGTAGAACCCTAATTAACTTGAGGTTTGAATACCATGGCCTTTGCATTTGACATTTCCATATTTCAGAAACATATTGTTTTATTCTTCCCAACAATGAGGACCCTCGTATTTATCAGTCAGTAAAGTTTTACGACACACAAGTGAACAGCTGAATTTATTGAATGCTTCCAAACAAAACACCTTCTACTTTATCCCTGCATAATTCTAGCCGTGCTGTCATACAAATTCCTCCTTGTGTGCTTATCTGTCAAACACTGGTGTTAACTATAAGTAAGGAGGCAGCTGCCGTATGTTGTTGTCACAGCCGCTCTACACCTAGAGCACACATGCTTACCCCAGCAGAACAGATATATCCCAAGGTAACCACTAATCACTCTGGGATTCTAAAACTCGTCCCTTCATGCGCCTGGTCGTAAGGGTCAGGCAAAAGGAAATAGCGATCACTTATCTGCAGCAATATCATGGTCCCCTAGGCAATTATCTGCTTTCATGTGAAAAGTTAAATCCTTTGAATAAGCCTTATGGCACTTCATTTTCATTGTTTGATGTGTCAGTAAAGTGTTTACATCCATTAGTAGTTGAGTAGGTATGCAGTTGAGTTAGTATACAGAAAGAAGTCAGAAAACCTGTCTATTTAGGTCCCACCATCTTTGTATATCCATTATATCTAATGACTTTGTGTAAATAAAAATTATCACAAATGGTTAAACTTTTATGGTTTTACACTTCTTTGCTGTGGGGTTTAACTTTTGTGAAGAGGAGTAAATGTGCTAAAAAGGAGATGGAAATTAATTTGTCAGATAAGTTCTGATGTGATCTTTCTGTTTCTCCTACCTGCCTCCTTAATGTAGACATTAGAATCAGACCCGTCTCTTGACATCTGATGGATTGCTAACTGTAATAATAGCAACACTTTTAGCAAAAACAAAAAAAAAACTTGCTCATTACTTATATATGATCCCTGTAGTTTGGTGCTTTTATTTTCTGTTTATTACAGCCAAGCTTATTGAATATGTATGACACTATGCTTTGCACCGCATGGTTCTTTGTTATTGTTTTAAGCTATTTTAAATACAATCTTAAAGGTTGTTACAGTATTTTAAATCCTACCGCATTATTGAATATCTGCCATGTTGTTCAGCAGTGTACGACAGTGTTCTTTTTAAATTTAATTATTAAAAAAAAAGAAAAATAACTGCTGTTTTCATTTAACTCCAGCTTACCCACTAGAGGGAACCAGTGTACAAAATAATTTTGTTGACAATCCGTTTTTTTATGACGATAACAAAAGCTGATGAGCTGAACATGTATTTTTGATGACGAAAATATGACGAGTCATTGGTTGGAGTTTTCGTTGATAGGATGAGACTGAATAAAAGCTTTAGCGGGTGGTCGGTCAGACATTTAAAAATGCCCGGCTGCTGCATCCTGTTTGGTCACGCCCACCTGGCGTAAAGCGGTGCACGTTCTGAATGACAACAGATGGACCATGGCAGCAGGGGTAAAAGTAAGCTGGAATGGTCCGGTACTGCGCGCTTAACTCTGACAAACTTCTCTACCAGCTAAGCTTATGTAAAAATGTGTCTTTGTAGGCGTTTCGAGTCTGTGCTTTACGCTCCACACTGATGGTTCTCTCTCGGCAGTGTGGCTCTTCCTGCCCTCGCTAATTAATAAACTAAATGTGGCTGATCATCCTTTGCCAAGTGTAAAAAATCTTTTTGTCTAACTATCAGGATTTTATTTGTTCCAGCTCACAAAAGGTGATGCTAAACCTACTTTAATTTCTACCCTAAATTACATCCAAAGCAAATATTTCATTGCATACTGTTTATCTTGGATAAAGACCTACATGAAAAGGTACATAGATATTTGATTATATCTCCCTCATAGTTCTTGTTTCTATCTGAATATTTCAAAATTTTAGTTTACATATCCTTGAAAATCAGGTTGGGATTTCCATGGCATTGTAAGCCAATCAGATTCTCTGTGTAATTTCTTTTTTTTTTTTATCAAACCCCTGTGAATTTAAATCTACCTTGAGCCCTGAGCAGTGGTAATCAAGGGACAAATTCTTAGATGTAAAGCCAAATTTACCAAATTAGAAAGATGAATATTTTTATTATTTTCTTTTTGGAGAAGTTAAGTTTGATTGATCTATGTCTAATGCATAATTTATGGTAGATCAGGAAGTGTTTGGATGAAAACCTTGCTTGTCAAACACTATTCCTTTATTGTACATTTTTTTCAGCTTGTCTGTTATTTGAACCAATATGATATGTTGAGCTAGACCTGCTATTTTCACAACTTTTGTGAGACATTTTTTTATAAAGTAGGGCATTGACTCATAAAAACGTTTATTTGAATTTTGTAAATCAATGTTTTCTGCCCAACAGCAACGATGAACTGCAGGCAGCATTCTATATCCAGAAATTGTCGCAGAAGCTGTCAGTCTGGTTGTTATTCTAAATTGTAAAGGTTAACTTTTTTATGAATTGCAACATAAAAATGACTAGAATTAGATTAAAACTGTTTTGCATTTTAGACGACTGAACCAACTAAAACTGTCTCCTATGGTAATGACTAAAATATGACAAAAACTAATACTAACACTAAATCTAAGATGGCTGTCAGAAACAAAACTGGGGAGAACACATTTGAACTGATGCAGTACCAAGACACGGTTACCTGGGAATCGGTTTCTTTACTCATCGAATAAATAAACCTTGTACTTCTGATGATGTTTGCATTGTACATCATCAAAACTACAAGGTTTATTTACTGAAGCAGACAAAGATGATTATGCTGCTGCTGCCTCATGTTACTGGCTGCAGACGACAAACTGCTAATCGATGCTAAGGAGTTGTAGCTGTGATCCGAGGCTGTTAAATATTGTGCACTCTTCAGCCTTGTTAAAAATCTTGCACTCAACCAGATGCTTCCTCGGATTTAAAGTATTCCCGCTGCTGACTTTGTACTTGGCTCCACAAATATTGCAGCGTGTGTAATCAAAGCATTTTGGAGTGTGGAGCCCTCCTCTCAAGCCTTCGCCATCAGCCATACTTGCTTCATTTACTGTAGCTTTAATTACTGAGGCTATCACACTCTTGTGTCTGCAATGCTGCGTACATGTCTGCCATGGAAAATCCACCACTGTTCCACTACTTCTGTGTCACAATTATGCATTTAGGTATCAGAATATGGTACTGTTTGGTGTCACATGAAAATGTACCTAGTAGTACCAATGGAATTTCCTCTGTACAAATTAAGTTCTGAATTCGGTACCTATCCCTAATTGTTAAGCCTAGTTAATGTTCAGAAACCAGGTCATCTACATGTGTGTTGCAGGTAACACACATATGCCCAAGCACCTCCTCCCCGTCACAGGGAGGAGACAAAGTAAGCCTCTGGTCTTGGTCAATTCTACCCACTCTACACTATGCATATTTCCTGTTTGGTACCTAATGGCAGAAACTCTGGCTGTAGTGTCGTCCAAAAAGCCTGGCACACCTGGGACACTATCCCAGACACCGTACAGGACGCTAATTTGTTGACCTGTGTGACAGTCTGTTGGTTTGCACTCAAAGCCAAAACCAGCAGTGCCGCGTGCAGTCTTTCGGGAACACTCACAACTGAACTGCGTGTCGTCCAGCGTTGGATAAGGTGTTGTAGACGGCGAACAAGCTCATCAAACTGACACACGGACACCCACTATCCTAGCTAGTTCGTGATTTTCCCTCTTGCGTTGTGGCATGGAATAACTTAACGCAGACCACGCTTCAAAATTGGGCATAAATCAAAAATATCTGTGTCATACCTGCGACAAGCTAACTGCGACACACAGCTGCAGGAATATAACCAGCCCTTAACCCTGCCTCCCTCCCCTGATACATAGTTAAGAAAAAAAATAAAAAATTATAGCCTGATATACATCTCTAATGCGGTCCACCTGTCTATTTTGTAACAAAGTTTAATGATAGGGCTGTTTTGTCATAACAAGGTGTATTTTTTATTACCTGTGTAGAAGCAGTGTTCAGATTAAATACTAAGAGTCGGGGACGCATGGCTTTAGGTCAAGAAAGGCATCAGTGTTCTACATGATCCTGATGAGGCTTTGTGGCATAAACTATTTATTTTTGAAATAATCATTAAAAAAATACAAAAATATTTTATGAACATGTTGGCTTAAGTTTATTTTATAATAAATTTTAATCTATCAGAAATGGATGGGCATTTTGTTTTGCTGTTCTTCGCAGTACTGGATTTTGTTCCGGCTTTTTCTGCCAAAGTTGTTGAACACCACTGGTCAAGTGTACAACTCCTCAAGATTGCAGCAATGGCCAGACTACAGTCCTCTGCATGTGGGAGGACTATATATATAATATAATATCAAATATAATATAATATAATATAATATAATATAAAAATCCAATGGAAATAACTTAGTTAAATATTGCAGTAATTATATCAGTTGCAGCATACTTCACGCCTATTTTCTATCCACTTTCTCTTATTTCTTTCTGCTGTCAGTGACCTTTAGCATCTTGGGTAATCTTTTGTGTTGGGTGTGAGCTTCTGCTTTCGCAAGAGTCCAACCAACTCTCTAAATATTACATTAGCGTGTAGAATACGAGGGCTTAACACTTGGAATTCATTAGCCAATATATAGTGCTCCAAGCCGTCCTTTGCAATATAAATATTACACAGGCTGAATTGCAGTAGATATATATTTGTGGTATATTGTGCAGCCTGCATCTAATAGTGATTTGGCCATGTGGGCTGACTGCCTGAGATGGTTATGCAATTCTTAGTTATAGAAGGAGACGAGGAACTCAGGGGATGGGATGTTTTGGTAAAAGTGACTTAGTAAATCCTTATGCAAAGATACATGATGGAATGTATGTTGTCTTCATCCCAATATACATACTCTATAGAGTAGATGATGATGGCAAATCATAAGTGCTGCACACACTGAAAATGTGACTGGAGGTTATTTCGTGTTTATACTGTGTTTTATTTCTTCACATTTGAACCCTCTTAAAGCATGCTTTGAGATATGCTTTAAGTAGCTTGTGTTGACAACATACAATAAAATCAGATTTCAGTTAATAAACATATCTCAAGTATCTTCACACACCTACAGTTCCTTTTGTATTTTGATATTTTATGAAGAAATCAAAAGATTTCAGTGATGGGAACAAAAATACCTGCAAGATAAATCATTCAGGTTGAATAAACAATGAGGTTTGCCTTTTGCCGCCCTTTTCTGAGGATGTTAGACGTGTTTTACAACAAGTATTACAACAGCTGGTGCAGAGGAGATTAAAACACAGTTTTACTTTGAACTTGGATCACATAAATCTTCCACGGCCATCTACGTTAAGTCTAGAAGATTGGCAGCTATAGGCCCAGGTCGGACGCAGCTTCACCACGCAGCTGTGGTGTGGTATTTGACTTGAATCCCTGCTTTGATTCAGAGCCAAGTGGCCCTCAATTGAATGCTGCTTTTCAGTCTTTGTTTGCTCCTGTGTGCACGGGATCGGATATTTAGGAGGCTGGAATTTGTTTTTCTGCAAATTTAACATGTAGATGATGAGATCAGCGCCGGCGCGGCCTCTGTGTTTGATGTGAAACATGTACGAGTGTCTCTTGATGGTTTCACAGAAAACACCAGAGCCACTCTCTGTGTGTGTGTGTGTGTGTGTGTGTATAAGAACAAGGCCAATAAAGAGAGGATGTCAAGGATTTGTGGTCTGAGAAGGTGTCCTCGTTTGTCGGGAGTGATGTGTTGCAGTAGATTATTTTTACTGTAACAGTTTTGTAATCCCTTTTGGTTAATTAATGGGCACCTCATTACAGCGTGCCACATGATTTTCTTTTTCCATCATTTTTCCTTCCAAACTAATTAAAAGGAATGTTTTTTTTTTTTTTTTTTATTAATTTGAAACTTTATACCCCCTAGCCATATGAACATGGTTTTATACAAGGACTGACCAATCATTAGTGCTCTTCCTTTACTTTAGAAACTTGTTAAAAGTGATTCTATTGCTAATAGTTCCATGTTAATCAGTAGGAAACAAAACTCAGGGCACTGATAGGCTATGAATAAAGGAGAACCTTTAAGTGTAATACAGACATTTCTGGGATCTTTATCTTAGCCTGCTATGTGTTAGAAAATTTAACATAAAAAAATTAACATGACAACTGCTAATTATTCACCGTGAATACTTTTATCAAAGCTTCTATATCTGGAAATAACTTGTGGTCAAAATATGTTTTACACTGTTGCAAAGGAAGATAAAAAAAATTATTTTTCAAGGTTAAAGTAGACAGCATAGGCTGTACAGGCTCTATAGGGTGCTGATGCTCTGGTGGTGTCAGCTTTGCTGTCATAAGGAGCACAGCTTTTATGCTCTTTTTATCAGCTTAAATGTACCAAAAACACATTCTCATGATATATTAGTACAAAGTTTTCCTCAAATATCATATATCAACCATTATCTTTTTTCATAGTCTCCAGGCATCCATTTAAAATAGTTCTAGGTTTTGGTGTATATGATGACATGGGGAGAATAGAAAAAAGCTCCTTAGCCACTAAAAATGAAAAGACGTTTCTCAAATATGTGGACTACAAGAACACAAGACTGAAAACAGACAAAGTTCCCGGATGTTGTTCTTGCTCCTCCCTATTTACCCAGCATGCATCAGAACAGACTTGCCCATTCTTGAGATTGACAGCTGTCCCAGCATGCACTGCGGCAGCAGCAGCTTCCAGTGGAGTGCTCACAGAGCTCAGAGTATTAAGTTAAAAATTCTCTTTTCTGTTGCCTGTTGTTCTATTAAAGTACGTTTTAAGATAATTTCAGGTGAGAACATTATACTTTTAAGCTTCACTATATGGCCCATTTACTGATTTAGTGTGTAATAAAAAAAAAAAAAAAAGTTCAGATGTTGAGAGGACCGTGGCAACCAGCGGTCCTCCGAGGCTAACCGCAGCCCGTCTGCAGCGGCCCTCTCTCCACATAGCCATGTGTGAAATAGGGCTGGCTATTAATTGGCAAAAAGTTCATTTGATTTTTGTTTATCTGACTGTGTTAATTATTATTTACCCACTAAATAAAAAAGTGAAAATGCATTATTATCTAGAGACTATTAATAATAGGAGGTGAAATGCAGCTCCAGACGAGCCGAGCGTGCTGTGACATCACGAGTACGCTTCTGTTCTAGTTGACCCATATTAATGCTGCAGGCTCCTGTTCTCCCTGAATCCATACTTTCCTGTGTTCTTCTCAGTAACATACTTGGTGTGGACATGAGTCCGTACTCGTGTTCTTGTGAATCTAGAAACGGCCATAGACTCCACCCAGCAGCCAAATATAATCTTGAAATTCCCAACTTGCAGACACAGAACTTGAAATGCAATATCCAACTAGAGATGTCCCGATATTATTTTAATGATTGTGCTGTGATTATTGGCCAAAAACAAGTACCGATACCAGTATATTTAAAAAAAACCTGCATGACTGTTATATGATTATTATTGTGTTAAGGTGGGCTGAGATTAAACCCTTGAATGGAAACATTAATAATGAATACATCAAATTTAAGCATTAATATTTTAAATAGAACAGTATGGAAAAAAAAGTAGTAGTAGAAAGTTCAGTCACCAACAGGATTCAAGGGATCAGCTCTTCTTCACAGCAGGTGGGCTAACTGACTAACCATAATAGATTCCTATTTTATTCCTATTTTAATTCCTATTTTAAATTTCATGCTATGGGATCGGTGCCTGCACTCCAATACTCAATACCGATACCATCATTTTCATCAGTATCAGAGACGTTTCCGATACTGGAATCGGAATTGGAGCAACTCTACGGCTGTGTTCGAATTTATGGGCTACGTCTTCCAAGGACCCGTTCTACCTGGACTGGATCCTGGCTTTCTCCACTGTACGCTCTGTCCCTTAGCAACCGTTACAGCTGACACACAAAGCAGGAAGAGAATGAATTCTGAACTTTTAAAAGTTGTTTCCTTTTCATATTTTTTATTTTATTTAATTGTAAAGTGAACAAATATTACATCCATGAGAATCAAGAGTGGAAAAAGGTGACGACCACTAGAAGCATGAACAAATAAAAGTAAATGATGATTAAAGATATAAACTTCAGTCAGTTAAATAACATGCTGCTGTCATTTTGCACATCTATGATGTTGCTGCTATTTTCACATATCCATACATAAAAATGTCCATAGCTGTATAATGGTCATTTATTCTCCAGGTGCACAGTTTATATTGTTAAAACACTTCACAGTATTTTCATGTTTATATTTTAACTCTTCACTATTATGTTATTTTTACTCATTTTTCTAAGGTCCACATTTGTCTGACCATTTTTCTGTTGTAAATTTGCCCATTGTGGGACAATAAAAATACTTTCTGTTATATTCTATAAAAGGGGTAGAAATGTATAGGTAAAGCTAAATAATGTGTGTATAAAAAATATATCTGCAAAATGTCTTATATTTAACTACAAAAAATACTTAGTTAAGCAAGCTTGTATAATGGGCACATAGCTATTGAGGTGATGATTGTAATTGTTTTTCATTTGGCTCAGACATCAAGAAAAAAAACACTGCTGTGGATAAACAGGCTGTTTTTTTTTGTTTTTTTTTTAGAGAAAACAGTTATTGATTTACTGAGATCTCCACATGTGTTGACACAAAAAAAACACAGAAACCACAGTAAGCATTTTGTTATCTGATAATCGTATAAACAACACTTGTGTTCACCTCTGACTGACTTCCTGCTTGAGCTCTAAATCCTATCCATGTGTCCTCATTTCTAAGCTTTAGGTTGTTCCTTAAATTCAAGACTCTGATTGGAATAAATCCTGAGGGCATAAAGTATTCCCAACAGAGAGACTGGTTTTGGTTTGGCGAGGGAAATCTGGCTCTCCTCATCTGTGTGCCCTCTATGGAGATTACCAGTGTTACCCCTTATAGATATCATTTTAGCAGAATTGTCCTTTATTTTTTATATGTTGTTGGCAAAAAGAGCTATAAGTTAATGTTTCATATTAGGTATTGTAAAGGTATTGTAAACAGTTTTTTTAGTCTTGAACCATAGAGTGACAGGTTTCAAGAAGGTGCTTATGTAGATGCTTTGTCATCATGGTGCAAATTAGAGAGCTTTCCACGTGCCTATAGAAATCAGTTTACAATAAATTGCTTTTAATTGTGATAAAAAGACAATTTCTGATTTATTGTTGCATCATACTAAAAAGAAGATTCTTGTTTTCTAAGGCTGAAAGTATAATACATTTTGTCTTTAAAGCCTCGTCTTAAGCCTTGTCACTGTCCGGTCACAGTTGATGTTAAACACTAGTGATACTACAAAAGAGGATACAGGAAAAGTATCAGGTGCAGTGCTCATCATGGTTTTATCTATCGTTTCTAAATGCAGCCTCTGAGTATTGATTAGAGTCCGACATCAAAGAGCATTTAAAGAGGAAGGGAGGAGGTTTTTACTGCTTGTATGGCCCTGGGCGGGCATGACGAGTCTGTTTGGAAGTGATGCATGCAAAGGCCTCTTTGCTGTGTTTTTTATTTATTGCCAACAGTGACCTAAAGGTTAGGTATTTTTCATCGGTACCAGACATGCGTTTTTCAGCGAGGCATATTTCTACTGGTATTTAATTTGAACCGAAACGTTTCAGTGAATTTTCAGCCGTGGTGTAGTCGTATTTCACAGTCTGACAATTATGCTTTACTGTTTTGCTGATGCTTATTTCTAAATCATGTTACAGGAGCTCTGCTGTCATAAATTTTCAGGCTGGGTGGCCGCACTGTGCTGCAAGCGCTCAGCTGACCTACTGGTATCAGTGTCTTGCTCCTAGATGGACCCATTTACATTGCCAGTAATCAACCATCTCCACTCACGAGCCCCCACTAATGTGTTAGGAGTGTAATGTATCCACCAGAGGCTGCTGAATATATTTCAGAATCAATAACTAGACAATTCATGCAGGACTGCACACTATGCTTTTGAAGAATGACCTCATAAGCTCTTGGCACTTAAGTGATCCAATTGCCACATATTGAAAATTGAAAACTCACTTTACTCAGTGAAATTTCCTGACTCTGTCCGGTCTGTTATGTTGAGTCCTACCACTCTTGTGTCTGGACGCAGATTTGAGGCTTGTTTATTGTAGCATGTGAGAAGTACAAGCCTTAGCTGGCCTAGTACAGGTCACAGTCCGGACTTTTGTGTAATCTTACTAATGGTTCTCATCAGAGCTTCTGATGCACTCAATCAGTAACCAGGCCAGCGTTTTAATGCACTGTAAAGCATCAGCCGGCAAGCGCACTTACCAGCTGACTGGCATGCCTAAGATTTACTGTATGATTTCATCTTTTCTCAGGAGAAGCCATCGGCTGTAGATCCAGCCTGTCTGTAATTGGTTATGTTAAACATTTACTTCTCAGCAGGAAGTCATGCAGTTTTAATTCAGTGGTTGGCTAGACAATAGAGCGATTGTTCCTTCTTTTATAAATGGGGGAATAAATGGCAGGATGTGCGTATTTCTTTTCTTTTCTTTCTTCTTTGTATTTAAGGAAGACAGAATACACTAGAGACTTTCATCTAGACCTTTTCGCCCACATGTTCCATCAAAGTCTGACACATGATGTGCTGTGTGTCTCACTTATCCCTAGTGGTAAAAGGTTTAAGAAGACCGCAACACATGACATGTCACTCTGCCCAGGCCTCCTCACACCCCGGCATGTGTGTTGTATTAGCACAGATAGCTTACATCTGTTTTCTTTTTGTTGTTTTAGATCATCAAGCTAATTTTAATATCACAGATTATCGGGGTTAATGGGGTTCAGGCAATTTTTTTAATTATTACATTTTTTTCTGTTCTGCACCCATATTTTCTTTCTTTTTACCTCTACGCTAATTAAGGCCGCTCCTATTTCCATAATTATTTGTTAATATCTCCCCTTAATATGCAAAGTATCAGATTGACCAGGGGAGACATTGTAGGTTTAGTTATTTTCTGGAAGCCTGTAGTCCCAATTTGACCAGTGCCATTCATGTGCGTTTCCTTGTTGTAATGACGTCCAAAGTCTGAAGGCTGTTCGGAATTAGCACAACAGCCTGAAGCTTCTCTCCTAACCTGGATAGAGTTCTGAATGTAAACCCCATGAAAGGTGAAGTGGTAGGAGCAGGAGCTTGGTTCACATTTGCATAACGCTGATTCAAAGCCCCTAAACAGACAGGTTTCTCAAGTATAAGTGCAAACAAGGAGATCAATGTGTTTCAGTTTAACTGTGATAACAGTCCGTTAATGCTGAAATGCGCCGGCTAGAGCCATGCATGTCTGGTTGTTCTACTCTTAGTGACAACTATGATCAAGAATTTGTGCTAACTGACATTTAGAAAAAAAATAAATAAATTAAAAACAATCCACTGGACTTGGTTTCCTAGCTTGAAGACATTTCGCTTCCCATCCTGGAAGCTTCTTCAATTAAAAAACCAGGGGATTGTTTTTTTTTTTTTTTTACATTTACATTACATTCTTAATCTAAAGCAGTTTTGCAAATCACCACACCGGTGATGTTTTTTTTTTTTATGTTGGAAAGATCTATTTATTTTTCTTCTAAATTTCACTTTTTTCTTTATGCCCTAAATTAAAAAACGTCAACCTTTTTTTTTTTTACTCACTCCAAAAGTCATTTTGTCTAAAGACATGGATTGACCATACTTTTCACAGTGAAGTGGCTCCTTGTATTCTTTTTTTCAGCTGTTTTTCCATTGGTCTTCATCAAATTGACATGATTTCGCACAGTTTCTTTCTTACTGTTGAAACATAAGCAGATTAAATGATTTCACTAATACGAACTAAAACAGATTAAATCAGCAGCGCTTTAAGACCTGTCCTCTGAGTTAATATTCTCTTTGAAAAACTTTGATTGGGTTTAGCCCTGTTTGATGTTTTCTTCTTAATGACTCTCTGAAGGTTCAAAATCTTAGAATAAAATATGTTTGGCCTCCTATACTGATGGATGTCTCATGACTAATACTACAACTCCTTTAACAATCAAAACCGCAATAGTAGTGATTAGTAATATGGAACTAAAACCTGTTTCATTGGTTTAGGGATGATTTAACATTGAAGGTAATTTTTTTTTTTTTTTTTTTTGCAAAGATCCATGGTAGTTAAAAAAGGTTTTATTTCCTGCATTGAATAAAATCATAACATCAAAACTAAAAATGTTTTATTGTGTTTGTAAAATCTCAAACATTTAGGTTGGCAAAAAGAAAAAATTCTCCAAGGGTGTAAATGCCTTCTCATAGCGCTGCAACTTGTTTTAAGAGCAGTAAAAAAAACAAAAAAAAAACAACCAAAATCTTTCTGAGCGCAGACATCTGACCCACGGGCACGTTGAGGGCTGCTGACACGTTCAGATTTGATTATAATGAGATGGCCTTATCGAGTTTTTCAGCAGATAAGTTTAGACAAAAGACTGCAGAGCGAGTGTGGCATAATGAGAATGTCAACTGTGCCTCCTTTGCCCTTCCTCTTGTTCGATAATGAAACACAAACAAAAATGTTTAGTATTTTTTTTTGGGTAGGGCAAAAAAAAAAATCAAGGCTGCAGTGCACACAGGGCTTACAGTCATGTGTATTTGGCTTTTTTTCCGGACACATTAAAAAGTTAGTTTTGACTTTCAGCACGCCTCCTTGTCTCTTCATCTCAATATGAATTAGCTTTGGAGGCTGTTGGCACCCTCTGATGCCCTGACAAACATGCAGTAGCACTTCCTGTCAATTACCACGATAAACCCAAAGCCTTGACAGGTGTGGGAACATCCGCACAGATATGTTCACGCTGACAATGGAAAGATGTGAAGGGTTTTTTTTTCTGTAAGCCATCATAATTTCTAACACTGAGCTAATTGGCTTAATTTTTCTGTAACACAGTTCCATTATTCTGGCCCAGAGATACCGATGGATGCCTCTTTGCTGAAACTGCTCATTTGTGTTTAGCTGTGCGGGTCTGAATATCTGCGTTGGGATTTGTGTTGTTTTGTTATTATTTCATAGTTTGATGTTTTTTTGCCCTGAGGCCAGGCTCCCTCTGTGCCGTATCTCCGGCTGATCTTGGCATTTCTCGTGTTCCCGTGGTCCGTGGTGTGACTCGAACACTTCCGGGGGATATCTCACCACATTTCCCACTAGCTGGGGAACGAGAAACGCGTGTGCTTACAAGATCAAGCTCCGCTTGTTTTTTTTATTTCATTTTTTTTTTCATCCCAGAGCTTTTCTGCCTAAAACATGCATTGATTTTTGTGTATTTTCCTTTTTATTTTTACCACTGTGGTTTGCACTCATGATGCACTGCAGATAGACCGAAGTATTTGGCATTAAAAAAGAGCACATTCAAAATTTAGGTGTGCTCGTCATAAAGATATGAGTTAACTGCAAACGGAGCAGATGTCCTTATATTTCACAGTTGACACTGCATCGGAGATGAGTTTGTCCTAGACAGCAGCTGTCTCTGGCCGTATGCACTTTTTTTCCCCTTCCCTCCTCATACATAGCAATTTTGGATCATAACTCCTCCCTTCATGCACTTGTGATTCCTGCAAAACTTCTGCTTTGCATGATTTCAGACGGAATAATGTAAGCGCTGTTTAGACCCCAGTTTGTCTAATTAGAAAGTTTAATGAAATGTATTCTCTCCTGCACTTAATTATAGGGACGAGTTGAGAAAACAGAGATGGGTGACGGATGTGGGCTGTGCTGCCCTCTCCAGCAGCAACGGCTGTCAGAATGGCCGTATGTAGCCTGAATGTAAAGCAGGACAATGCTGAGGCGGAATGTCAAAACTGTGACAACGCTGATGTGCCTGGAAGTATCCGCGTCGCATAAACACACAATTAATCACGCTGACTTCATTAGAGATGTGGAGATAATGGGAAAACATGTTATTAAATAAAATGAACGCACTTTGAGATGTTGAGAGTTTTCTTAATATATTGCCTTATTTTTCAGAAACAGCAAGAGTCCCTCAGTATATAATGGAAGTGAGCTCATGTAATTTCTAGTAATGCACTGATCTTTTTTTAAATGGTAATGGATTTTGGGGGAACATAATGTAACACCAGAGCTTGGAGACTGCAAGGGTATCATTTGCATCTTTCCATGTTCAAAAGCTAAAAGACAATAACAGTACAAATTAGAGCATATCCTAAAGGACAAGCCTGTTCTTTTGAATCAAATATGATTAAAGCCTCAAAATGAGTAGAGAAGATCCTTAAAATACATACATTTAGTTGTATAATATCATAGTGAACATCTTTGGAGAAAATTAAATTAAAATTCTAGTTCGACTAAAATTATTTAGTGGATGAATGAAAATCACACAAGAAAAAAAAAGTTTTCAAAAACCATATGTGCTACATTTGGCAAGTCCCCTTAAAAGTTAAGAAAATAAGGTTTAAAGTAGCATTTCTAAACACATATTTAATAACACATTTAGAGAAAAGAAGATGTTATTTAATAATAATGTAATTTGATTTCCTTAAGTCAGGAAAAACAGCTGCTTATTGAAGACTACCCATTTTAATACAGCCTTGCCTCACAGAGAAAATAAAGAATAATCAAAGCAGTTTCATTCATTGGGCAAAATCCTCCATCATTTTACAATCTCTAAAGTCCTGTTTTTTGTGATTTATTTATTATAAAAGTGGTTTCCTTTTTAAGGCGGATCAGAGTGGACGTGATCATCTAACTAGTATTCAATGACTTCTTTTTTCCTGAAACGCTTATCTTAGCTGCTCTTCAAAATGGCAAAACAGAAAAAAATCCACATGTAAAAAAAAAAAAGTCACATGACCGATGCTTGCTCACATCTAAAGTCAGATCAGCGATTAAAAAGCTTAGCACAACAGGAAATAGGACAAATAATGCCAGGGTGGAAGTTTTTTACACCAGAGAAAGTGACTGCAGAGCTCACTGTTTAAGCATTGCCAAAAAGTTTCAGGTAAGATTATATTGCTGCAATAAAAGATGAATTTATTTCTAAGGCTTCTTTGCACATTTTTGCAAGAACCATGAATAACTCAGGAAGACGCTGTACATCAAACATGTTGAGATGGTCTTCACTGAGCATAGAAGTGGAGATGTAAGGTTTTATGAGATTCTATTAAAAATAGATCACTATGCTGTTCCTCTTTTATCACATGCTGTTTTGTTACCATTAACATCGCCTCTCTGGTTTATTTTAAGTAGGCCCTAACATCCCTGCTGCCATGGATAGATGTTTTTATTGGTAGTTATCTGAACATAAATGTTCTTTAAAACTTCCCCTTTTTTCTCTGCTTAAAAAGTCAGATTTACTTTAGGAAAAAAAAAGTATGCAGATTCATTAACAATGTAGTATTTCTGTGTTTTTCCCACCTTTAAAAAAAAAAAAAACCCTCAAAAAACTCCAACCTGAATGGAAATAAGACCCTTTGAGCTAGATAAGAGGGCTCAGTGTTAACAGGATCTGGCACTAAAGGCAAACATACAGAATATTTACAGCCTTATCCTTTCAAGCCAAATACCTTGACTGTAGACATGTTAGCACAATAGATAAGCTCACCATTCTTTTAGCAAAAGCTTTTCCATTCTGGATCTGAAGGTCCTCCTTTGAATGGTTCCTGCAAACAGATTTCTTATCATATTTGCTTTATCAATATCCACCTCATTATGGTGATTATTTAAGCGGAATGCATTATTCTATACAGCAAGTGGCGTCTTAAATCCTGTGCTTTGAATATCTGCTCTGCATCTTAAAATTACAATATCATTATTAATATAATTGGAAGTGTATGTTTTTGTGAAATATTTTAAGCATTTAAGTTTGATAATTTTACTGATTATGATTTAGAGCTAATTAAAGGTTAGTTTCAAAGCAAATTAGAAAGTAGCATAAGACCAAGAAAATGGATATGAATGGATATTTGAGACAATCTGTTTTTTCATATAGTCAACAAAGTCATGTGAAAGAATGCTGACTTGACAATATATAACATAGTGGCTGGTGTCGATCCATTACTCTGTTATTTCAAGGTCAAACTCCACAAACTCATTTAATTCAAATTTTAGTGCACCACTGCTTCCCTCCTCTGTGAAGCTTTATTAAAACACTGATTACTTGGCACCAGTCTCTACAGTGTCACCGTTTTAGCATCGCTTTCTAACTAGGAGCTCAGAATCCTGACCAGTAGAGTTTGCTTTTTCTCCCTGTGCATGTATTTATTCTCTCTGGGTACTCCGGCCTCTTGCCTTCCTATTACATTCCTTTTAGGGCTTAGCTGCTTTTGCCAGTCCAGAGCTGAGCACCAGCGCCGAGAGGAAGATGAGAAACATAAGACCCAACAGAGCAGACGAGCTAAAAGCCGCTATTAAAGCAACCTGAACTTCCTTCTCACCTCAGCAGAGCAAAAGGCTGATCTCCTCCGTGTTTTCTTGCACTGATGCAGTGATTCATACAAAAAGAGCCTCAGGTAACTGGTGATAGCAGACACCATACGGTAATACTTTCCACATTTTTCTATTGGTATTATCTAATATTCCAAAACTGATTTTTGGGCCTTTCTTTAAAAAAAAAAAAAAAGCTAGAAATAATATTTAAAAATAACAGAGATAAACATGAAAAATGTTGCTGCATTTCTAATTAATCTCCAGTTTCACTTTTTGAATTCAGTTGCTAAGCTTAGAATTATCCATCATGTCTGAATGTAAATGTAAAAAAAAAAAGCTGCATTTGAGATAGAAATTATTTAGGAAAAAAAAGCTTTAAATAATTCTCCTGGTGATATGAATGTGCCACATATCTGATCCTAACAGCAGTGATTGATATTTTAGCTCTGTCCCCCAATGACTAATGCAAGTTAAATGCTCCTGTGGTTGTTGTTAGGCTGCTGTTTTTCAAGGGCTCTCAGGGGTTCTTGGCTTGTTGTTGCGTGTGATATTATGGAACAAATAGTGGGGCTTAATGGTGGTGCAGATGATTTAACAGCCCTCGGGGCAATGGAAAAGGAAAATGATTTTGCAGGAATATACAGTGAATAAAGTGTTTTTCTGTAGCTCTTTTGAAACCCTTTTTTTATTTTTTTGTCTGCTTATTTCTCTAAAACAATGAAATCAAAGTAGAAAACCAGGCCAAAGCAGCTGTATGTATTGTCTCATTTAAAGTACTTGTTAAACTACATAATTCAGCCGTGTTTTCAGATTTATGCGTGTTTGTTTGACTGCTGCAGCGCTCCTCTGTCTCCTTCAGGCCTAGCACCAACTTTGTTGTCTGCTCTGCTCCATCAGAAATGCTGTGGCTTTAATCCTTTGCCCACAGGGGACGGCTGACATGGATGTGTGTAAACTGTTGACATGGTGCTGTCTCCTATGCTCTCTGATCAAAGACTGTGCAGCCCTCCTGTTTCACAACCTGCCTTCAAATATGCTCCAAGTCTCAGTCTCGGAGCCTCCCTCCCTCTCTGTTTCACACTTCAGGTTAACCCATGTATTGCCGTAATAAATTGCTACATCTGATAATAAAGCAGCCATTTCTCACTGTGCTGGAGGAGGCCCAGTGACCTCCCTCAAGGCAGTGAATTTGATTTGAGGAAACAGGGTCCAAGTGGCTCGCAGCTTGGTAGAGGACATTTTCTGGAGACAGTTATGTGCTGACTTAAAGTGCAAGGAAGATTGGGCTGGATGTTGTGCTTATTTTAATTAATCCCTGGTAATGATGCAACTATTAGTAAGAGCTCGGCTCATCTTAAGTGGCTAGAAGTGTTTGCATGAATGTGTGAGAGAGGGATGATTTTATATTTGATGTCCGCATAGATTCCTGTTCTTCCAGGCCATGGTTATCCTCACCGCTTGAGAAGAAGTGAACTTGACTTCCAGCCTTTCTACATAGTCTTTAGAAAAACTGAAAAAGTTTAAAATGTGTTTTGAACTTTTTCCAAAACTGATGAAATATAGTCAAGTACAGACTTTTTCCCTTCTCCTATTTTCTAATGGATACAAATCTGATCATAAATGGTAATGGTAGAGAATTTTATGTTGATTTATGTCTAAAGTACATTTCACCTTTTATTTAAAGTGAGCTCTTCTCAGGAAAGAATTGGTGAGAGAAAGCTTAAAGGTGTAACACAGAGCTTCCTTTTACAACACATCACAATTTGATTTAGCCTTCTGCTCATTCTATAATTTAGTTTCTCTTCTAACAATCGAATGCATGCATATATCAGAATATAAGAATGGGCAATGTCACGGATTTCTTCGACTCGGACAAATAGACCGATGGTTCTTTTTCTGGGACTGGTTAAAGGGTGTAGCATAAGACTCGAGCCCATTTTCTATCAAAAACAAAATAAAAGACAAAAACTTTACTCCAGTCCTTATTCACATGTAAAAGAATGAAATGTTTTGGTGAAACAGCAGGTCAATTTCAGTCCAGATGCCAGACAAGCCAGGCCACATTATGAAAAGGCGAAGCCATTTGTACCATTATCCATTTCATGATCTCTGAAATCTACAGATAAAACACAATTACTATTCAAGTTGTTAACAGCTGACCTTTTTTTTTTTTTAAACCTTAAGAAAAAAACTAGAAGAGTTGAGGCCATGCGTTGGCTAGGTGACACCTTAAGTCAGCTTTTCTTTTATCGAAGGTCTTTTCCATTTAACGAAGGTTCCTTTTCCATGCAACTCATTCAACCCAGACTCGTCGTGCCTTTGTTTGACATCACCATCGTGTTCACAGAGGCGGACTGGAGGTTAAAGTTGTTCCACCGCCCACATGCCTCTGAGCTTGGAACAGAAGTAGTTGGGGAGCAAGCTTTGCTTGTGTGCGAAGTGGGAGGTGGCGCATGCAACGGTACGCTCAAAGAAATGCTCCTGTTAACTCTGCAGTGTTACTGACTTGTCTTTTGGATGCGCCTGCTGATGCAGGGCTAATCCAGCTCATCTGATCGAAGTGAATTAGCAAGGGGAATCAGTAGGTAGTCGACAAGGAAGACTGAAATCAATTCCGTCTTCCAACTGAGTTAGAAGTGAAGCAGTGATATTATTTTTTGTCCTGTTGTTAAAGCAGTTTTCCATTTTCCATAGATTTTACATCAGGATAATTACAGATCTACTAAGTTATTGGTGGACTGTTGAGTTTCAACCTCAGGAGTTGGTCAAATTCAACTGTCATTAACCAGATACAAAAGACTTATGTTAGGGCTCCTTGATTATAAAAAAATAGAATATACCAAATGTTGTTTAGAAAGGAAATTATAATTAAAAAAAGGTTGTTAAAAAAAAAAACATTTTATCAACTTGGCTTGAAAAATAATGAACTTTTCTTGCACTTTCTTCTTTTTGGCATGAATAGATATGAATGCTAGCAGTGACTTTTTTCATTTTAGGCCCACTTTAAGCGTATTACTGCCACCTAAAAGAATAGAGTGAGAAATTCTCTGTCTTACTCTTTTTAAATGTTACATGACAAGAAATCGGTTGCCTTGTTTTTAAAATTGTAATCATATTGCAAAGGCAGTTAATTGTTCAGCCCCTTTCAGAAATAATATTTGAAATTTTTGACTGACTGTATATCCAATGATCCCCCAACCAATGGCAGGAGCATCAGGGCAGGGTGCAGCCAACCAATATATATCACTTAGTTATAAACCAGCTTTTATTTGTAACTGTAGTGTGTTCTTTACTTAGCCCACAGAATAAGCCAATAAGAGACCAGCTTTACATGCTTCACGCACACCGCCATACAGGCCCACATAATGAAGTCGAATACACAGAAACTAGAACTGGGTATCTGTCCAATACTGGGAGACTTTTAATAAAACAGTTTTGATACTACAAAGGATATAATTAAGGCTACATCTCCACAATGTTGAGAAAGGTATGTGCACCGAAAAAAAAAAAGTGTATGGCGTCAAGATGAAACCGCTGAAGTTGGAAAATCTGTAATAGTTGTTTTTAGGACTCAGGCCACACCAGTTGATGGTGCACAAGAGCTGTGACACAGGAAGAAGTAGAATATAAATGAATGCATTTGAGTTGACTGACGAAAAAGGAAAAACAGCTAAAATAAATTCAATGTTTTCTAAACCAATTAAAACTCTCAATTCTGTCAATGTTGTTGCGTGTGGTGAGGGGCATGTCCGCTACGGTCCTATCTAACTATGACCAAGAACTTTATTTTCTCCACAAAATAAATCTTCGTAAAGACATACTGCACATAGGCCTGCTACTGAAGTTACTTAAAATCTTTTTCTTTCATAATTTTCTTCCAATTTGCCTTTTGGGAATTGGGGAAGTTCCCCCAATATCCAATACCTTAAATATGGTTTGGCTGCTGATACAGCTTCTTTACAGTTTATTAAGCTTCTCTGGTAAAATACATAAGGCTCGCTGAGCTGCAAGTAGAAACAGGAAAATACAGAGGCTGAATTCTCCTCTTCATCTGTCAGACAGCGGTTCCATCACTTTTCTATAGAAGCAGTGCTCTTACCTGAGGAAGACGCCTACAGCCGCAGGTACAGCTCAACAAACTGGACAGTTTCTGTCAGGGTTCTGGTGCGTGTCTTTGCTGGATCAAATTATAATTAAGACTGCACCAACAGTAATGTAGCTGTTTCTGACCTGACTAAGGCAGATGCTGCGGTAGAGGTGAAAAAACGGACAATCCTGCTGTACAGCCTCAAGGCTTTCGAAAGAGTTTGCTTATAGAATGTGCTTGAATTCAAACATGTCACACTAGCAGGAGTTTATAAATAGGATCAAATGTGACTGAAGCAGTTATGGAAAGCCAAAAGTGTCGCCTATTCAGTGCATAAAAAAACTGCAAGATTTTCATTTGTAAATGTGAAAATTTCAGTGTTACTTGTCCATCAATCAAATAAAAAATATGTATTAAATTATTTCAGTTTTGAAATTATTTAATAACCTAAATCAGTCAGGCTCAATTTCTTTTAGTTTGGAGATCGGGGATCCGCTTATATTTAGATGTTATTCAGATGCGGTTAACCAATTTTATTTATCTCTGCAGAGGTCAGAAAATCAGCAATTTAGCCACGTCAATGCTCCAAACTACTTATTTATATTTGAGAGCTTTACCTCATAAGATGGTAAAAAAAGTATTTGTTTTGTAGGTGTTGTTAATAAGATTGAAACATTGAAGGTGTGTAATTATATTAGAGCAACTGTTATTAAAAGGAAAAAGAATTATATTAATAAATATATATATTTATATATAATATCCATAGTGTGTCACAAAAAACTGAAAACTATTTTGATTTGTTATATTGTCCATAAATAAAAGTGTATCCTTCTTCCAATGGAATGTCAAGTGCAAAACACTGTTTTCATATTTTTAAGACGTGGACATCCAGTGAATGTAGCATTTCCTGCGTTTGTTTTCACGGATGCTCTCCAGTTTCATACACCCACAGCCAGCGACAAATTAATCAGGTCTGTTCTCTTTTGCATAGTTGCTGCACAGGGAGCAACTAGTACATTTGGACATTTTTACAGTAATGGATATTTGAAAATAGCAGCAACATCAGAGATGTGCAAAATGACAGCAGCATTTTATTAAACTGACTAAGGTAGAAACTGTGCAAAATCAACATGAATGTAACAATTTATTGAGGTTGTTGTGAGCAGTGATGGTTATAGAGTCTTACAGCTGATTGGTAGAGGTGAGTATTGGCATGAGTGTTGCGATTCGATACATGTTGCGATACTTGGGTCACGATACGATATTATAGCGATATTGCAGTATCACTACATATTGCCATATTTTCCCCAGCTATCAAAATCAAATGGTGAGATAAAACAGCAAGTGCTGGATATTTTCATCAGAAAATATTGATTAGGTATTATTATCCCTGTTGTTTGGGGTTTTCTTCCACTGTGACTACCTCAAATACAGATTTGGTGCTGCACGCACAGTTAAAGGGCTCCACAGCGCTTTCTGCCAGAGTGGTGGTGCAGAGGTAGCCAATTTTCCCATCAATGTTTTATGTAACCATTTTTTTTATTTTTTAAATCGATACTAAGAAGTGAAAGATCGATATTATATTGGGCAGCCGAATATCACGATATATCGCCAAAACGATTATTTCCCACACCCCTACTGATTGGAGGAAGGATCTGTGATAACACTCCCTGGTGCATTCAGGGTGCAGCAGTTTGTCACTGAAGGAGCTCTCCAGTTCTGCAACAGCTTAATGCATGGGGTCGGAGACATTATCCAACAGAGATTTTAATTCAGTTACAGTAAGATCCTTTTGTTTCCCACCTCCTGCACTGAGTCCAGAGGGCATCCAACAACACATCTTTTTAGATTTTTTACAATTGACAAAACAGCTAAACAATTCAGACCTACTAGGAGGCTGGAGATTCTATAAAAACGTACCATGACACAAGACAGCACTTCTGTGGATGTTTAATTTTGGTAGATGTGAAGGACACATCTACCAAAATTAAACATATTTAGTGGACCAAAATAAGGATAAATTAATAAGATAAGTAATAATGGAATGAGAACGTCCCTCTGGCTTTTTCCCTTTTTTGTCACAGAAAAGGTATCATCATATTTTTTCACAATCCCTTTTTTTTAAGCTACAGCTTGTTGTCAGATTTATGTAAGGTGAAACTTTTTTTACGTTTCAGTGTCAGATTTTTCCAGTTCTTCATCTTTTTTAATGTCAGTTTAAGCTTTTAGTGATTTACCTCTGTACAAATCCAGCTTTTGTTACGAATGTGGTTGAGCTTCAAGTATCCAGGGGTAATTTCCACTCGTATGAAGTTATGGTAGCTTAACCCCCATAAGACAAACGTAATGGAAAACTGTTGTCAGGGTAACAAAGTTGTGTGAATTTTAAGCGTTTAAACCAACATTTCACAAAATTACCCTTGATCTACAGTAGTGTGACAGCCACCACCTTTTTTCACATTCGCTCAGCTAAATCTAGCAATTGGGGAAAATGTTAGCTAGACATTTTAAGATTTTAAAATCCAGCTGCATTTTCTAGCTGCTCAAAGTGACAGAAAACACACTTGTTTTGCTTGTGCACCTGATTGACATTGACATCAGCTAGACAGCCTCTTCTCCGCTGGCACTGTCTTCAGCCACAGAACAGCTAATTTTCCCCGAGGAGCTGGACTGTTGCAAGTCTCGGGCTACGCTCTAGGGATTGTGCATGCTAAAGGACAAATTGTGCCCTTAGCACTTGCTGTAATTCTGTTGACAATGTTTGATTTCAAGCGTTTTTTTTTTTTTTTATCATAGTAAAAAGGACATTTAAGGCTAAAAGTCTTGAAGATGACTGCCTACATCCCTGGCTGCACAGGCGGCCTGCATTCTATAAATGAGTTATGTACTGTGGTTTCGTCGAGAGATTGTTGCATAACATATAACAACATATAACTTCAATCAAATCAAACTTCTGTGAAATAAAACTGACACTTTATAAGCAACATTTATTGACAAAGAATTTCACATGCTGTTGTGCAAATGGAATAGAAAACTGTCATATAATTGGCAGTAAGCAAGACACAGTAAAGCGGGATAACAAACCACTTCTCAGAACCTATACTTTCCTGCTGACGTTTTGTTGACTTTTGAATGTTGGTGGTGCTTTCACACTCATGGTAGCAGGAGACGGACTCTAAAATGAGAGCTGTGGCAAGAAGGTTTGCAGTGTCTCAGTCTAGTGTCCAGAGGCTGGAGGCACTACCAGGTGGCAGGCCAGTACACCAGGAGACATGGAGGAGGCTGTAGAAGAACAACCCAGCAGCAAGACTGCTACCTCAGACTTTGGGCGAGGAGGAACAGGAGGAGCACTGCCAAAAGACCAGAAATGTGCATGTGTCCACACAAATGGTTAGAAACCGACTCATGAGGATAGTATGAGGGCCGGACATCCACAGATGGGCGTTGTGCTCACAGCCCAATACTGTGCAGGATGCTTGGTATTTGCCAGAGAACGCCAGGATTGGCAAATTTGCCACTGGCTGTGCTCTTCACAGATGAAAGCAGGTTCACACTGCGCATATGTGACAGACATGACAGAGTCTAGAGACACAGTGGAGTGACCCACAGCCGGCAAAGTCCTTCAGCATGACCGGTTTGGCAGTGGGTCAGTGATGGTGTGGGGTGGCATGTCATTGGAGGGCCACACAGCCCTCCATGTGTTCGACAGAGGTAGCATGACTGTCATTAGGTACTGAGATGAGATTCTCAGACCCCTTGTGAGGCCATATGCTGGTGTGGTTGGCCCTGGGTTCCTCCTAGACCTCATGTGGGTGGAATGTGTCAGCAGTTTCTACAAGATGAAGGCATAGAAGCTATGGACTGGCCCCGCCCATTTCCGAGACCTGCATCCGATTTCTCCCATCAGGGATATCATGTCTCGTTCTATGCAGCAATGTCATGTTGTACTGCAGAAGTACCCAGGAGTTAGTGGATGCTTGAGTCCAGGTCTGAGAGGAGATCCCCCTGGAGACCATCTGCCACCTCATCAGAAGCATGCCCAAGCATTGTAGGGAGATCGTACAGGCACATGTAGGCCACACACAATATTGAGTGTAATTTTGACCTGTTTTAAGGACATTACATCAACGTTGGATCAGCCTGTATTGTTTTTACACTTTAGTTTTATGTATGACTCCAAATCCAGTCTTCCATTGGTTAATTACTTTGATTTCCATTGATGATTTTTTTGTGATTTTGTTGTCAGCACATTCAACTTTGTGCAGAACAAAGTATTTAATGAGAATATTTCATTCGTTCAGACCTAGGATGTTATATAAGGGTTTCCTTTATTTATTTTTTTAAGTGTATATTGAGCATGCAGACATTTTATTATTATTGTTTTTATTTTTCTGATGAATTGCTTCTTTAAAGGTTGTACTTCATTCCAAATAAAAAAAGGCAGGAAACAATCACGTGTACAGTGCAAGAGGCTCCACTTGTTTTCTGCAAAGCTCTAAAGCCCCAATCGTGGTAATTATCACCCATTAATGCTTTGTGCTGAAAATGGCACCAGGGTTGAAAGTCTGATTTTTCTTTCTTGTTTGTTCAGATCGGCTTCTATCTCTGCTTTGCCTTGTGATGCTGTAATTAGCATAAAACCATTTCCTTGTTTGAAGAGCTTGGCAAATATATAGATTTCGTGTTTGTATATATAATGAGGAGGAGAAGATCACTGCCTGGTCTCCGGTATCAACTGTAGGTAGAGCCAAGTGGGAAAAAAATATGAAGACAAATGTTGAATTTACTGCATAAATGCTGTCTTTACAAGAAAAATGCCAAAAAGAACTTTTTGAATTAAGCATTTTGACCTGTCCTGCATGTTTCCATAGAAAAACACCAACTCAAAATTTGAAAATGAGTTAATTGACAATATTGGCCTTCTTTACCAACATTTGTCAGTAGCCTAAATGTTTCATTCTTCTTTTTCTTTATCTTCTAATCTCTGGATTCTATACATCCTTCACTCAAAAGTATCCAAAATTATTTACAGTTTCTAAGAGAAAATTGTTTTTTTAGGGTTGCCCTTTTCCCTGTCCCTGCATGTCATTCATTTTAGAGTTAAATTATCCAACTGAGAAATACCACATTTCTCAGTTGGATGCCAATACCTAATCAGTTCTCACTGTTCTTTTTTTCTTTTTTTTTTACAAAATGTAAACCATTTGAAACTAAAACTTTTCCACTTAAAACTTTTTTTTTTCAATGCAATTTCTGGATAATTACTGCTCTAAGTAGTTTGCTCTCTAATCTCAAGGCTGCTTTACAGTCTCTATAATACATTTAATGATTAATTGATTACTAAATTAGTTGACCATTATTTCAATATTTGATTAGTCACGATTAATCCAATTAGTTCTTTTAGCCCTAGTCTTATAGAAGACAAAATCCACATTATCCTAAATGACGAATAGTGATAAAATGATACATTGCATTTCTTTTTTTTTATGCTAGGATAATTTAAAAACAAATGGATATTTTTGCTTAGTCGTGTATAAACACAATCCACAACCAAGAGATAGATAGATAGATAGAGATAGATCGATCGATCGATCTCTATCTATCTATCTATCTATCTATCTATCTATCTATCTATCTATCTATCTATCTATCTATCTATCTATCTATCTATCTATCTATCTATCTATCTATCTATCTATCTATCTATCTATCTATCTATCTATCTATCTATCTATCTATCTATCTATCTATCTATACATCTATCTATACATCTATACATATATAACGCAATTATATGTTTGAAAATAATGAAGTGGTAATAATTGACTATTGCAGTAATGATTTGGGTTTCTATACATTTCTTCACCCCTGTGTTTTCTTTTCTGTGTGCTTTGAGCACTCCATGTGACCTTTAGCATTTTGTCCACTTTAATTTGTGTGGGCATCTACTGCGGTCAGACTCCAGATCAAAATATATGATGGTAAAACTGCATAGCAATAAAAACATGAAAAAAAAAATCTTTTTTTACCCTCCCTTTTCCTTTATCATTAGGTCACTACCAATCTCCATGACTTTTAGTAACTTGGTCACTTAAATTAATGTTACCTGTTTCACTTGGTGTATTTGAACTAAAGCTGGGCAATAAAACATAAACAATTTATTTTGGGATACACACAAATTCCATAGAAATTTCAATAGAAAAAAAAAGTGTGATAGAAAGATCAGCAAAATTCACCGAACTGTGATCCAGAACTGCACAATATTCTGGGGGATGTAGGCAAAGTACGTTTTTGTTCTTCCATGGCCAAGCTAAGATATACTGGAGGTTGGACTGACCTCTTTTTCAAAAGTCAAAGGTTAAATTTAAACTTACATTTTGCAAATGCAGAGAAACTGAATTTTAGTTACATTATATTTAACAAGTGTTAGGCACTGGCTTTTTCCCTCCAGCCCTTTAGGTGGCGGTAGGGTATTTGCCTCCACAGGCAAGAAAATATTGCAGCCTGCACAAAGATCCATGTATGCAAGTAGAGTAAGCACTTTTCCTAGCAACAGTAAAGTCTGGTGCCAATGGACCGTCGCGAGTAACCTTTCAAAGTCAGGAAAGTCATGAGTCCAATCGAGGAAAAACAAAGTATTTTGTGAATAATCATAATGACCTGCATCCAGCTTAACTCAGACACCAATTGCAACTCCACAAAGTGAAAAAGTAAAACAACTTGTTAAATATGAGCATGTCCTACAACAAGCAGATGAGTGCTGCAGTTCAGAATTTTTGCCAGAGGTGGCAGTATCATTAGAGAGCTCTATCATGCCTCTGTTAATTGGGTAACTGTTGAGATTTAAATTAATTATTTTTCTTCTGGTACTGATGAAATGTTTAAAAAGGAATGTTATCACAAGAGCACAAACACCGATCATTCTTATGTCTTAGCTGATGTAGTCTGGTGCAAGTATGGGCATTTTGAAGTTTCTATAGCAGTGTGTGAAGAAATACATCATCACCATGTTATTAGTAATGCAAAGCAGGCTCCAGTTTTTTCTTTTTTAAGCAAAACATCAAAAATTTTCTACTGCCACTAAAGCATTATCTAATCATTTTTATAATTGATGGGATATCTCTTTTTTGATAGTTATACATTAAGGGAGCTTTTGCAGAGTTTTCGCAGATGTTTGCCCCATCTAGTGAGCAGTTGAAAAGTCAACAGTAGTTTTCTCTGTGATAGAAGAGGAAAAAGCTCCACAGTCTGCCACTGGGATTGCATAGGGTTCTTTTTTTTTTTTTTTTGGGTGAACAAGAAGTTCTAGACGTTGATATTTTGACAGGAACATCTTACCCTATTAACAATAAGAGGGCCAACCACAGATCCATTAATTACCAAAGTAGAATTTACCCTCGTCTTATTCTGCCACTTTTAATTCCAGTTTTGCCCTTTTTTTGCATTTTACTTTCTTGTGTTGAGTCTGGGGTGGGGTTTGAGTTTCACATGTGGCTGATATCGACGTAGCCAGGAGAACAGGAGCCTCCAATGTTTCACATCAACACTCACCTCCAGAGAATTCAACCCAAACCTCTCTCTCATGAACTGATCTATGGAGCCTATCGAGGCAACTTTGGTGAAAAGAGGAAAAAATAATTTTAAAGGTGGGCAATCGTAGAGCATGTATGGCAAGGAAAAAAATCCTAGACAAAAGAAAATCCTTTAAACTTGTGCAATAGAGCTCATTTGTGTTTTTAAATATCTGCTACTTTTGGGACTAGAAATATCTCAACTTTTTACTGGAGATGAATTGTGATGTTTTTATAGTTGGAATAGTTAAAATTTGTAACATCTCTCAACTCTTTTTTGAATTTTTTTCTATTTTGCATTAACTTCTGCACGTGCTTTGTGTTTATCCATGCCTTTTTAAAATTTTAACTTTGGATTTTACTTGAAACTGTCTTATCTGATAATTTTTCCAGTGATATTCCTGGAAAAAATGCAGGTTGTACCATTCTGGCTAATTAAGGCTTAATACTAATATAGCATTTTTTATTTACAATGTTATTATGAAAAAATAAACAAAATGTTTCTTTGCATATGGAACAGAAAATGTAGGAGCTATCCTTTATGCCACTGCAGAGAAATATGTCAGGGAGGGGGACAAAATGTTGCCATCATCTATACAGGCATAGAAAACTCTCATCAGTTTCTTTTGCATCTGATTTAAATCAATTGAAGCAATATCTTGGATAAGTTTATTGAGTAGGAAGTTTTACATTTTTAAAACCTCTCTGTTTTACTGGTAACTGGTCAATTTTCTTCTTAATCATGACAAATTTTTTGACACAACCTAATTCTAACATCTATTTCTGGATCAATGATATTTTACATGACATATATGATCACATTGTGTCATGTAAGTTTCATAAAGAGTTTGAGGGAACCGATCCACACACCCATACCTCAGTGGAATATTTTAATCCTCAACCTGATTAGGTGTGCAGGGACAGGGGGGAGGGGTGCTGGTAACCTTAGGAACAAGAATTCAGCTCATATCTCCTTTAATTGTGACTGTGTGTCTCCCTCTCTAATTGTACCACTATATCAGTCCTTTAATACCAACCCAAACTGTATGGGTTCACACCAAGCTGAGGTCTGTTTGTTTGAGATCAAAGTCACAGAATGATGATGCTGCTTATGTGTTGTTTTCCTTCCTTTTAAATTTAGATATATGCTAATTTCATTGACACCAGGTGCTTCATTCTGACATTTTTAGTAGTTCTGTTTTGCCCGCTGTGAGAATACTTTTCCCTGCCCCAGTGGATTTCCTGACCTCCATCTCTGTCCCCCACAGTTGCATCGGGTGACCAACCTCGCTTCACTGGAGGCAGCCGTCCTGGGAGCACAGGCGTAATGAGGGAGAGGAGGACAGCTGGTGACCCCTACTGGTCCTATTCAGGTGAGCTCTCATTTCTGCTACCGCCACAGAGCCTGAAACGGAGAGAAAATAGCCCAACAACCCCTCTGACTCGTCTCTCATTTCCCGGTTTCTGTCCCCTGTTTAGTCAGCAACCTTTGCTCCTTTTTTTTTTGTTGAATGTAGAGAGGCTAATCTAGGTATTTTAGTATTCACATAATGTGTACCTGAGCTGTATGTTTTCTACACTCTTAATAACCATAATTAAACTAATGCATTGGGGAGAGAAACTGAGACATATGGCAAAGTGATTTAATGTTCCAAGTGTTAATGCTGGATTATTACGTTGTAGCCCACTGTGTTTAACCATGAATAATAAATCAACTGCTCTTAAAATGGATTTATTGCAAGTTAGATTTGGTATATAAACTGTATATACTGAAATGCTGCCAGTAAATATATCTGCCTGTACAGCTGTACTTGCATACACTGTGTAAAAGATACAGCATTTTATTTTTGTCAGATAAAAACTTTATGTCTGATGTATATACTAACATTTACAAATGCTTTCTATTTTCTAAACGCCAAATAATATAGGGACAGTTTTTAATATTTTTTTGTGTGCTTTAAAGTTTGACACGTGGAAACACTTTGTTTTAGAATATGGAAGATGAAAAGAATTGAATTTAGCAGAAAAAAGACATTTTGGAAAAGCAGTGAAATATAATATTAGAACCTTTCAAACCAAACACACTGACATTTTTGGGTCAAATGTTTATATATGTATGTTTGTAAGGAATGCCAGAAAAAAAAATGTCTTGGAACAGTTAGCTTAAATTTTTGCTTTTGTCCAAATAGAACTTCTCTTAATCAGGATTTACAGTAAGGCCATCCTGCTTTTATACACATTTTCTTCTCTGCTCACTAATGTTCTATAGGACTTCCACTAGGCCTTTATGTCATCCTTTACCGAAACCTCAAGTTTATGTCCTGAGGCCAGTTTGTGATAAGTCTATATGTATCCTGTCATTGTTTTCTTTTTTTTTTTTCCGTAGAAAAATCTTTTTGTGCTCTCCTTGTTGCAGCCTCAGTTTTGTGAAGCGCACCAGTCCCTCCTGCAGCAAAACACTTTCAATAGCAGGATGCAAGAATTCCTGCATGTCCAATTGTTTGTAATACAGTTTTCAGATAACATTACTATTAAAAACTGATAGCATTCAGTTACCATATTGCTGGATATATTAGCTAAAAATAATTCTGTTGGTAAATACATTAATCTTTGCTGCCTTCATTCTAGGTAAATTACCTCCTGCCTGTATTTACACATACCCTGTAAAAAAAATTCCAACGTTGTAATTGATGCATTTTTACACAAATGAATTGTATCACAATCATGCCAACATATTTTTATTAATTCATGCCTAGTGTTTATGATTAAGGATTCTGGATATTCTTGCTAAGGATTAACTAGATTTTTTGAGGATGTCTTTGCAGATTTTTTATTTTTTATTTCCCATGATGTCAGGTAGGGAATCCATGTGTTAGAGGTGCTTCATTAAAATAGATTCCTAGTAGGGATGCACGATATTGGGATTTTGGCCGATATCCGATATGCTGATATTTTAAAACTCATGTAGCCGATAACCGATATCGATACCGATGTTAAAGCTGGACAAAAATAAGTAGTCATTGAAAATAGCAGTTTTGTTATCCATTTCTGACACTTTGAAAAATTACATATTTAAATATATTTTCATATGCCGATATCAAATTGATTTTTAAAAACTCGGTATCGATCTATTTTACTTACAAAATCTCGTGAAATTTCATTGTTCTGTTACAAACTCTTGTGATATTTTGCAAATTCTTGTGAGATTTTGTTAGTAAAATAGATCGATACCAAGTCAATATATCAACATATAAAAATACGGCAAAATTTTGTGAATTTTCGGGGGATTTCGTAGCATAACAATGACATATAGCAATATTTCATAAGTAAAAGAGATTGATATGATGTTTTTAAATGGCAATATATCAGCATATGAAGATATTGTGATATTTTAATCTATCAATATTTTTTCCCTCGTCTTTAGAAGTTTTTAAGTCTGTAAAAAAGAAGTTTTTGAGTTTTTTTTTTTTTAGACTAGAAACTCAGAAGCTGATCAAATATCGGGTTGAATATCGGTGGGGTGGCCGATGTCCGATATTCAGTTTTAAGGCCGATACAGGCCGATACCGATAGGGGGCCGATTATATCGTGCATCTCTAATTCCTAGGTGAATGTTTTTTATTTAGATGTTATGACTTTACCTCGCAAAAACTCACAGAACCATATCATCATCCCTATCATCATCGGCCCTGGTTGATTTCTTTTTTCTTCCTCAGGTAAACAGAAATATTCGTGTACGCACACTTGGGCTGAAACAGTTTATCGGATTAATGGTGATTAACCAATTATTGAAATAGTTATCGATTAATCGTTATCTGTAGTATAGACTATAAAACATGCCTTTAGCTGACAGAGCTAAGATAATAATTAAACATATTGCATTTAAGATAAAAAAAAAAAATGTTTTTCGTCTGTCAATATGTTCAATCCACAACTCAAGTGGAAAAGTTTTAGTTTCACTCGGTTTAATTTAATCAAAAACCTTCTTTACAGAACCTTTGTCTATCTGATTATTAATCGAAAGATCAATTTGCAAAAGAATCATTAGTTGCAGCCCTTAAGCACACATCATTTGCATTTAGGAAACAAAAAAGGCTGTGTTTGTTTTTTTGTTTTAAAAAAACTAGTGTTTGTAAATAATCATGTAATTTAGTTTGAACCTGTTTTGTTCTCTCAGAACTAATCACAGCCACAAACATCCACAGCCATGCAAACACGGTCCATAGTCGACGATTGGGCTCAGCCGATGGGAAATCAGGGTTGTGTGCTCTGTTGAGGGCCCCTCTCTGAAACAGAGGTGGGGGGTGGGGGGCACTTGTATTTACAGATCCAAAAACACCACCTTGCAAATATTGCACTCAGTCCCACTGCCACTGGAGTGAATCGAAGCTCTGAAAACTATTACACTGATGGAATATTTTGTCTTTGGTGTTGTGGTTGTAAGTAATAAAAAAAAAAGAGAAAATCATGGTTTCAGGCGAGCAAATTGTGCCGTTCACAGTCATGAAACAAGGTGTGCTCAGTTTGGATTCACATTTGTTTGGTATTCACGTCACTCCTAACAGCGGCCTTTGGCTGCCTCGGTTGTCTGGTAGAGGCAGGAAAAAACTGTCTGCTTTGACTATCCAACCATGACAGCTCCCTCACAATGTACAAGGTATGTGGACCCTACATTAAGATTCTTAATCATTTCACTACGCTGTCGTTTTCCTAAACGCTTTTATGCACAGGGTTTCTGTGCTGATGGATGAGTTCTATTTTTATATTGTTGTGTGTCGTATCACCGAGAGAGATTTCACTAATTTTGATTAAGGGTGCAATTTTAACGATTCAACACGATGGTTGTAGATGTGTCTGGGCTTTGGCAAGTAGCTGTGGTTAAAATGAAATGGCAGCTGGCAAAGATAAAATCACCCAGATAATTAGATGAGGTAGTGTGGCACCAAAAACTTGAGAATACTTTTTATTTGATCCATTTTTCCCAGACACACACACGCACACACACCTATTTATAAAAGACAGATCAACCACGCAGACAAGCTAAAGTAAATGGGGCCTCCTTAACATCGCAGCAGTCACACCTGGTTGGGTCCATCCTACAATGATGCAGTTATTTTGCAAAAGGAGCCCAGCCAGCAATTTAGTGTACAGTTTATAGACATATTTTCCAGGCAGCCGACATTACTCAGTTTTATTTATGTTTTTTTTTTTCGTAGAACATGTTTGGAGGAGCTAAATTTGGGGGTTTTATTAGTTATTAGCCTTCTTTTGTGTACTGAATCAGCAGACTGTGAGTTAGATTCTTTTACTCTGTATTGTGACATTTTGTTAGGATACCACACTTCTTCCTTCCACTTAACTTTTACATTACGTCTCAGCTGTGAACAGCCGGCTTCTCTAGCAATGACCTTGTGTGACTTCCCCTCTTTGTGGGAAGCACTGATGCATGTCTTCTGAACAACTATAAAGACAACAGTCCAAATGATTGCATAGGTCATAACGTGGCCATCAAATTACATCACTCTATTAAAAAGCTATTTTATTGCTGTAAGGTTCTAATTTGCTGACACAGTAAACATTGGATTTTAATAACAAAGTTATGATTTTTAATTTAGTGGCTCTACCTGCAATAACTTTATATGATGAATTTAATTATTGAGAAACAATTTATTTCTTTAATTGATGTTCCAATAAATTAGGATGCACCGATTTTTTTATATATTTGTAATGAATAATTATAGTTTATTTGTGTGTAGTTGTGGCTTTAGACCGGTTTAATATTTACCCTTTGTTATACTTTGCACTTGTACTTGCCTTGTGCCAAGAAGCCTGCATGCTTAACAAAAAAGGAGCTGGAAGTGTAAGGAAAACAGAACCCTTTTGTTTAGAAAAAAAAGGTCTTGAAACCAACATAAAAAAAAAAAGAAAACTGTATCTTTAGTTGAATTTTGGACATGCATTTCATGTCTGCGCTGACCACTAAGTCCCACTTGCGAAGGCAGCTGGCTGATTGTGCTCAGGAAAAAAAAAGGGAAGCATTGAGGGAACACAGAACTGTCCATTACTTTGGGAATGTAATTAGCGGCTAAGGCTGTGAATGGGAGACAGACAAGCGTGCCTTAGCAGCTAAATGGTTATTAAGGGCATTTGCTCTGTGCAAGTGAGTGTAACAGAAATGCACGCAGCAGGCGTGAGCCTCAAGCTAGAACGTACTTGTGCAGGACAGGCTTCAACCCTTAAGAGCCAGGCAGACATAACATCTAAGAGAGCAAGCTTCTCTTTTCTACTCATTGTGTAGCCCACCAGCATCAACTGCTGCAGGGTAGAGCCGTGTAAAGAATATGGAGCAACATGAGCTCCAGAGAGTAACAATGTGGAATAACTTTCGACTCCTTTATTTAGTTCAGGTCTGATTTTGTAACTGGTTATCTATTCTAGGTTGAAGTTCGTCATTTTTTAATGCAACAAATGCAGCCTAATTTATTTTATCTATTAGACAGATTATTAAACAAGTTTCATTACTAACAGCAACACTTTACTTGTATTCAGAATTTTTTTGTTGCACCGTCCTAAGCATAAAGCTAGCAGTGCAGCCAGATCTCTTGTCAGTAGATGATGTGGCTCCTTCCTGTGTGCTTTGGTTATGAACCTTAATGCAAGGAGGCTTGAAACCCACACCTTGAAACTTGATTAAAAGTTATTTAAGGCAGACCCTGAGCTTGTGTGTGCCTGTGTCTCCAAGTGCGCATGTGGAGGCATTTTTCATAAGAGGGATGATATCATACTCACCGTAAGACTCCCACAGGAACAAGGCTATGCATCATCCCCCCCCCCCCCCTTTTTTTTTTATATCTCTGCAGGTTTTCACATCATCTCTGTTAGTTTCACTCGTTCCTTTTATCGCTGCTTTTAGATTCTTTTTTTTTTGCCAATACACATGCTGGTTTTTTCCTCCGATCGCTTTCTTGATGATTTATTGTTTTACTTTAATTACAGCCCAGCAGTCAGGAGTACCTTAATGTGCGTTTGCAGAAGCATTAAGTTTGATCCCTTCCTAGCAGACTTCTTTCTAGCAGAAGAAAGACAATGTTAAAACACAGCCGCTCTAGATGTAAAGAAATGCAGGTTAATGTCCCAAAGATGAGTGGATTTTTATTTTCCCTGCTCTGAGTGATTGCACCTGAATTAACTTGTGTCATTTAGAATGGCGTAAAGCAATCAATCCATAATAAAAGATGAATTTTATTACTTTAATCTTAGCAAGTTTATAGTATTGATGAGAATTTGAATGGATTGAAATTTAAAAAAGGCCCTTTTCTGGATTATTATTCGCTTTGTTTCTTGGCTGTGTTGAAATTAAGACTCAGGGTTTTTCCTCTGCTGAAACTAAAGGTTGAATGTAGGAGTTAATGATGTATACCTCCACAAATTGATTATACAGCTTAAGGCGCTGCATCTGGGTGATTTTTCATATTAACAACTCACTAATAGTGCAGTGCTTCACAGAGATAGCGCTCCTGCTGTCTGTTTTTCATGCAGCAGTTGCGTATGTTTGGATGGAAGCCACCCTGACAAGCTGCTGCAGCCACAGAAAGAGCCTGCAATTGTCTGATACGTGTGGATTATATTTCCCCTCAGCCCGACTGTTTTATTCCACTTCACTGAGGTTGCCCGTGATCATTAGCAATCTTTCCACTCATGTCTCACATAATGAAGTGAATGAAGTGTCATTTTCAATCAACTGCTATGTTGATCCAACTTAATTAGTACTTTAGAGGATACAAAACAAGATTAGGTAACTCACGGTACTCGATTGCCAGAGCTGTTTGTTTTGGCTTTGAATTAACCCTCAGTTCTGTTGCTGCATAAAACTTTTTCGTCAGTGCTCTGATCAATTTAGTCAAACGCATGAGAACCGCTGCAGTCTGCATAGAAGTACAATTGAGGCATACGATTAACAAACACTCATTGGTTATTTTTATTTTGTCTTGAAATCCTCAGTTGAATCCAATTAAAAGGAGGACATAAGATTGATGATTATAGCTAGTACCACTTTAAGCCTGTGCTTTTAGAACATCATATAAATACATTTTTCTAAAGAAGATTAAACTAAAGATTAATATTTTAATGTTTAAAATCCTAACTCGCTTTCAAATATTTTAATTTGACAAAATGTATGACGGGTTCCGGCTCAAACAACATGCTTAAACAAATTGAGAGAAAGAAAAGAGTTTTTGAAAGTTGTGGAAGATAGCTAAGATCAGCTTAATAATTCTAGTTTAAGCAGTAGATGTTCACAGGAAGCAGGAATATTCAGTTTATATGTGTACTGATATTGCACTGGAAAAAATCAAAATCTAGATAAGTCCTTTTTTCTTAAAATAAGTGCATTTGTTCTCCAATTGAGAAGGTAAAAGAGACCTTTTGCCAATAGAATAAGACAATTTACATTTAGAATAAGAAAACACAGTTGCATTGTCTTATTTCAAGTGCATTTTATCTAATTATCCTATTTTAAGAGTTAAAATACTCATTGCATTGGCAAATCATCTCATTTACCTACTCAAATTAAGGATAAATACACTTAATTTAATTTCATTTTTTACTTATCTCTAGATTGTTTTTCCAGTGTAGTCCTTTTTATTTTTACTGCAGTTGCAGGATCAAAACTGCTGCTAAAACTGTTAAAATCTTGATTTTACCCAGAAATCGCCCTGTGATCTGTCAGAGAGTTGACCCAGAACAATACACAAAAGAAAAATACAGTCACAGATTTTCTGACTGTTAAAGATCGGCACACCTCTGCCTTAATTGTATGGCTAGCTCTCTTGTGTGTCCCATTTTATATGACAGCAAGAGGAGGTATCCTATTAGTGCCACATAGAAACAGAAGGTTGTGGATTATGAATTATATGTATTGACACAATGATCAGCTTACAAAGTATGCATTAAAATGTCTCAGTGAAATTGTCAATGATGCTAATGATTTTATCCCTTGTGGTTTTGTCGGAAAGCCTCTCCTGATGTTTGATTTCTTTTGTCCCTCTGACTGGAAAATTGTTATTAAATAGATGTTGATTAGTCAAAGCTCTGGTGTTTGCTCATGATCAGGACACCCTGGTCATTAACAATTTAGAACATTGTGGATTTTATTATGGGAAATATTGTTAATTACAAAGGATTTTGACATATATATTATTACACACATGCATATATGTATATGTATGTGGGTGTGTGTGTATATGTGTGTTTTTAAACAATACATCTTTTTACAGCAGCAGTTTTCTCTCTTAAACTTTTTCTTTTATTTAATGTCTGTATTCATTTCATCCTTTTTGGTTGCAGAGAGATGACATCGGGTAAGATAGGCGGAACCTTCCTCTGTGTGCTTTATCTAAATATGACCAGAAAAATCCCTGCGCACTGCCGGGTTTCTCATTAAACAGAGTTTTAATTTTAACGATGTGTACTCTTCAGAGGTTGCCTATAGTATATGATGCTACTGTGAGAAATTCTAATGAAACACTTGACTGAATTTAGAGCAGAGGTTTTTTTTTCCTAGAACAACTTCAAAACGTACCAATTCCCTTGTAGATTGTCCAGCTAGGTGGGATGTGTTAGATCCAGGGATTCATGTTAAATTAGTTTGGTGCGTGTGAAAGGAGTGCACTTTGTCTCTGATGTTGTAAATCCCCCCTCAACCCCAAATGCTGGAGGGAAAAGAGCAATGCCATGTTGTCATGGTGCCCAGCAGAAGGAGCCCTGACTCCTGGAGGTAATGAATCGAGAGGAGGATTGCTCCCAGTAGACCTCCTCGTATGAGAAGCACTTGAGTTTAAAGCAAAGCTCCCTGACTATACAGCAGCACAGGGGACCAGCTTGGAGGGTAAAGCATGGGGCTTTCTATCCAGGGATCCAGGAAAATGTCTTCTGGGACAAAGATAAAAACAGTTTTTTTTGCAATATAGGAGAGACTAGTTTGTAAGCTAAGACCCGTTACAGATCCAAGAACTTCAGATATCTTATAGTGATCTGGTTAATGAGATCTGTTTTAATATTTATATGAAAATACTTGTTTTTGTTGTTCTGGGACAGTTAACTCTGTATGGATCTAAAGGAAGGAAGTAAAACAATTTAATCACAACAACATTAAATACTTGCCAAATAAAGATGAATTTTGATTGACCATAATTTCCATCAATAGAATATATATGATTATTTCATACTTATTTACCCTCTTTTAAAAAAAATACTACAACCATTAAAAAGTAGTTTGTCCTAAAATCTTTTAAAATCAGTTTGATTGACTTTTTTTTCTATAGCTTTCTATTGAGCATTTTTATTACAAAAAAGCCACAAGCATCTTGTATATTAAGGCATGCAAAATGTTTTATTTATGCTCAACATCAAATGAGCATCAAACGAAATTTCACCACTGGGTATCTGCAAATAAATACGGATATCCAGTCATATGAGTGAAAAATGGCATCATCTTATAGATGAACGTGAATAGTGAATAAGTAATTCATTTAAAACTTGTTAGCAACAGAACTTCATTTTCATAAATCATTGTCTTCAGATGAATACTACTATATATGGTATCCAGCCATTTTGCTCCTGTGCCACACTTCTCTATCTGTGCATGTAGAGATTAAAACATGTCCAGCTTGTAAGCCAGTGACTGGGTGTGACGTCACAGCATATTTCATCTAAAAAGCTGCCTTTATTTTTTAGTTCTCTCTGTCTAAAATAGTGAATTATTGCTCCTTTACAATTATTCAACAACCAAATAGAGAAAATGATGAAACCTAATTACTAATAAAGCAAAACCCTATCATTAATCAAACCCATGCCTATTCATCAATTTAATGAGACTCTAAGACATCTAACAATGATGCTGCTCCAGTTCTGCTCTGCTACTACACATTAGCACATTAGCAGTCAAATCAAACTTTGAATATACCCTTAAGTTATGAATTATTTACAAGCTTTTGTGTGCTTGTGTTTTCACCCGTAATCAGTTTCATACCTATCTACAGTCATATGAAAAGGTTTGGGCACTCCTATTAATCTTAATTATTTTTATTTTTAAATATTTGGGTGTTTGCAACAGCTGTTTCAGTTTGATATATCTAATAACTGATGGACACAGTAATATTTCAGTATTGAATTGAGATTTATTGGACCAGAAGAAAATGTGCAATATGCATTAAAACAAAACTTGACAGGTGCAAAAATTGAACCGCACAGTGCCGGACACAACCCAACCGCGCTTAAAAGGTACTAGATCATCAGTAGGGCTTTGTGCGGTTCAGTCCTGGCATTAGCAGATCTTGTCATCTCCTTTCAGTCAGCCTCCGTAATCATGAAATTTCAGACATTCATAAAAACACAAGCTCCCCTACCTTGCCACACGATTTCCAGTGAAAATTCTGCTTGGGAGTGTGATGAATCACCAAAGGCTGCCTTCTTCACCTGACTCTCCGCAAACAACAAAATATCACAAATATAACCAAACTTCCTGAATGTTACAGACACCGCCATGTTGATTTTCTTGTTTATCTTTAGAGACCAGTAGTACCGTAGATCACTGGGAGGTGAGGAACCGTGCTAGCGTGATGTGTAAACGATCGTAAGGAACCGAACTCGGCACGGTTAACTGATCTAAGCTCGGTCCGAACTCTGCATGGATCGGTTTTCAGAGGGTAGTGTAAATGGGGCTATATGAACCCTGCCAGGGCATTGGTTTTAGTAGGTGAAAGGTCAAACCTAAGTTTTTTTGGGTACATAAAACCCACTGCAGAGAATCTGCTCTTAACAAATTCCCACAATTTCATTTACATAAAATTGCAATCTATTCAAATCATCAGACATTACAAATTCTTGTTGCACACTAAGGGTCTCTTGTGTGCTTGAGCACTAGTCGGTGGATGTTTCCATAATAGTAACTCAGAAAGCATTGTGATGGGCTGTTTTACTGAGTACTAATTATATTCTTAATCAATTAGTTGGAGCTGCTCTCCAGAGCAACACACAATCCATAACAATCATAGAAACACCTGCATCTATTTATTTATTTCTCTCCTATCTTTTTCCCCCACTTTCATTCTGGTAGAATTTCAACAAGCTTTGCTGCCAGATGTCAAGTACAGAGAAAGGCAGAAATTTTTGTAATATTCACCTTTTTGCTGTTATTTGTGATTTTACTTGGTCTCAAACAGAAAATCGGCGTGCTGACTGTAGCCGTCAGTAAAGGCAATTTTTGATCCTTCCAAACAGTCCTTCCTCGCATCCTCCTTTATTTTGACCTTCTGAACTTAATGCTGCTCATCCTGAAACATTTCTTTACAGCCGGCCCGCAACACAGGGCTCTCTGGACTTGATTAATTTCCTGCTCCTGGGAGAACAGAGAGAGATTCATCCGTCTTCCACCCCACGTTTCAAGTCGCAGTCATTCTATGTGATGATGGAAGCTTAACACACAACATCATCTGTATCCCTCCAGTCTTGCTGATGCGTTGTATAAACCTGTAGATGTACCTGCACTCATTTTCAGAGAAAATGAGAGGTGCAGGAACACTAATTATTAAAAATGAATTTTGCTGGAGCCAGAGCTAGCTCATTATTCATCTTGGTTATTGCTAGCACTTTGGATCAGCCTTTGTGTGCCAGAATTGGTCAATTTGTCTCTGTCAGGGGTGGGCCCTTGACAGATGTGCCAATATGGCTGCTGAAGTTGTGTGCTTGGGGAGAGGCATCTTAATTCTCCATGATGTATCACGCTGGCAGCAACCAATTTAGCAGAATTGAGCTCCAAATCATCTTACTTCCCACTGCCTCTGACAATCTGTTTCCCTTCCTAGATTAGGTAAATATATTATGGATGGAAATAAATTAGAGATTCCCGCACACTGGGTAAACTGAGTTTTTGGTGACTTGATTGTTAGTATTGTTACAGTGACATGTCCAGAGGATGGTATCCTGGGGCCCTCATCTCTAATAAGTAGAGGAATGAATCCCCCTCTGCACAATTGCAATGATAAGTGTAGTCAAATTTTCAGGTTTCCCCTGTTTAGGACAGATTGATGTATTGAAGTGACAGTTTGTTGTGTAAAGCTAATTAATTAAATTTCAGGTGTCGCGTGGTGTTAGTGTGCCTGGTGGCAGTATATTAGGCTTCGTTGGTGGCTCAGGTCCAACTTAATGGATGTGGACATGCTCAGCCTGCTGGGATTGCAATATTGAGGAAATGCGAGATTGCCAGCCCACAGGTTCCCTCTCTAATGTGGTTATGCTGATGAGCTGAAATGAGCTTGAGAGTGGCTCAGCAAAATTTTTAAACTCATAATCATGATGACTGACTTTATAATGAGTACACATCCCCGAGAGGTGAGGAGTTGCTGTAACTGTTGGTAGCAAGGTCGTTACGGTGGCCATGATGGCATTGTTTCGGTAGGTGTGTCCTCAGGTTATCGAGTAATTTTTAGAAATTCATTCAGTTTCAAATGGAATTCAGTGTCCTGCAAAAATATTGTTATGGTTTTAATGTTTTCAAAAGTAATTTCATAACAGCAAATTGAGTTAATGTGTTTTTTGAAATTTAGATTTTTTTAGGGATGAGGTAAATGGCAATTCATTAATTGCCATTTACCTCCATAGTTTCACAACCAACCATAGTTTCAATTTTAAAACTCTGGATGGTAAAGAGATTTCTGACTTTTGTACACCAACTTTCACTCTCACTGCACCTCTCTGTTACTCTTTGAATTGTATGAATTGTAATCTCATATATATTTAACTTTCACACAGAAACCTCATAATATGTTATCCAATAACTTTTGTATTGAATGCCTACCGCAGTGGGGATTGCATATCCGCTATTTAATCAAATAGCTTTTTCACAGTAGTGTATTGTTCTGTGATCACACATCACTCTTACTTTGTGTAAGGATAACTAATGAAAGTTTGAACCAAGCTCAAATTATTGTCAGTCAACTCTTCCCAAATATGGGTTAAATTCACAATTTCCATTCGAAATATAAGAATTTACTAACAAAAATCAGTCAGCTTAAACAAATTTCAGTTAAAAACTGGATTAAACAACTGAAACTCAACTAAACTGAGCTGTAATTTACACAAAGAAAAATGATACAAAGGGTGAAAACTATAATCAGTTAAAACAATTATATCCCAATTGGTCTTAGATTTTATGTTTGAGAACCAAAGTTTATTTTGAAGAGCTGAGATGAGGTCAGATTAGCTTTAAAAACTAATTTAGAGCAATTTCAATGTGTTTAAACCAATTCACAATGCAAATCCAAGGAGGAAAATACTTTATGAAATTATTCGCTTAAATGGAAATCAATAAACTTTTAGTTAATTGATTATTAACCATCTACGATTTTTTTCTAGAGAACAGTTAAAAGTTTAGGCTTACCTAGTTTCTCTATGCTGAGATTGGGGGAAAATTAGTTTTAACATGTTATTCAGGTTTAAACCCTTAGTGAAATAAAGTTTGTTTTAGCTTATGAACCACTGTTCAAGACATGCCAGTGTGGGGTATCACATGGTAACCATAAGCTTCTTTTTAGTTTTCTTAACTCCACAGTAAAAATGAAAGGATAAAAGAAAAAATTATAATCAAAACGCAGAAGTTTGTTTTGCATTCTGGTTGTGAATTTACCAACAGTCAAACTTAACTTTGGCAATCAGAAGGTTGTGATTCCTGCAGCCTGCATGACCTTCCATTCATGGGTTCTCTCCAATTGGGCTGGCTGGGAAGCAGCCACAAAAGAGAATGGGACGAGCATGAAGCAGCTGCTTTGTCCCGAAGCACGGTGGGGGACACACGCCTCCCTCTGGGAATGGCTTATGATGGTCTTGTGAGAGTTTGGTTTTTCAGCAGTTGGAGAAGAAAATAGCCTGCAGCAGAGCAAAACTACATCTCCTTCATCAATGTTCAAGGTTAACCATCGAGGTCCTCAATGTCCAAAATTAACATCATGGCTCATGGCATTACACAATCTACAACTTCCTCATCAAAATCAAACACATCATTAAAATTAATTATTCTGCCTAAAAGAGTAGAACGAATAATTGTTTTTGTTCTTTTGCCATAAAGCAAAAAGATCAAAATTCTGTTGCGACACAGATTTTAAGTTTCTTACAGTTGGGTGGTGCTTTGCCCCTTCTAAGGTGTTTTCTCCTATAATTTACTTGTATTTAGCTGCTAAACGCATTCCATAAATATAACGGCTTTCCTTGTTCTGGAGAAAATCAACCCCACAGCATGACAATGCCACTACCCCAGGGTACAGTGCATTTAGCTGCTTTCATACAAATAAATTAGTAGAGGCTCGTATACTCTCAATATTGTTTGACCACATTATGGCTGTGTCTCCTTTTATTTGCGTCAGAAGGGCTGTAGATGAAATTACACAGAGACTAGTTGGTTAATTTTACGGGGTTAATTGTTTTGACTGGAGTTGGTTTAGGGGTATCATAGCAACTAGGGTCTGAATACATTGCAAGGTACATATTTCAGATTTTTTTAAATACATTTTGTTTCCAATTTTCAAAGTATTATTGTATTTTTCTTTCACTTTATAAGAATTTGGTTTATGTCTATCTATAACAAGATCCCATTAAAGGAGAAGTAGTTTGTGGTTGTAAGGCGGCAAGATGTGTGAGCATTTAAAGGAATATGAATGTTGTACTTCAGACCCCTAACTGCTTTGAAGTACTTAATGCTGTATCACCCATACTTTCTTGTTAGATATTTGTCCCATGCTACCTTCTCTGGATTACGAGGTTACACTGCTGCTATTGATTTCTGTCCTGATTCTAAATTTTAAGAACACTTGCTTTGCAAACAGGTAGCTGTTGTTTTCCCCGCCTCATTTGCACAACTGGAAGAATAATGGCAGCCAAGGGGGAAAGCCAAGAACAGAGATTGCAATAGGCGAGAGTGCTTTAGGCTGTCTTTTTTTGTCTTGTATTGAATTAGTTTTCAGGCTAATGGTGCCTTCGTTTGGTTGGGTGAACAGGGATAGTTTTTTTTTTTCTTTTTACAGAATTTATCATAAAGATCATAAGAATTTCATAAAGAATTTCATGAAATCAAACCTTCACAATTTTCCTTAAGAAATTTCAACCAATGTCTAATATGCCACAGACGATGAGAGATGATATCCAAAGCTACTGGCAATGAAATCTTACCCCGAAGTCTGAAAATGTTTTGGTTAATTCACATCGATTTAGCTTCAATCTCTCTTCGACAGCTAAAGGAAAGATCACTCAGGTCGGCTGTCCTTTGTCTTGTATTGTCTCATGACTCATTTAAGGGGGAGCTCAAATACCTGCGAGGGATAGTAAATAATGCAGATGCATTACAAAATTATTGGGGTTGAAGCTGCTCTTTGTATTCTGAAATCTTTTACAGTCTAAACCCTTCATGCTTTATTAAATTTACTCACCAATCTCTTGTTATTTTTCTCTTTTCAAGAGATCAAAATGCTGCACATACATTAAGCAGGATTTACAGAAGAAGCTTTGATTTAATTGTGTCCAGCTTTTTGAAAATAAATGGAGCAATTTTTTTACAGTCTTTTTTTGGGGGGGGGTGTGGTGGTGGCTGGCAGGGGTGGCGAGGGAATATTTTCAGCATTCAGTTGAAGAAAAAAAAGTTGAAAGCCAGGAGGCAAAGGACTACTTTGTCAGTCATGCATGTGTACAACACTGTCTTTGCTTTTTCAACCATAAGCTGCTTTGGTGACATCACCCAGCTCATATTTTCAATTCAGTACTTTGAACCATGAAATAAAGCAAACTTTCATGTCTGCGAGCGTTTGTCTGTAGGTAGCTATGGAAGACGAGATCTTTGAGGGGCAACTGACAATTTAAAAGATCGTGCTTCATGGGAATTTTATTTGTGTGTGTTTGTGTGTGTGTGTTTATTAATCCTCATACATAGAGACCAGCCTCCAGCATCTTTAATTTTAAAATGAATTTGGCCAATCTTCACCAGCTTTCACCTCTCCCCAGGAATCAATTTTCAGCTGCTTTTTGTGAGCTCCCTCCTCCCCTCTATTCTTTAATTTTCCCCCTCATCTCTTGTTCCTAATGCTGGCCACATACCAGCTCCAAGCGGGCTTTTCTGCTTTGTGGATGCTACCGAGTAGCGAAGAGTGTGAGTGAGACACAGTCTGGATTCAGGGTTGATTTAAAATGTCTGCTCGCTGTGCTCAGCTCCACTCTCATCTGGGGATGTGGTCATGTGTAGTCTTGTGATTTGCGGCCTAATTAGCGGTTTTGGGCTACCTAAGGCTAAAAAAGCCCCATATGAACACTCTGCCACTCATAAGCTTTGACAAATCTAAATGCTGGTTGACTGTTAAACCGTTTGTTTATGATTGAAGCAGAAGAGTTAAAGGGTTAGTTATGCGAGGATCTGTGAAAAGGTTTTTTTTTCTTTTTTCTTATAGTAGATAGCTTTCATAGTGTCGCTGACATAAATCCAGGTCGGTTGGCCCTGCAGGCTGTAGCTAACAGCTAGTCCAAGAGGAATCAAGAGCAAAGCAGACTTTGCTGGTTTTAAAACTTCAATGCTCCAAATATTCCTTTAGTTTATGCCTAACATTTTACAGCTAATATATATTTGCAATTGTGGGGAAATTTGCACAGAAGCTGATAATTATTTGTATTTTTTCTAGCAGCACCTTTATTTTCAGAACAGTTGACAAAATAACAAATCAGATAAGAAGTCCTACATGTCCCACCCCCTTTCATTCTGCCCCCCCTCCCTCCTATTGGAACGCGATCCCAGACGCATGAAAAGCAGAGAGGATGTGTATAAATCCTACACCCGCATGTTGCTTCTTTGTTCTTTTACTCTTACTGGGTATCATTTTGTGAGGTTTACAAAGGTTTATTCCACCTCTTCACAGTCCGCCCTTAGCTCTACACATCTGACAAAAGGGTCCTCATGCTTTCTTAAATAAATCCCATGCATGGGTCACTTTTTCTAAAGGGAATCTTTCTAGCTTTGCTTAAAATCAAAGAGTTAGAGCTCTTGTTTTTGACCAAAAGAGAGGTGATTTATTTTATTATATTTATTTTTTGAATGCAGCTGACTTTGATCTATAAGTATATGTTTATTCTTAGAGTAGTGGTGATATTATGGACATTAACCTAATTTGAAAAAGGGGGTTTAATAGAAGATGTTTTAAGATATTTGTTAGCTCACTTAAAATAAAACATTTCCTTTGACACAGTACATTTTGGACACCAATCTGGGAGTTAATATTATACTTATTAAGTTGAACTGGTGTGATATATGTTTTCATTAACCACTTATACTACAGCAGTCTGAATCTAGAGTTATTTATCTAGTCTAAATATGAGCTTTCTTACAATTAAACTTCCTTTCTTTTTTTACATTTAATGTATTTTATAGATACTATCAGAATGCACAGAAAGAAGCTACGGTCTGTTTTTTTCTTCTGAGATTTTGACTGGTCTTGTTACAAACATATTTAACAGATCTTTCTATTTTAGAAAGCACACAACATTTTTATAACATTAATTCTGCAAATTTTTGACAAAGGCAGGGGCAGCCAGCTATTAATCAATTAAATTATTTGTTCCAACAGAGGTCCACAGAAGCTATTTATTTAGTCATAAAATGGACGTTTGGGCTGCTCATTGGTGTAGTGGATAGCACTGCTGCCTTGCAGCAAGAGGTTTCAGGTTCGATTCAGGGTCTTTCTGCATGGAGTTTGCATGTTCTCCCTGAGCCTGCTTGGGTTCCCTCTGGGTACTCTGGCTTCCTCCAACAGTCTAAAAAAATGACAGTCAGGTTAATTGGCTTCTCTAAATTCTCCTTAGGTGTGAGTGTGTTTGTGAATGGTTGTTTGTCCTTTTAGTCTCTGTGTTGCCCTGCGATAGACTGGCGATCTGTACCCTGCCTCTCGCCTGTAGACAGTTGGAGAAAAGCGTGATGGAAAATGGATGGATGGATAATGGAAGTTGGAGGCTTTCCAGGACCAGTGAGTTTCCCATGTGAAACATAAAGAACTGAACATCCAGCTGATGTTGTCACATATTTTCATTGAGACATACAGAATCATTTGTTTTTTGGGAAGTGCAGCATTCTGTTGTGAGATTGGTATTTATTTATACCAATCAAAGACAGGTGGGCAGAGAGACACAATAAGATAAACTTGGATCAAATGAAACTAACCAGATTTCAACAAACGTGAAGTTAAACATCAAAAACCTGCTTTAACTCATGTCATCTCCCAGGTTTTTGTGTAGAAAAAGATTATTTATATAAAGATATTCATATTTGTATTAAAATAATTTATGTTCATCTTGATTTAAATAAGCAGTAAAATATTTTTGTTCTTGTTTTTTTTTTATAGTCAATAAGTTATATTCTTAACATCCACTGTTCTTACATGTTTCTCACAAGAAGGTCAATGGTGGCACATTGCCTCATAGCTGTGAACATTTTCATTTATGTCTGTCTAAATATGCACCTTGAGTCAATGCACGTAATAGTGTTTGCATAACCCTGTGTTATATATGATATTTAATAGTAGAAGTGCACTTCGGTCTTGAAACCTCTCAGACGATGTTAGTTTCAGCCTCTGATACCAACTAATCAGGATATCAACTAAATAAAGACATGGGAGTTGTCATCCAGAGCATGTTAGATATTAGCTTTTTATAACCTTTGAAAAGAACAGCTGAGAACTATTGCCTAAAAGAAGCAATGATGCAGATTTGTTCTTGTACTACCACTTTGTTCCAGCAGCAAGAAATAAGTACGTGTCTGTTTAAATCAGGTCAAAGTGTACGGATGTAAATCATAAGGATCATTTGGTGTGAGCTGGTGTTTACCTCTGTTAAAGAGGTTATGCTAGGATGCTGTATGTTTGGGTCTCTCTCCTATATACCTCACATTAATGACTGGATTGGCTTGGACTTCATGCACCAAAAAGGAAGGTACCTATTAAATGTGGAGACCTCATGACCCCTTTATGCAATCATTATCATTTATAGATGGGCTTCGCACAGCCGTTGTGCAGTATTTATTACCCTGGACAGTGAAGCAATAACATGTACCTTGAGGATTGTTCAGGATACAGTTAAGTATTCAGCCGTCTTTACACTCGCTGTCATTTGATTATCTGAACTGCTTTCTTTACATTATAAATATCCATTTGTCTTAGTAAGTCTTTATTCATGTTTGATATTTATTTTTGGGGGCACTAGAGAAATACAATAGCACATAATCCTCTAGGAGGTAATTACAATGTCAGGGCGGTGCATGGGTTGTTATCAGCCCCATGCTGCTTGTGCAAACATGGTTTATTTAATTGATCTCCATTTTTTGATGAAAAATTGGCTTTTGTTTAAACAAGCCAAGTGTTTGTTGAGTTATATTTACAACTATATCCAATTTAGACCATACAACCAACAGACCACATAATAGAAATGTTGATTATACTGGTTGTTCCTTGTGACACAGCAGATGTGTTTACAGGGCAAACTGGATTTGATTATCCTAACAATTGCTGGTTAAAGCAAAGATTCCATTAAAGGTCCAAACACTTTAACTAGTGGCCCTGACTAAATAATGTATTCAGCCGGCTGAAATTAAATTCAGGGCATTGTGTCTTCTGAGGAGGGTCGTTGTGTGGGAGAAAATATTTCACCTTTAGCAACTGAATGTAGCTAATGGTGTCCTTAGTCCCAGCCTCATATCATGGATTTATGCTGGCGTTTTGACAGACAGGTATGTGAGAGGACTCTGTTTGTCTCATAACCTCTATCACCTTGGGAGACAGCAGCCTCCTTATGCTCGTCCTGGTTTATCACTATACAGTGACCCGCAGTCAACTCGTTCTCCTAGCAGCTTGTCCCTCAGTCCCTAGTATGTTGCCCCTCTGGCAGGTATCTACAGTTGCCCCCTCTGCCCTTCATAGCTAATGACCAGCTGCTTGCTGGGTGAATGATGACACGTTTGGAGCCGGTTTCCCCAGGACGTCTTTTCACATGTTTGCTTCAATTTGGGGTTGGCAAAGTCAATCGTTCCATTGTATTTTGATTAAACCTCCCATCAACAATCCAGAAACGCTTAGGATTTTCAAAATTTTTGATATTTTGACCTTTTTGACCCTCTTTCTTTATTGTCATTTATTGCCACTATTAATTGATGTTACTATGTTGAGAGTGGAAAAGACCTAACTTAATTATGCCTAGTATAAAGTTAATAAAGGAAGAAATTATGGTTTAGGGATGTTTTCAGGAGCTCATAATATATCAGTTTTCAGAATTCACAACATTTTAAAAAAAGTCTCAGCTTTGTTGAAAGATGATTTATTTCAGTTAGGACATGTCTGCCTACAATTGTATTAAGCTAAGTCTATAAAAGCTCAACAAAAACTCACATTAATACCGTCCTCAACCTTTTTCAACCTCTTTCTAGATGAGTGGAAGATGTTAGCTGTGCATGAGATGGGCTGGCATACTAAACCTGTGGATTAAGGATGCTGTATGTCAAAATATGAATAATGAATTGAATGAATCCCTTTTCCAAAGGATATTGATGAGGTGTCATCTTCCAGATGTTAGGAGATCAAATAGCAGTTCAAAGAGACTGACCATCAGACATACACTATATTGCCAAAAGTATTTGCTCACCTGCCTTGACTCACATATGAGCTTAAGTGACATCCCGTTCCTAATCCATAGGGTTCAATATGACGTCGGTCCACCCTTTGCAGCTAGAACAGCTTCAACTCTTCTGGGAAGGCTGTCCACAAGGTTTAGGAGTGTGTTTATGGGAATTTTTGACCATTCTTCCAGAAGCGCATTTGTGAGGTCGCACACTGATGTTGGACGAGAAGGCCTGGCTCTCAGTCTCCGCTCTAATTCATCCCAAAGGTGTTCTATCGGGTTGAGGTCAGGACTCTGTGCAGGCCAGTCAAGTTCATCCACACCAGACTCTGTCATCCATGTCTTTATGGACCTTGCTTTGTGCACTGGTGCACAGTCATGTTGGAAGAGGAAGGGGCCAGCTCCAAACTGTTCCCACAAAGTTGGGAGCATGGAATTGTCCAAAATGTCTTGGTATGCTGAAGCATTCAGAGTTCCTTTCACTGGAACTAAGGGGCCAAGCCCAGCTCCTGAAAAACAACCTCACACCATAATCCCCCCTCCACCAAACTTTACACTTGGCACAATGCAGTCAGACAAGTACCGTTCTCCTGGCAACCGCCAAACCCAGACCCGTCCATCAGATTGCCAGATGGAGAAGCGCGATTCGTCACTCCAGAGAACGCGTCTCCACTGCTCTAGAGTCCAGTGGCGGCGTGCTTTACACCACCGCATCCGACGCTTTGCATTGCACTTGGTGATGTATGGCTTGGATGCAGCTGCTCGACCATGGAAACCCATTCCATGAAGCTCTCTGCGCACTGTTCTTGAGCTAATCTGAAGGCCACATGAAGTTTGGAGGTCTGTAGTGATTGACTCTGCAGAAAGTTGGCGACCTCTTCGCACTATGCGCGTCAGCATCCGCTGACCCCGCTCCGTCAGTTTACGTGGCCTACCACTTCGTGGCTGAGTTGCTGTCGTTCCCAAACACTTCCATTTTCTTATAATACAGCTGACAGTTGACTGTGGAATATTTAGGAGCGAGGAAATTTCACGACTGGATTTGTTGCACAGGTGGCATCCTATCACAGTTCCACGCTGGAATTCACTGAGCTCCTGAGAGCGACCCATTCTTTCACAAATGTTTGTAAAAACAGTCTGCATGCCTAGGTGCTTGAATTTATACACCTGTGGCCATGGAAGTGATTGGAACACCTGATTCCAATAATTTGGATGGGTGAGCAAATACTTTTGGCAATATAGTGTATCTTTTAACGCTCAAGCAGCAGAGGCAATTTCCAAAGAAACCTATATGAAAGTATTTATCAGCGGTGTGTCTCCATCAGCCTGCCTTAAGAGTCTCAACAGAAGCAAACTGTTGTACTATGAATAGTGGCAGTGTGTATCACTTTACTTATTACCTTAAGTTGTAACTTCAATATGAATGGAGCCAAAGGGCAGCATGGTGACCGATGGTTGAACTTGCATCCACAACAATCAGATGGGCTCCAACTCTAAAATATAAATATATAATCACAGTTATAGTTATAACTTAAACTATTTGGATCAAGCTATATACGCTTTATTTTAACTGATTAAAGGTTGTGTGTACTTTACCATGGCCACTCAGCAGAGTTTAGGAAAAGACAAGAGAAAAAAGTAAATACAGATCTTAAAATTTCAAGAGTTCTCTTTTAGAGGAGAACATTTTGTCATTTTTAGGAATACAAAACCATAGTTTTATTGTTCAGATTCTGGAATGCAAAGTATTTATGGAAAGGTAAGAGTTAAAATTTTACAGGAGTATTGGTACCACTTACAGCATAAGGCGGTGGCCAAAGGTTATGTCTCTCCTAACAACCCATGTTAGGAGACATCAGGACATAACGCAGCCGTCCTGGGTTTCAACCCCGACCTGGAGACCTTTACTGCATACTGTTCATTATTACTATTTCCCCTTCTAGCATCTTTCAAAATGCTAGACAGGAAATACCATCTTTGTAGGGGTTTTAGCAGAATAAAGTATAAATCTTCTCAATTCCTTTCCTGTTTGTAGGTAGATATTCTGTATTTACCTGAATCTACGAGGTTCATTTCACTGTGTGAATTAAAGTAACTTTAGAAATGTTCCTTTCAAAATAAATTAAATGCAAAACAATGCTGATGTGTTTTTTTTTGTCTTGCAAGCCTCATGTTCTGCATGATTGTAATTCTTTGAGTTGCTTTCTACTTTTACCTTAATGTGCCATCCCTTTTCCCATCTGAGCCCCTCCAGTGCCCCCAGCAATACATTCATTTGTATGAAAAAAAGTTCTATGGAATTAATCAGAACCAAAATCACAGCAGGTTTGGACTTTTTATATGATGCTGCGTGTTTCTGCAGCAATGCATACAGTACTCCACCCTGTTATCCAATATTATCAGAAAAAAGAAATGACCTCACTTGTTCAGCTTGGTCTGCAGCTGTTCTTCAAGCTTCTTCTCTGGCTATATTTTTCTATACATTATCAAAGGCCATTTCAATTCTCCTGATAGAACCAAACAAGTTTTTTCCTGGTGAAAAAAAAAAAAAGAACAACGGTGGTGCAGGCATACTTGCAACCATTCTCCAAGTCCTCATGCTATGTCATCATAGATTTCCTAAATTGCTATCCAGTGCCCAAGAACATTTCATGAGTAGCTTTTCACTCATGTGCTTAAACTGAGAACCAAGAAGGTCCTCTACTGATTAGCTGACAAAAGGAGTAGAATCAAAGTAATAGAGAATGTAGAAAGGAACAGGCAGAGGCATAATATAGTGCAGCTTACTGCCAATCTACCGAAAATAAGTTGGGATCCACTAATCATATTTTTAAAGTAAAAAAAAATATTTTGGTTGCCTTTTTAATTTAAAAAATATGATTTACTGTAAAACGGGGGGGGGGGGGGGTGGTTGGGGGATTGTTAGTATGTATATATATATATATATATATATGAACATAATATGGTTAATCCCTAACTTTAGTTTTACTTAACATAGTGTTTGAGTAGCATGGTAACCACATTTGCTAATGTGCAACTAGATTGAAGAGGGAAGAGAAAGATGCAGGATCAAGGATAAACTTGTGGGAAATGGTTACGTAACACAAGATGCCAGGCTTTGAACATTTCATAAAGCACTGTTCAATCCATCATCTCGAAATTGCGAAAATACAAAGTTACTAAAACATGGCTGTCCGCCTCAACTGATATGGAGCATTAATCAGAGAAGCAGCTTAGAGGCTCATGTTAACTATAGAGGAGCTGCACAGCTCCAGTGAGAGAATCTGTTTACACAATAAGTATTCGCTGGCCACTCAGCAAACCTGACTTTTTCTTTTTATAGAATAAATAAAATAATACAAATAGTATTTTACCTCTGCCATTACTCATGTAACAAATCTGTTTCCCTAACTGTGCTACATAATGGTTTGTGCAAAAAAATAACTCTGAGCCTCACCTTATGTAACTGTGGTGTGCAGGGATGCTTTGGATGGTGAACCTGTACAGAGTTGAGGAGAAGATGCATTGAGCTAAATGCATCACTATGGAAGCTTGTAGTGGATGCAATAACTCTAAACATAAGCCCCATTTACACTACCCTTTTAAAACCGTGCCAAGATTGGTCCAAGCACGGTAACCGAGATAACTGTTGAGTGTAAATGGCACACAAAACTGAAGCAGACCGTGCCAGACACAACTGGTACTAGTTCATCAGTTGGGCTCGGCACGGTTCAGTTCTGGCTCGGTTCTCAGATAGCAAACAGCGCATGAGCAGACCACGTCATCTCCTTACAGGGAGCCTCCATTATCATGAAATTTCAGACATTCATAAAAATAGAAGCTTCCCTACCGTCCCACATGATTTCCAGTGATGATTCTGCTTAGCAGTGTGATGAACCTCAATCTCTGTCATTGTTTTCTGCATCTGTAAACCCTGATTAGACTATCGTCTGTCCTATCCACTTCCCAAAAGCCGACTCTGTAAAGTAAATTCACTAAAGGCTGCCTACTTCACCTGACTCTCCGCAAACAACGACATATCACAATTATAACCAAACTCACTGAATGTTATGGGCGCCGCCATGTTGATTTGCTTATTTCCCTCGTGGAGTAAGAATGTTGAGGTCTGTTTTCAGTCACAGACTCCAAAGGTAGGCCAGGAGACATAAGGAGAAATTGGTTGTAGCTTACTCAGCCTCCTCCATGGCATGAAGAGGAGGATGGCTGCTTTGAGAAGTTCTATCTGGCAAGTGGAGGATATATTAACCTAACAGCAAATATCCTTAGTGGGGTGGGTAGAGTCTGTTGAGATTAACCAATGATTGTGTGTAAGAAAGTTCTTTATATGCAGGGGTGAAAAGCTACCCAATTCAGAGCTTTTTTCGCTCCTTCTGCAGACGGAAGAATAAATGTAAGCCTTCCTTAAAAGAATTTCCTGAGTCTCAGTTTCTATAACTCCACACCCTCTAGAAAGCAGTAGTACTGTAGATCATCACTAGGATGCAAGGAACCGAGCTCGGCACATTTTACTTTTCCAAACTCGGTCCAAACTCAGATTTTAGAGGGTAGTGTAAAGTGGCCGGGTCAAAGTCCAGATCCATAGTAAACTAGCAGTATGCAGCGAGAAATTATATGCATCCGTAAAATTAGGAGCGAAAGGAGTTATTTAGCATAGAACGTATGGATTAGAAGTCAGAGGGAAATTGTGTTCTGTGACTCATGGCTGATTAATTGATTGATGAAATTATTGGTACACCTAGATCAAAATATTTAGATGCCTTAAAAAGCTTGAATATAACTGAAGATGGGAGGCAATATGCAAAAGGTATAGATTTGGGCCAAAATGGAAAGATAGAGAGACCCAGTACACCTTGACAAATAGCAATATAGACATCCTAATCTCCTGGGCATAATTGGGGAGTTTTACTCTGACATAACCAAATGTGTACTTAAAACTGACACAAGACAAAGAGAACAGCATGTATAGATCCTGGTTCCTCTAATTGGTCTGAAGTGATTTAGACTGACCAGCAGGGCATTATCATCATTAAAGTTCTGCTCTCGCTAGTGAGTCGAGAAAGTGGTCACAGTATGCCTCCTCTAATAGCCAGGTGCTGAATCCGTAGCTTAGTGCAAGTTCCCAGAGCCAAAGAGTTAATTAAACTAATGGATGAAGCTGCATGAATGGAATATGAGGGGTATAGAGGAGGTGATGGCTCCAAACTAAGATGGGGTGCTCTTCTAATAAGGGCATTACAATTGGACCAGGTTTAAAGGATAATGTGAAAAATTAGGTTTGCTGCTTTTCTCTTTTTGCTTTATATGATGCTGCAGGGCTAAACTCGGCAGAACTTTATTATTTGCTGTTTTCTCAGAGGACCGATGATATACATAAATGCAAATAATACAGATGGCTTCACCCATTAGCGCATCCATCTACTTAAGTCTCTGTGCTTTATCTTCATCTGCATTTTTCAGGGACGTGAATAACTGCTGAATTACTAATTATGCATTGCTTATAATTTCAATGTGATTTCAATAGAATCAAAAATTGTAATATTAAAGCGTCCATCACACTCAGCTGCAGGACATTTATGAGTGCTGATGTCGGTGTGCTCAACTTTCCGACAGCTAGCTGATATGAAACATTTGCCCTTGGACAAAGCAGAGTAATGTAGCATCACTAATCAGAGTTTCACTTTGTAACTCTGCAGAGGAGATCTGTGTTCTGCTCGACAGACTGCTCACCTCCCTCTCCTGTTTACAATTAGCAAGAGGTTTCCTTCCGCTGAGGCAGCGTCGGATTGATGTCGGTCTGCACCAATACTCACAGGGTGAAACCCAGAGAGGAAACATTTACCACTCTAGACTGTGAAGGAAAAACAACTTTTTAATGTACAGGGGAAACTGCCAGCTCTAAAGTTAAAATCAAGAAAATAAAAGCTGCTCTTTACTTGGATGGTTTTGTGTAACCTTCCTTTTTCACATTTGGTCCTCATCCAGACAAACATAAGGTGTCTAATCCTTTGCTAAATTAAGCAAATTAGCTGAAAATATTTTGAGAGACATATGATGTATGCAGTATAGTGCCTCTGAGTCTCAGGGACCAGAATCTTTTCAGTTGGATGTCAATTAAGATTATTAGGTAAACAAGGTTAGATTGGCTTTGCAGCTGCTGTAAGCTGCTTCTGTAGTGTTGTTTGCACTATGACAAAACTATTGTTTACCGTCTATCAGAAAGAAGGAAAGAATGGAAGACATGTTCGCTATTATTCATTATCATATTCAGAAAATGTTTCCATCTTTAGTGCAAAACAATATACTCAAATAAAAAAAATGCCCATCTGTTTTGAAAAATCATTGGATTTTTCCTAAAAGCATCAATAAATTATCCTATTACCGTAATTTTCGGACTATTAGCCGCACCTGAATATAAGCCGCAGAAGCTAAATTGCATGATTTGTACATATACAAGCCGCACCGGACTATAAGCCGCAGGTTTTTTATGTTTAATGTCAGTCTTTCTCGCTGTCGTTCTGTCTCATACCACTCGCGGTAGAAGTCTGCTTCCGGACAACCTCCGCATTCCCGCGCGCGCGGCTACCGTACTTGTGTGTTGAAGCAAATGTGACGTCAACATGGTGGATGGTAAAATCCATAGATTTAGGTATTACCCTAGTGGCCGTTAGCTGTAAAAGTCCAGAGATAAGCTGCATTGTTATTTAAGCCGCAAGGTCGAAAAATGGGGAAAAAGTCGCAGCTTAAAGTCCGAAAATTACGGTAATTGCTTATTTTCATTAAACTGCTTCAAATCAAGGCTCTTTAATAAACTCAACTAATATATTTGGTTGGTGAACTGGCCTGGTTTGTGTTCATGGTTAAAAAGAAAAAAAAAACTGCATTAGAGACATTTGAGTCAATTAAACAATCAACATCAAAAAGAGACTGTAGCGGCTGCTGAAGCTTCCGTCTGTCTCAGTCATGTGACCCGCCCTGCATGCTTTGCTCCGATGGTGGTCGCTGTTAAAGATAGAAGTCTAGAATACACCTTAAAAATTTGTCATTAACATGTATTTATTTCAAAACAAAAAACATTTTTACTTACACTAACTTTGGACTGTAGAATACTGATCCACAAGAACATAACAGTTCATATAAGAGAACTGTGATTTTAATAAAGATTGTAGCTGAATGTGTTGGATAAAGGATATTCTGTGGATACTAATGCTAGATCAAAATAGCTGTTGCTTTTGGAAAAACATTATGCTGCATTCGGCTGATTTCAGTGAGTGTAAAATGGGAGCATTGTTACCAAAGTTAAAGAAAAGAAAGAAGCTGTCCTATAGGATGCAGAATCATATAATTTATATAACTCTTTATCTGCATTTAGAGTAAAGGAGCAAAAAGGAATTATAAGGGAATGATTTTTCTTTCAAGGTTTGGCTTTACTTTTTGTTTTGTTCACATTTCATACTTTCTCTTTGACTAGATTTGGGGCTTGGCACAACATCAGAGACAGAAAGGTCAAATTGAAGCAGGCTTTATTGTTTTAATTTTGTTCAGATCTTTTTTTATTCAGACTTTTTCTGGCTAATTAGTTGCTTAACTCTAATAGTGTCTAAATAAAAATAAACCATTAAAGGAGTCAAGTACACCTAATATGACACTAAAATGTCAGCAAAAGCTTTTATTCCAACCTTATTTCTACCAAATGTATACAGGTGGTGATGCACTGACATTTAAAGCATATGCAGAATGTTTTTGATATAACAATGCAATATTATTTTCTAGGAGGTTTGCAATGTGTTCTCAGAAGCTATTATAACTCCGAGGGTTAAAGAGGAATTTGCATTTTGGCAATGCTATTGTTAAATTCAGTGCATCTGTGGAGAGGAGATGTAGTGCAAATAATTAACACAGAGCTGGCTTTTACATAACTCATAGGTGATATTGTGCACAATTTTGTAGATGGGAACAAACACCAGGCTGCCCTTTTCTAACTGTATTAACTGCCCTCAGGAAATGGTCTTTCTTTTTCTAACTGGTGACATTTTTTCTCTTGGTAGAGCTTGTATGTGGCGTAATCTCTAAGTAACAGTAGCAAATCCGTGTCGACTTATAATGAGGTAAAACCTGTGAGTGGAATTGACTACAGTTTCAATTATTCCGTTAGAATATCAGGCAGTGCTGCGGCTATTTCTTGGGCTATCACAAATCAACGGCACAGTATTGTCCATTGTGATTACAATCTAATAGCAATGCAATCATACACACTTAAATTGCTCAGATGTTTTGATATCCTGGGGCTTCATACCCTGTTAGACCTTTCTGTATCAACAAATCAACATGTTTGCATCTCGCGTGTGGTTTAATGTCGATTGTTGGTCAGTTTTCCATCCCAATATTCCATCAACTAAATGAAGCTCTGTTCCAGGCTTTGTATTAGTTTGGTGATGTTAAGCTGGCTTTTGTTGGGCTCATCTACTGATACGGTGCATGCACAAAAATAATGAACAAATTTATCTTCTTGGAACATAAAGAAAAAATCTATAACAAATGTTGCAATTATGAAGTGTTCTTAATTCAAACAGTGTTCAGATTTAATCCAAAGTAGAGGCCCTGTTTTAAAGAAAGGCTCTCAGAGCTGGTGTCAGCATAAAGTGCCTGATCGATCCGTTTCTGTCACCTGTCTGCTTGTGTTTAAAATGTTTTGACAAAGTGCCTACACTGGTTTTTTCTTGATTACTTTCATAAAGTTATTGTTGCATTCAGCACCTGATTTCAAAATACTATGAAATGTTATTAACATGCAAAGTAACCATTTATGTAATCATAGATGAGTGTCATATTGTATGATTTATGCAAATTAGAATCACATTTTCAGTTTTCAACACCCTGACTAAAATAATACAATAATTAGCGCAATAATCCTATTATTCAAACAAATTGAACAGCATTTTCATGAAAACAATGAACATATCTGGCAATTGAGAATAACTGTTGTTAACGAAGGTGCTTTGAGCAGTTGATCAGCTAAGCAAATAATCTTAAATGCTTAAACAATTACTAGCACTCTCCCGTCTACAGCTGGTTGATAAGATGATGTCAGGAGCTGTCCACCTGCTGCCGTGTCTCCAGTCACCAGTGTTGCCTGTTGCTGAGCAGCAGCTGCACTGAGAAGGAAAACAAACAGGGACACAAAGAAAGTGGTGACCCATAAAACAATCCTGTCTTTCCCCAGAATTCATTGTGCAATGCTTGCTGTCTTTGTTGTTCAACACTACTCTATTTAAGCATCTTATCAAATGTAAAGAGACATGGGATGTCACATAGATCCATTATACACAGAGACATATATTTTAATTGTTTTTTTGTTTTTTTTGCTATGAGTAATTAAAGTACAAAAAAAATCTAATTATATCATACCAATAAAAAAATATTTTAAACACAAGAGTGTTGAGGGTAGAGTGATGGTATGAGCTATTGCTGGGCTATTCAGCTAATTTGTTCAGCGGTTCAGAACAGAAAGCCAACTGCTCAGAACCGGACATCTGCTAATTACAACCATTGTGTAAAAAAAATCAAATCGCACACAAGTATTACAATAAATCTGTCATCTTTTAAAATGTTCATTGAATCACTGCATTAAATCATGCTTCATGGAAAAATCATACAAAACCCAGTTGTGCAATTCTGAGGAATTACATCTGACAATCAGTGTCCTTTCAGGATATTTTAATGTGAAACAATGATAAAACCAAAACTCACACATTCTGGATCAAGTCTGTTTTACTTAAACCTCACAGTATCCTTTTTTTTTTCTTCTGTTTTGATGCTACTGGGGAGAAATGCATTGATGGTATGCCTAATTTCAATATCTGATTTTTTTTTTTTAACTGGAACTCCTTAGTTTGAGTTTATTAGCTCTGGTCTATAGAACCATTGCTGATTTCAGTCCAATGCAATCCACTTTATTTATATAGCACATTTAACAACGAAGAAAGTTTTCAATGCGCTGTATATAAAACCAAACAAAAAACCCAACACACACAAAAAAATCTCGTAGACTTTCAATTATGCAGTGTTAAAAGCAAAAGAGTAAAAGATTTTAAACTCTCTCCTGTGGAGGCTGATCATATATGGAGGGTAAAAATATTCTAAAGTCTGGGGCCAACTACGGAAAAGGCTCTGTCCCCTCTAATTTTAAGCCTCGTCTTAGGCACTATTAGCTGAAGATGGCCCTTAGACCACAGAGTAAATCTGGAGGAGGCAGGTAATGTATTGAGGAGCCATCCCATTCAAAGCTCTAAACACAAACAATAAAATGTTAAAATCAGTTCTAAAACAAACAGGAAGCCAGTGCAGAGACACAAGAATTGGTGTAATGTGTATTCTGGTCCCTGTTAAAAGACGAGCCGCTGCATTTTGGACTAACTGGAGACAGGAGAGAGTTTGTTGGCTAATGCCTGAGTTAAGTGCATCGTGGTATGCCAGATGGCTAGACATAGAAGAGTGTAAAACCTGCTCAAAGAGGTTAAAAGATAAAAACTGTTTTACCTTAGATAAAAGACTGCGATGATAAAAATGCAATTTTAAATGCTGATTATTTTTTGTCCAGTTTAAAATCACTGGTTACTTTGGAACTTACAAAATCCTCCAAAGGTCCCAATGCAGAGATGGCACTGCCAAACACCATCACCTCCATCTTGCTCTCATTTAGGCCCCGTCCACACGAAGACGAGCCCTGGCCTAAACGCACAAATTTTTCACCAAACCAGCCTCTCATCCACACGAAGCCGGCGTTTCGGAGGTCTGTAAACGATCTTTTTTTTATTCAGCCTTCAGAGTGGGAAGATTTCGAAACGCCGTTTTCGCGTTTCCATCTTTACGCTCTAACCGCATATTTTTTTTTACACGCATGCGTCATAGCGTCGCCTCTAAAGACGCATGCGCGACACAGTATCACAACAACAATGGCGCCGTTGCTGCTAATGCTACTCACCCTGCTGTCGGGCTTACAACAGAATCTTCTTCTTCTGGAATATCTCCAGGAAGAACAGAGCAATATCGACGACATAGTTCAGCACCTGAATTTGACTTAACCACGAAAATGGACCCGCAGGGCAACCATGTATAAATATTAGTGCCATGCCCAACATTTCGTCGCTTATTTTTGCTTTGGCACCACAGCGCCACTTACAGGCCTGGCATACATTTTGCAGCGTTTTCATGCATTCGTGTGGACGATCACATTTATTTTACGTCTTCGTCTTTACGGCAAACGTTTTGGAAAATATCAGCGTTTCATGTTCGTTTTGACTTCGTGTGGACGGGGCCTTAGTTGATAACCAAGCCTTGACGTCACCCAGAAAGTGGAGTAGGGGAGTGAGGAGGCAATGGCTGTTTTTAGCAATTGGCAAATATATTTGACAATCATCTGTAAAGAAATGGTACACTATACCATATTTAGTAAAAATCTCTTTGAGAGGGAGGAGGTATAGTGCAAACAATAAAGGTCCCAAGATAGAACACTGAGGGACTCCATGATAAAGAATTGACGTTGTCTTAATGGTACATGAAAAAACAGAGAGGACTGCATGCAACCATGTTAATAGAATTTTCAGAGAAAGAAAAATAGTTAATTCAACTCTTGTTGGTTTGTTTTTTTAACCTCTTAAAACCCAACGGGTGGACCTTAAGTTGGGGTAATAACTCATAATGCTTAAAATTCCACGGGTAAAATTTTTACCAGCAGGTGGAGGCATTGCGCGCAGCTCCAAGCTGACAGCAGAAGTTCCATACCCTTCAGCTCTGGAACTGTTATAGCTAGAGGTCTGAAATGTTCTGCATTTGTGGTTGACTTGATGTAGAACAAATATAATACAATAAAACAAGAATGTCTTTATAACTGCTGTTCAAAAAAGACCTATCATTTCCGAGAAAAAAAAACCCACAACAACTTTGAGTCATGTTTGAACTGATGCAGGTTACAGTTCCTACGTTATTTGCTTTTCCATTTGGGTATGCAAAATAGGCAAGGATTACCCAAAATGAGGTGGATGTTAAGAGGTTAATCAACTTCATGCCACAAGTATTTTAACTTTTGAAGCCAGATTTTTATTTATTTATTCAATTATTGAAATATGCCTAGTCTTTTCATGGTGACCTAATTTTTTGGGCTGCTTATTTGATTACCTTTTTTTTTTTGCATAATTATTAAGAGTTTGAATAGAAATAAAGTTTAAAATTCAGTAAATCTTTCATCTGTGACAATTTTCACCCTTTCAAACACATTTTTCTTTTCAAAAACACTTAAAACTTGATCTGAAATATCCATTTTAGAATGTCAGTCATCTACTGATTCTTTCCGAAACAATTGTCTGCATGCTGGCTATCTGCCAAATTAAAGAGGAAGCTGTTAAGCCTTTTGAATTGAAGGAGAGGCTCTTCCTCCGGGGACAGAATGTATTTCTGTCCCTCTTTCTTTCTTCACACAAGGTCCTGGAGATTATTTTTACAGACTAGGGGATGTTGTACTCATGGAGTGGCCAACACCCTTGAACAGGAAGCCACAGTTTCTATGAAAGTCCACGAGATGGAAGCAGATAGCGGCAAGGGAAAACAATATTTTGGCTGGGGCTTATTCTGGTGGCCAATTAGACCCCGATGCCTGTATGATTTACCACTTCCTCTACCTGCTTTTATGTGTTTGGGGCTGCTGTGTGGAACACAATGACCCTTGATTAAAGATTGAGCTCAGGCTCTGAGACAGCCGTGGCGCCATTCTTATCAGATGCCTTCTTCTCAGAACTCCAAAAGCCTGCCTGAAATCAATGGTTTGAAATTCTCACCCATTCGCCGTAAATGCATCTGAACTTGGACTGAAATATTATTAGTTTTGCAGAGACCAATTCATTATTAAACCAATGATTCTGCAGCTGCTTTTACTTTACACTTTACTTGTCCTACAGCCGTGGGCTGTCATCCAAGTACAATTAATATTTTTCAAGTCAGGAGTTTGTAAGTTTGTCATAAAGAGAAAAACATATATAAATATATTTTAAAGGGCATAAAACATCTATTTAGACAGGGTAGTCAATATTATAAAGACTATTGCTACATATTTATAGTCCTTTGTCTTGTAAAGCACTTACAGAGACACTTATATGCATGGAGAGAAATTGATTGTTTGTCTTTTCCTCCACCCTCTCCTGCAGCCTTACACTGGAAGCAAAGCTTTGGTCTTGAATGGCTGGGTGGAGTGTGGTGTATGAGTTTGTGCTGCTAATTGCGTAACAAAACACGTCTTTATTTAGAAAATGCCTCAAAAGAGAGCTTTATGTAACATAAACTGGAACGGATTTTAATTAAATCAAAAATGAGCAGCATATTCAGACTGTAGAAGGAGAGTTATGGATTTGTCACCATTTTAAGGTTACTTGGGCATGCTGGAATACATTTTAGCAGTTGCTCTAAGGCTGCTTCCTGAGACTTCAGGAAGTTTGATGGTGTCTGTATTCTGTGAGCTGTGCTGAACTTTGAAGCTCCTAGTGTTAATTATCCACACGTTTGAAGCTGAGGGATAGAACAATGGTCTGAAATGAACTGGCTGACAAGGAACTTTTTTGTGGCCAAGTAGTAGAAAGCTTGAGACTGGCCAGGTCCTTTGACCTAAATCCGAAAGAAGTATGCATTCTACATACTGATGACCAGACTGAATGCAAAAAGCTACTGAAGCAAATAAAGTGTTCAACCTAGGATGTTTCTGCTCAGGACAAATAGACTCAAGAATCTTTTATTCAGATATACATTTTTTTTTTTTTTTTACATTTTATATTAAAGTAAACTTTAGAAGGAAATCATCTTCCCTTTCTCTGGTCTTATCCTACATAATTGAAAAGCAGAAAATACGGGTATGTACTTTATTGAATATATGAACAAATATAAAAATGATTCCAGTCATAGCAGGTGTGGTGAGAAATTGTATATGTTCTTATTATTTTATATAATATCACTTAGTGGAAGACTTCTATGTTTAAGTTAGTCACATTCCATTTTAGTGTGAAGGACTGAATGTCTTTCAGGACATGGCCAACCTTATCTTGCTGTATTTAAGATTTATGGTGTCAGATTTATTACCCTAATCCACGATCTCCCAAAGCCTGCTCTGTTTTACCTTCCTTTATAACACTATGTCTATAAACACAATTGATATATAAACAGTGTTTTAATTTAAAGACCATGGCTTACAGGTAATGGAAGATATGCTAAAGCCAACAGGGAGAACTAGAGTCTTGGGCGGATTGCATTAAGAGAGCTGGATCCAATCCTAGGAAAGATGGCTGAACAGAAAAGTTTGTTTACCTAAATGATCCGGTTCTATAGGTCCCTACTACATGGATTCGCCTCATTTTCTGTGTTGTTGAATCTAGTGTCTTTCATGTTCTTTAAAAAAAACTCATCGATTCCCTGTGGAATTTAGGTCAGATTAGTTTCTGGCACATTGATGCCATTATCATGAAATTATCAATGTCAAAGGTTTGGCTTAAGGCGTTGACCGTAACTGCAGTCCAGTCCTCATAAAATTAAGTTTGCTACACAATCTTCTCAAGGCTTTAGTTTACCTTATTTTCTAACAGACTTTTTTCTTACACTCAACTTTCCATAAATATTAGTCACAGCATATTTTGAAGAATGCTATATCAGCTTCTTTAGCAATGCAGTTTAATGTATTATCCTCTTTGGTGGCGTGTCAGTGTCTACTGGATTACTGTCAGCAGTCTTACCGCTGATTGTTTATGCCATAACCCTATCATAACTTTATTTCTAAAATTACATGACTTTGTATTTGCAACATATTAATATCAGTTCTATATCAACATTTTGCAGCAAATTAATCAAGTAATGTTAGTTATTGGCAGCTGTAAGGAAAGTGGGGAATGCTATTTATTTTAGACACTGTTCTTTGGTTATATTAATTAATCTTTAGGAATCAAGGCAAGAAACAATTCAGAATTACAAAATGTTCTTTTCTGACACAAGATACTCGATTGTAGACTTTTCAATAGCTTGAAATATATGTATATGTCTGTGTTTAATTAACTTCAGCAATTTGAGTTTAATTTTTTGAATTAAATTAATTGAATACATTAATTTTCTACATCAGCTGGCAGAAGTTAAAACACAGCTCAGGGAGAAACTCAAGATATAAATTATCAACAGAATAACAGAGTAGTTCCACAAAGAGGTGCATCGGATGCAACAGTGGTTACCGGTGTTGTCCAAAAACCTGATCTTAGACCATTTCACTGTAGATAATCTGACGTCACACAGGTTAGTGTCCAATATGCTGCACACATGCGCAGGACAGCATTACAAGAAAATACGGATTTATTGGAAGCAGTATGATAATGAATACTTATCAATTATATATATATATATATATATATACACTCACCGGCCACTTTATTAGGTACACCTGTCCAACTGCTCGTTAACACTTAATTTCTAAGCAGCCAATCACATGGCGGCAACTCAGTGCATTTAGGCATGTAGACATGGTCAAGACAATCTCCTGCAGTTCAAACCGAGCATCAGTATTGGGAAGAAAGGTGAGTTGAGTGACTTTGAACGTGGCATGATTGTTGGTGCCAGAAGGGCTGGTCTGAGTATTTCAGAAACTGCTGATCTACTGGGATTTTCACACACAACCATCTCTAGGGTTTACAGAGAATGGTCCGAAAAAGAAAAAACATCCAGTGAGCGGCAGTTCTGTGGGCGGAAATGCCTTGTTGATGCCAGAGGTCAGAGGAGAATGGCCAGACTGGTTCGAGCTGATGGAAGGGCAACAGTGACTCAAATAACCACCCGTTACAACCAAGGTGGGCAGAAGAGCATCTCTGAATGCACAGTACGTCGAACTTTGAGGCAGATGGGCTAGAGCAGCAGAAGACCATACCTGGTGCCACTCCTTTCAGCTAAGAACAGGAAACTGAGGCTACAATTTGCACAAGCTCATCAAAATTGGACAATAGAAGATTGGAAAAACGTTGCCTGGTCTGATGAGTCTTGATTTCTGCTGCAACATTCGGATGGTAGGGTCAGAATTTGGCGTCTACAACATGAAAGCATGGATCCATCCTGCCTTGTATCAACGGTTCAGGCTGGTGGTGGTGGTGTCATGGTGTGGGGAATATTTTCTTGGCACTCTTTGGGCCCCTTGGTACCAATTGAGCATCGTTGCAACGCCACAGCCTACCTGAGTATTGTTGCTGACCATGTCCATCCCTTTATGACCACAATGTACCCAACTTCTGATGGCTACTTTCAGCAGGATAATGCGCCATGTCATAAAGCTGGAATCATCTCAGACTGGTTTCTTGAACATGACAATGAGTTCACTGTACTCAAATGGCCTCCACAGTCACCAGATCTCAATCCAATAGAGCATCTTTGGGATGTGGTGGAATGGGAGATTCGCATCATGGATGTGCAGCCGACAAATCTGCGGCAACTGTGTGATGCCATCATGTCAATATGGACCAAACTCCCTGAGGAATGCTTCCAGCACCTTGTTGAATCTATGCCACGAAGAATTGAGGCAGTTCTGAAGGCAAAAGGGGGTCCAACCCGTTACTAGCATGGGGTACCTAATAAAGTGGCCGGTGAGTGTATATATATATATATATATATATATATATATATATATATATATATATATATATATATATATTTTTTTTTTTTTTTTTTTTTTTATGGCAATCCTTACTGCTTCTTAAGCAAATTATTTGTCAAAACATTTCATTCCCCCCAATGTGTGCATGAGAGTTGAAGGCCGCTTACTGGCGTCCTCGAATGTGTTTCATCTGGAAAGCTCTTGCCGTTTGCCTACACCCTAAAAGAATCAAATAAAATCAACATTAACCTCTCCATCTGACAGACAGGCAAAGTCTAAAGACTGTTAACTTTGATCGCACAGCAAACTCCTTTCACTGCAAAGTGGCAGACCAGAAGCTGCTCATTTCAAGGTAAATGAGATTCCTGTGTCTGGCAGTGATAGCACACTCAATGCTGCCTGTCAGTCAGTGTCAGGTCCTTTAAACTATCACGGGAAGATGGTACACACACACAAAAACATGCAGAACACAAACTATCTATTTCAATATCACCTGCCTTACTGTGTATGTTTTGTTTTTTGTTTTTTCCTGCTGTCTATGAGAATGTGTGGTCATTCAGAATTTCATTCCTTCATTTTTCAGATCTGCTTTTGTTTTTAAGGCTGTGGCAATGCAGACAGCCTTTCCTAGCTTTCATTTTGCAAGAGGCAGGTAGGAAGGTGGACAGGTTGGCAGTCCATCACAGTAAAAACCCAGCGACACATAAGACAAACAACTCATTCGATTGATCATTGTAGGACATAACATCCATTTTTTTAGACAGGGAAAGCCAGAGGACCTCAGAAAATAAACAGCACTAACATGCTGTGCCTTATACACAGGCTGACAAAGCCGGAGGTTCCCTCTGTGTTTGTGTCATGTAATCCTTGTGAGGACCCTTATCCTAACCATTATTCACACATACCTAACCTAAACTCAAATAACACCTTAGTCCTTAACTTAACCCCCAACACAAGAAGAAAACTCTTCCTCATGGTGAGCAGTTGTTGGTCTATGGGTCAAGTCCCCATAAGTCCCCACAATGTAGTATATTCCTGAGTAATTGGCCTTAAACTGTCCCCGCAAGGTCGCAAATGCATGGCCACACACATTTACACAACACGTCCACCTAACAACCAAGCTAGAGGCTCAGAGATCACCAAACACCCATAGAGGAAGTATCACTTTGTTCTCTACAGGAGAGAATATCTGCAATGCAAGTAGTTTCTGGCTGCTAGAACACTGTTAAAATGGTCATATTGGAAAATGTCACAGATGTCTCCATGTTGGGGGCACAGAGATGTGGGGATAAGCCCTGCAGACGTGTGCGTTGGTGGTTTCCTTTTGTTTATTCAGGAGTGTTAAGCTGGGGGTGACCGTCTATATTCTATGCCATTGAAGAAATCACCATGCCTCTTTGGTTAAAAAAAACAAAACAAAAAAAAAAAACAGAAATAATCCCTTAAATGATTGAAGTATAACCAGAGTCAGTTTTATTACACCTTAAGCTTTATATAAAAGTAGAAAATAAAACGGAAGCAAAAATGCTGCTGGGTGAAGTGTTTACCGGGTTAAATTGGTGGGAGGTGCTCAAGACGTTTAGGAAAAAACTTGACCTGCTAATCAACAATAAGATCTAATTTAGTAATTATAGTAATAAAGCAAATAAAGACACAAATGGAAACCCTGACCTGAATTATGTTAATGTTTTTTTTTATTTTAGTTCTTCAGAAAGAACTGTACAGGAAACACAACAACTGCATCATGTAAGGGTACTTCCACTGGTAAAAACATGCTGCCAATGGCTCTATGGTATTTGTGTCCTTATTTCAGACCCAAAACAAATCAAACAAATTTCAGGCAAACTAATCCTGAAATTCTAAGATTTCATACTTGTTTTATTTCATTTAGCAGTGCATTTTTATAACTTATATTGTGTTTTGTCGTTGTTTTGATTCCGATATTGGCAAATTAATTGGTGTTAACATAAGCATTTGGCCAGTTATCATCCACTGTGATAATCATTCCCACATCAGGATTGGAAAAGTTGTTTTTCACTTTTTCTACTGATAACTCTACTGGGGACTGTCTGAAGCCTGCCTAGACCCCCTTGCTGCCGCATAGGCCCCCTTCAGTTTGTGGGATTTTAATGCTGTTCTCCTTTACTACTGTAACTGCAAACTGCCATTGTCTCTTGTAGGTTCATTATCATTATCTGTGCATTTCATAAATTGATACGCATTTGAGCACTGATGGGTGCTGATCTAATTCAACCTCATTAGGTGGGGACTTAAAACTTGATCCCACAATTTAATGTAATTTGTGACATGACAATATCAATACAAAATAAAAATCTCTATGACAAAATTTTCCTCACCATAAAGATGTGCAATAGCTGCTTGTCTGAAATCTCAATGCTCAAACATGAGTTTGTCAGATGGTTCTTACCTTTGTCAGTGTATTTTATTATGGTGTATAAAGGATGATACTAATTTGACCAGTTAATGGAGGGTTTGATGTTACCTTTAATTTGTTTCTGGGCTTGGTTTTATCTAAGTTTTAAAGAGGATAGATGGCAAAAACAGGAAGAACTTATCAAATGACTCTTATTCTGATTAGTTGGTTTATCATTATTCTCTGTTGTTGCTTCAATGATGCTTAGGCTCCCAGGAAGAGATCTAACCTATACATCTTTCAAAGGAACAATTTTCTCAATAGAATAAAATACTCTTGAGTTATCCCGATTAAGAAAGTTAGATGTGTCAGTGGCAGAACAAATGGGCAATAAAGCACACAGGTAGTTGGTCATTATATTTCTTAGATATAACTGGTAGGAGTGGTGGCCTAGTGGTTAGACCATTGCGCTTGGGTCCCAGAGGTTCAAATCCCACATACTCCCACAGATTGCCACTCTGGTCCCGGAGCAAGACCCTTAACCCCTGGCAGCCCACTGCACCCCAAGGGGATTGGTCATTTGCAGAGAGTGAACTTCCCCAATGTGGGGCAATAAAGGATTTACATATTTAATTATAATGTTCCAGGAAGGAATGACCACCTTTGATTGACACTCTTCTGCCGAATCCTATAGCTCTGCATAGAGCCTGAAAAACAGACCGTTTTGGGGGGAGCTCAGCTTTTAGACAAAGTCATGTTAAATCCTAAACACTCTGTGTCTGATGTAATGGCAGGAAGCCACTTTGTATTGGAAGATTCACTGTAACTGTGCAAGATAATAATTTGGCCTACAATGTCCGTGGCAGATAGTCAAAAAGCAGACAAGAGGCTTTGTAAACTTGAGGCTCAGTGTTGACTCTGGCTTTGGTTCTCCTTTTGATGGATGTGTGCAGATGTGTGCTTTCTTCTCAATAATAAGTGCAGATTGTTAATATCTTTGCAGAGTACCATATTGGACCTCCCTTGGAAGCACAGATGCTCTACAATTGGGCTCATAATTTAAAAATGAAAAGATCTAACTAATTACAAAAATCTGCATCAAATAAGTCATCCCGGCATCCTAAAGCAATTTGTTGTTGATATAAAAAAACATTTCAACCTCCATATGAGTCAGTAAGTTATGTGCTGCATTGACAAAAGGCAAGTTCAACTTCCTGAATGTCTCTGGAGCACTTTTACTTTGATAGTGAAGATAGCAGAGGATTAGTGATGATCCATTGGATCTGATGATTTATTGGATCTTGTCTGCTTTTTTTCGTTACTCTGGCTTTGACATTACACTTTAGATGAAAGTACTTATCTTATCTGAAACCCCTGCCAGCCATCCCAACTAGAGCTTTAATCACCTGCCACAGCTGATGTGTCTGCAGTAACTGCAAGGAAGTTAATACTTTAGCAGTCTCACACAAAATGATAGAAATTACAGCTGTGTAGCAAGCATCCAATGCTTTAGCAAAAAATAGATCTAAAACAAATGCAAGTAGTGCTTGATGGGGAAGAGCGAGAAGCAAATTCGTCATATAGTAGACCTAACATAAACTCAGACAATGATCAAACATTAAGAAGTTTGGAAAAGTACACTGACCTCCCAGGTAGATTTCAACACAGTAGTTTTATGCGAATCTGCCACCATTTAAGGTTTACTGTAGAGGTTGAGTTTAAAATTGCATTGCTGTTCTGTTAAGGCCATCAGATAACACAATTATTTGGAAATAGTGCCAAGAATGTGTCACTTTAAGCACAAGGTTAAATTATTACAGCCTGCTGCCCCTTTTGGAGGCATACCCTGCTAGTACTGAATTAGGGCTCTTTTGCCCTAATTGTTTTTTATAGATTCAATACATTTATTAAAACAAATCCTTCATAGATTTCGCCCTCTATCAAAAGTATGGCTGCAATAGTTTATCGCATTAATCGTGACTAATCAATAATTGAAATTATCCACTAATTTAGTAATTGATTAATCATTAACTAGAGTATAGAGACTAAAACCTGCATTTAACAGACAGATCAACCCACTTAGAGAAGTAATTATACCAACACTATAAAAGCATTTAGAAATATTTTTTGTATTTAAGAAAAAAATAACTTTTTTCTCTGTCAATATGCTCTATCCAGTTCTTCAAAAGGTAAAGTTTTAGTTTCACCTGGTTTAATCTGTCAAAAAATTTCTTTATGGAACCTTTTTCTGTCTGATTATTAACTGATTAATAGAAAAAACAATCAACAGATGAATAGTTTTAGCCAAAATAATCGTTAGCTGCAGCCCTCATCCAAAGGATACCCCGCTGTTGCTGCTTTTCTCCTCCTCATCTGAAATGCAGATCTCCCACCACATTCAAATGGTGGTTGAATTGAGATCTGGTGTCCGTGGAGGTCATTGCAGTGCGTTTTGTTAGTTTCGTTCAACCAGTTTGAGATAACTTGAGTTTTTTGAGCTGGTATATTATCCTACTCTATGTAGCTCTCAGAAGACCATTGTTCTGTGGTTGTTAGGGGATGGGTTTGGTTAGCAACAACATTTGCACCACACCGCCAGCAGCAGCCTGAGGCATTGTTGTTGCATGTATTTTTTATCATTTTTTCTACACCATTTTCACCCTACTGTCTGAATGTTGCGGCTGTAGTCCATCTGACCAGGCATTTGTTTCCCAGTATTTAAATTTCCAGTTTTCTTTTGCCTCTTCAAACCACACTCTTAATTCTTCTTCTTAGCTGATATGAGGACACCCAGTATGGTCTTTTGATACTGGATTCCATCTACTTCTAGGTTCAACATGTTCTACTTTCAGATATGGTATCCTGCATATTGTGGTTACAGTGAGTAGTCTGTTGCCTCTCTGTCATTTTGAACCACTCTGCACATACGACAAAGGAATTCGATTCACACCTCTGCCTCTCACTAAACCTTACACGTGGTTGCATGAAACAGTCCCAGCAGATCAGGAGTTTAAGTATTTATACCAACCTGTTTTACTGCAGGAACCCATAGCATGTTCAGAATCCCTTAAACCTCTTTTCTGATGCCGTCTTCAAGCTTCAGCAAGTTGTCCTGGCCCTGTTTTGAACAGATGTGCCTAATATGGTGGGGAGAGAGTTAAGATTATTGTAGACCTGGTTATTCTTTGATTTCAAGCAGATTTACTTTTAAAGTGATCTGTCTGACTTAACATTACTTTTCGTGTTTAGATGGATGGGGTTATGCTACACACCAAACAAAGCAGATAAGAGTTTTTTTAAAGGTCCAGTTTGATGAAAGTCATTTTGATAGTCTCTCGACCTCTGAGGTGTAAAACACAAGCTGAGAAAATTAGAACCCTCCTACTCCTGCCAATCTCGAAGCCCTCAGTGTAGCATGACTGCCCTCTCCACATTTCGTAGTCTAGTTCGAATTCTGCCCAGTGTTTGTTAAAGCTGTTTTACTAGTAGTTATCAAGATGAGAATTTGCACCATCGCCTGCCACCTTTTCTGAGTAAACCACTGAAACGAATGCAAAGTGGGAAGAAGTGGTTCTGCCTGTGCAACTCTAAAAGGTCTTAGCTGTTTAAAAAAGCACACGTACCATTCTACAATTGGCAGTGGAGGCAAACACTAGAGCCATCAAAGACCTTTTTTTTTATTTCAAGTATTTATGAAAGGTATTCAGCCTTGGTATCTTTGCAGTCTGTGGAGGAAAGGTTTTCTGCATCATCCGCTTTGGAAAAGCTCATGCGCATATGGCAGCTGCAGTATGGCCTGACAACTAAATGTTCCTATAAAGGATGAATCAAAAAAATAAAACCTCTTCTACTTTTAGACTACATTTGCTTTCGCGCAGCTGCTTTAAACTACCAACTGATGCCCTTACTGTCACAGGCTCCAGGTTCCTTGAAGATAATGCAGTAATTATATCTTCCGGGATGCTGAAGTAGCTGGTCTGCATCTGTCGTAATGTTTGTTTATGTTATTATGTGATTTTAGTGTTTTCACATTAAGCCATGCGCCGAAGTCAGATGTTTACACTTATAGTCTGAAGCGTTGCATTTTATAGCAGGTGGGAGGCCTAAAAGTCATAATTTATGAGGCTTAGCAATATGGTCCAGTTACTGATTAGCTAAATACTGTGAATATAAAAGCAGCAGTTAGATTGTTGAGTGTGATTGAAGGAGGAGATTTAAACCTGTGGTAAAAATTGCGGATCTACAATTTATTTTCTAATCACAGATCATTACAGCAGTTTTTCCCTACCAGGGGTACTCGTAGCCCTAGTAGTCCCCGAGTGCATTGCAAGGAGGAACATGAAAATATTCTTAAGTAAAAAGTTAAATTCTTTCCTATATGAGAAAAATATTTGAAAGAGAAAATAGATTGACTGCTACAATGAAAAGACCTTTTGATAAACTATGTAGAGAGGTGTCGATAGCTTGGCATGCCTTAATAAATATTTCAATCATATTTTTGTCAAAAAAATATGGTTAGAAATGCTACAATCATTCTTTTTTTAATCTTTTGAGATCTTCTAAAGGCAGATAAACATCTGGTTGAATAACATGAATTTTACAACTAAATATGCTAGGGTTATGAATATTTCAGTGTTTGAAAGTAAGTCTGGGTAATTTTAGACACCGTTTACCAACTTTTTTCCTTTTGTTTCCCTTCCTCACATGCTTTAGGGAATTGTGGCAATTATTGAAAATTAAATGTTTGTGTTTATTTGTTCTTTCACTTTGATAAAAAAGATGCTACAAGCTTAGGAACTGTAACTTTAATGTGAAACTATACTGTAATAATTACTCTGTATTCTTTAATTATAGGGTAAACATTTTACAGTTTTTAAATAGACGGAACCAGCTGCATACACTGAACTGTTTAAACAATACAGCTGCTGTGAAAACGTCAGGAATTAAATACAGGAAAACGTGACTGGATTCAACTTTTACCTCTTTTTCTTTGCATGTCAAATATTTCATTAGCGTTTTCTGTTTGTGTTTTTTTTTTTCTGCTATGCTAGTACCATTGTAGTGCGGTGAATGAAGTCATTACTTTTTGTGTACTCGCTGTTCTCTGAACTGACAAGGCCACATAAAGACCCATTTAATTTGGTGAAGTGTAACTGAGGACTCGCTCATGCATCCGTGAGAGTGTATCCCACAGTGACCCTCGGTTGCCTTTTTTTCATTCTTTGAAACGGTGCTGATATGTCAAGTACTTTTCCCCTCTCAGATCTTATTCAGATCCAAGGATACAGGACAGCATGGAGAAAATTGGGTTTTAAACAGCAAGGAAGCAAGTCTTGCTATTATTTAGTCCTTTTATGATTCTGTGCTTGAAATGTATTCAGTGATTTTCATAGCATATTCCTTCACTCCTCTTCTGAAGCCTGCTGACGCCCACTGAGGGCGTTGTGGTGCTACCTTCATGGTTCACTGATAATTGAGTCGTCTTATGCAGTTTGGCCAGCAAAGAAATCTGACGAGAAATTCCTTTGAAAGAAGAGTCCCTCATGAATACAAAACTCTGCGCTTTCAAGGTAGAAGTGTAATTGTTGCAGCCGTTGGTTCGTTTTTCCAAACATTATTTTTTGTTATCTTCAACATTTCAGTTAAAAAATTTTAGATTTAACTTTCTGAGAACTGAACCAATCCCAGTAAAGATGGTTGTGTCATTAGTTCCAATGTTGTTAACTAGCTTGTTTTACCCTTATGTCTCGTGTAGTTTTGTCAGCATGGCCAGTTTAGAGTCGGGAGCAGTCCGTCACCAAGCTGTCCTAGTTTTGCAGCTATGAGTTAATTCAATTTGCTTGTAGTTTGCATGCAATCTGATGCATTTTCTGATGCTTTAAATCAGATTATTCTGAAATGAATTGTGTGTTTCCCACTGTTCCTTTTATTGTCAAGAGGCCTCTGGTGTGAGTGGCTAAAACGCTTCTCATAATCCCAGATGGCTGCAGCAGGAGAAATGACGAACATGAGTCCCTCTGTTACTATTAGCAAATCTATGAAGGGATAATGAAATTGTAGACTATGGCCGGTTGCTTTCACCCAGAAAGAGTCTCCATCTCTTCTGCTAAAAGCTCAGTCAGCATCGTTCAGTAAACTGGATCTGCTCTCTTCTTCCCCCCCTTGATTTGACTTACTCTGAGCTCCCTTCCTTTTTCTCTGTCACATCTCAGCCATTAGGTCACAGAGCTGCCAGGAAGCATGTAAAAAGATCTGCACGACACAGAGACAGTGGGAGAGAAGGGATGAAGTCTGTCGCTTTGTTTTGTGCAAAGCAGCCCTATCATCTCGTCTTAAATTTACCCAGCTGTTGGACCCGCTGTACCTTAACATCACTATTCACATTTAATTTCAGCTACAGCTTTTATAAAATATTAATTTTCAAGAAAATTAATACCATAATAAGTGGCTTAGAGGCAACTGCACCTAAATGATTGATGACAAACCTATTAATTAGTGATGTGATTTGTTTTCCTTTTTGTTTTTTTAAACTAAAACTTTACAACAATAAAATGAAAAAAACAAGATCAGAACTAGAAATCTACAGATCAGATATTCTATATAGAGGTTTACAGAAGTGTTTGCTGATGTTGATCTTCTAAGCACTGGAACTTCTACACATTTATCTAAAAGTATGTTTATACAAAAAAACAATTTACCATTGATCATTTACATAACCTAAAATGAATGGCTACTCTCTCTGAGCAGTTTTTTCCATCCATATTTAAATTGAGTCATTTACTCTAATGTTGTTAAGGTTTTTCTGCAAAATCAATTACTCAATATTATTGACCAGACTTGCTGGTAAGCAACTGGGTTTAATGAACCGAATTAAATTGTCTTATATTAGTTTTAGTATTGCACAAGCTTCTATTCATATCAACTGGCTTTGTTGTGTGTTTCTGTATAATAAAAAATAAACTAAGTTCTCAGAGATGACATTTAATCTGATTAAGGATGGACAAATAATCATTTGAGAGATTAATTTTAGATGTAGACAACAATGTCCCTCAAATTTATTAGCATTCAGGGAAAAACAAATTTAAAAGTTATATTTTCATGGTAGTGTAATCTTAATAGAAAAAATCAAGTATATTGAGTCTGAGAAATACCTCACATGAGGACATCACAGAGCTAGAATCACTGGCATCTCACTGTTCCCAGTATGTAAATGAAACTGAAGGGGGTTTTAATGGTACTTAATGTTTTTTTAATGCATTTTTTTAGTCACTGTTGGACTAGGAAGGAAAACACAACATGACATTAAAGGCAGATGTGTGCTGACCGTTATATTTCAGCTAAATGGCTGCAGAAAAAGTTGCTAGCCTATGTGTGTCTGTGACTAGAGCAATTATTAAAACTTAAAGCAACTGGAGCTTTAACAAACAAGACTGGAATGGGCAGTAATTGTATCTCACCACCAACCAAAGTGGGAAAAATAAACAGCACTGCTCAGAGTAAAGAGTGAAATCTTTGGGCTCCTTTAGCAAACATTTAATCCAAGGCCTTTTCACACATTTTTACCAATGGTGCCCATAACTGTTGAAAGGGCTGTTTGACTCTTAATAGCACTACATTACAGTATATATTTTTTCCAATATGCATTGATATTGTAACTGAAACAATGCTAACTAAGTCCACATTGATTTGTCCTTTGTGGATGTGTAAAACACATCAAATTGGGGTTCTAATGTTTCAACGAATTGATTCAGGAAGTTTATGGCGACTGAGTGCAGTCATTCTATACTATAAGAGGGCCTATTGACTATTCTTCATTTCTTTTTTCTCTCCTGATTACTGTCAGTTTAGTAAAAAGAACAAGTTGGAATTGCTGCTTTAAATCTTGTGCAGGGGCAGGCTGGTATTGCTTCCAAACTTGATGTCAAACAGATTCACAAATAAGATTTTAATCTTAAAAGATGCCACATTTTATTGCCACTAGTGTTTTAGTGAAACATTGGAGGGGATTTGTTGAATTCCATTGTTTAAAAAAACTCAAACAACAGTTGACCATTTGGTAGGTTAAAGTTCAGAGCTCAGGCCAGAAATCGTCTTGTGAGATTTACCTCAAGCTGCGCCTGTAATTTGGTTTTCTTTTTTATCTCATTTATTTCCCAAAGCTTTGTTTTTGAAATAAACACTAAGCCACCCTAGTTTCAGTACATGCTGCTGCATTCTGCGGTCTTTTGTAGCTTTATACAGTTGATGAGTTCCATGTAATCTAAAACACATTTCTCTTTATAATCCATTGAAACTGGAACAGTCTTTAATGTGATTTGATGATACAAAAAGGGAATCTTTCATTTTTTTTTCTTCCTCGTTGTAAGGATTGATATGATGGGTGAATAACCCTTTTGCCAACATCTGTCTGAACTTCGCAGGAGTCTTTGAGAACATCAGCTGTCTCACCTGGACAGTGCATATCAGCGAGTGTTGCAGTGCGACTGTTCCCACCATCTGTATTTCCATCAGCGTATTGAAGCTGACAGCAGGGATGTTGTTCAAAACATTCTCCAGTTCTCCTACGTTTAGTCATGTTATTTTACAGCATCCAAATGCCTTTAATCTTCTTACCATCACTCTATCTATACAATAACCATGACCTTTCTCCGTAGCAACACGATCTTCTGCCGGCCATATTTTACTCTTAGTGCCTCTCATACATATGGACTGATCAGCGTGGCTTATTATTCTTTTTTTTTTTCTTTTGCAAGTGCAACTGTGCCAGTTCTGGGAGGTCTGCCAGCCGGCATACAGCATGCATGCTTTCACCGCGAGGGACAAAACGGAAATGACAAGGCAATTGCCATTCTGTCAGCATTGCCATGGAAGCGCAGGCATGGCTGTTTATCCCAAGGTTAATGGGATGACGTCTGGAACTGAAAGTGCCAGATTGAGAGAAACATGTGCCTGTTTTATTTAAAACTACTAGATTGCAGGCAGTGGTGTCACATCACTCAGAGGAAAGCCTCGAGCAGGTCGGAATAACAAAATTAACATATAACTTTACAAACAGCAGCCCTACTACCTCTAGTGTGTATTAAAATTTGATGAGGATGTGATTTAATTTTCTTTTACATTTTCTGATTAAGAGGTGTTGCTTGGTAGCTCATCATTTGCCCCTGATATAGCGGTAGATAAGAGCTGCGTTACATAGATTAAACTGCACACCAAAGCTGCAAAATCCAAATGAATTCAACTTGGATTGTTTCTTAGATGATGGCTGCTTGTTGTGAGCTGAATTTGTGCTGCGTTGCTTCGAGGTGACTTGACGGCTGTAGTTTTAAAATTCATATAGGAGCTATTTTTGTGGGTAATATGCATTTACAAATGCAGTGTTTTGTGGTTCCGACAAGGACACATGACCGCATAAATGAGCTACTTGTCACTCATCTTCTGCTGTAAGAGGCTGCTGGCTTCTTTTGTAAACAGCTGAATTGATGAATCACACTATATGATTTATTTAGAAACTTCCCTCCTACAGTTTTTCTTTTTTTCTGTGTTTCTCCTAAAAAAACAGTTTAAATTCATTTCAAAGCAATGACATCTTCCTTATAGCAAAGCATCTCATTTAATACATATAATGTTGCAGTTAATGGATCGCAACAAATAAGATGGAGTTTAGATTAATCAATATTTATTCCATTTTTTATTGATTGACTATATTCTATTTACTATAGACTTGAATCTAACTTTACCATATGGTTACTTAAGAGTCGTTATGTAGTAATGAATACTTTCACCTCTGCCAAAGATAGATGGATGGATGGATGGATGGATGGATAGATGGATAGATGGATAGATAGATAGATAGATAGATGGATAGATAGATAGATAGATAGATAGATAGATAGATAGATAGATAGATAGATAGATAGATAGATAGATAGATAGATAGATAGATAGATAGATAGATAGATGTATGTGGACACACTGTATATTCCCCATGTACCTTTTCCTCCTTTTGGCACCTTCTTTTGACTATTGAGTTGATGTGAAAAGTGAATTTGGTCTAATGAATAAAGTCTTTCTTATTTTATTCTGTCTGAATACAACCAAAGTTTTAATTGTATTTTATTTTAAAATAGTGAACAGTTGTGAAATATATATATATTTTTTTTACTCTCAAAAATTTGAACAGTTGTGTTGCATTCATTCAGCCCACTTCACTTTGGTGAACTTTCAGATCAAGTCCAGAGTAGATCTAATTCAAGCTCAGCTGTAATAAAGCTATTCTGTTTAAACCTTAAGATAGCTACAGAACATTTGTAAACAACCTGCATCTCACGTGATTAGGTAAAACTTCAGAGAGGGAGTTGCTGAGATTGGTAGGATAGGCTGTTGACACAATAAACTTTGTTTTTTCTCTATAGAAATTTCATTTATCAAAGAGTGGCTTCAGGAAAAGCCATTATAATGAAGAAAAATAATAACAAAAGCGAGAAAGAAATCTTTAGAAGAAGGCACTCTGGTCAAATGATAAAAAAACATGATGGGGCGAGCATTATGCTTTTTTTAGTACAGGTTAGAAAGCTGATGAGTAAAGACACACACAGGGCATTCTTAAATGAAAACATTTTCAGTGGTTCCAAAAGGTTTGAAATTGGGACCAATGTTTGCCTTCTATTCTGACAGAGATCCAATTCATAAAACCAAGTGACACTGGAATATTTGAAATAAAAACTAATTTATGCGTCAGAAAGGCCCAATCAAAGTGAATATTTTTATCAATGAAAATAAATAAATCTGTGTCAGTGTTAGAAAATGCTGTTTTAGGCTGTTTTATAAATAAAAAGCCCAATGTCTTGTGGACTTAAATTCAGTTATTCTACAAAGTTTTACTATAATAGTTTTCACTTCTTAATGATGAGCTACTTTAGCTCTAGCACAGAAACTCAGCACAGAAAACTATGAATTAAGGTTTGTGGTCCTAACATGTGAAATAAGACAATATACAAACCTAACTGACTACCGTCTGTTTGCTTTTTAGCCTCAGACAATGTTTCCCCTCTGATACCCTGAGAGATAATTAAGCAGCGTATAAAACGTTAAATATTAAGCAGTGTTTAAAGCGCTCTCCTAAACAAGGCTCATATTTGTGGAAGTGAAAGCAGAACATCATTGTAAAGTAGTAAACTCATTTTATCCAGAATTTTATTGAAATGGAAAAAAAAGCATTCTTAAATAGTACAGCTTTAATGAAGTGCTGTTGAAGTCACTGTGGTCATTCTGTGAGTTTCCTTTGAATGTTCTTATATCTTGTTCTGAGAGTTTTTCCACTAAGGCAAATTTGTTCAACCATGCTGGTTTTGGTGCTGCACTGCTTAATTGCTATCTGCTGGTTCTTCTAGTACTTTTTAGCATTTGATTGAATAAAAGACCTTGCAGATGAAGGTTTTTTTTTTTTTTAATGTGGCAGAAGCTGATTGAACTTTTAAAGCGCTGCCAAGCCACGAAAAAAGACCCTAAAGCACGGACAAGTTAAACAGCAAAAGCTGCAGATGTAGGACAAACTATAAAGGGACAAAGAGGCCTTAGGGAATATACTACTCCCTTCACATTTATTGGCATCCCTGCTAAAGATGTATAAAAAAGCCTTAAAATAAATGCATCGTTTATGGTAGCAGCATGATCACAGGCTGGAATTATTTGCAGCAGTTCTTTATCCATAAGCTTTTTCCCCTTCCTTACCATCTGTACATTTAGGAAAGTTTAGACCACCTTCCATTTTCTTTTAGCAAATTGATGAATTGATATGATCAACAAACTATGGATTAAATTATTACCAGTTTTATTTTCTTAAACAACAGTTAAAATCACATAGATGACTTAATCCCTTGAAAAAAAAAGAGGCTGTTTTATGGTTTCGTATTTTTCACATATGTAGTCTTTAGCTAACGTGAAATCTTTTAGCCAGATGCATCCTGGTGTTTAGACCCTCTCTTATTACCACCTCTTCTTGGGTGACAGTGGAGTTGGATGCAGGAGTTTGCAGTGTAATAAGACGGTTGTCGGTTCAAGCTTTCAATGTCATTGTGTCCTTGGGCAAGACACCTAACCCACATTGCCTACTGATGGTGGTCCGAGGGCCTGGTGGCTCCTCCCTTCTTACAGTGAGCCCCACAGCAGATGTGGCTACATTGTAGCTTTCCACCATCAGTGTGAGTGAATGGATGAATGACTGAATGTAGTGTAAAGCGCTCTGATCAAGTCTCCGGACTTGAAAAAAGCGCTATATTTTCAAACTTTGCGGCCTACTGTCAAAGAAGCTGAAGGTCTGTCTATTCTCAGCTCAGCCAAAACTAGAAGAAGAGACTCTATCCTAGAAGCAATTCAGTGAGTGTTAATACAACACATAATGAGGCAATCTTCACATTAAGCATGCATATGTACAGTGTCTTATCCTGTTGTAAAAAGTCTCAATTTTGTGTTAAATGATAACCATCAATGCAATAATGCCCTGAGCAGGTTTTAACACATTTCAGCCAAGCTATTTTATGGATAATTGCCATCAATCAAAACAAGAATACTTTAAATCCTCTTTTCCTACAGCACTCACGTATTTAATTACAGGTAATTTCAAATACGTTTATATTGCACTGATGCACAACACATGTAATCTCAAGGTATTTGACAGAGACGGTTCAGTAAGATCATACAGTCAGATTGGTGAAAATCTAAGGATTGCAGCATTTTACTGACTTTGAAGGATTCACTCCTCCTGGAAAAGCATTTAGTCACGTAGACATTTGCTCACACTGAGCATGCGCGCAGTGACAGTCAAGGGGAAAAACTTCCCTTTAACAGGAGGAAACCTCCATAAGAACCAGGCTGGTTGTGTGCTTCCTTCTGCCAAGACAGACAGGGTGTTCAAAGAGACAGGAGCGGACATACAAGATAAACATAAAAGCATTGAACCAGAAATACTTTCTATGAAAGAAAAGGTAATGGATAATTAGTCCTATAGGTGGCCCTGTCAAGGAAAGAAATAGTTAATCAGATAAGCTCAGATACAGTTTTGATATAGAAAATAATTAAAGAGAGCACATACAGTTAGTCACTGTAAAATCTGACCCCAGTTCTATATCTAGGAGAGAAACAGGACTAAGTACTGGAAAAACTTGGCTTACAATCCACCAAACAGATTTATATGTTTGTTTGTTTTTTGGTCACACTTGTTAGTTTAACATTATTAAACAGATATAAAACAAAAATACCATGTTTTCCGGACTAAGCCTTTCTCTTCAACGCGCACAGTTTTTTGTTGTTTTTTTTACTGTAAACGCACATATATAAGCCGGACAAGGCTAAAAGCCGCTAAACTGTCCCCCACAAAATCTGTAGGGAGAGGGCTACATATTGCTCCTTGAGTAGGGACAAAGAAAAATGCTAGTTTATGAAATATGTCGGTTTCATCAGCTCTTTTGCTCTTTTTAGGTCTGCAGGAGTTATGCCGAAAATATGCATAAAGCTTTATTTAACTTGGAATTTTATGTATTAAGGGTGAAAGACATTCTTAACCCAGCCTGACCTTGTGTAAAATGGAGCTTACCTCTTTTTTTTAAGCATAAATTAACTTTGGTTAAACAGAAGTATATACATTTTTAAGGCACACTCAGTTTTGATTTATCTCAGACCTGTAAATTTAAGAAGCCATTTAAATAGAACTTGTCTGTTTAAAGTATCAAGTAGACTAAAATGTCTTAAAAGGCAACACATCATGAGGCAATGGCAGAAAAATCAATGACAGATGAAAAAGAAAAACATTGTAATCTTTTAGTCTGGAAGGGGTTAGTCATCTCTAATGCTTTAGGACTCTTGTGAAGAAGAGTGAGATCCATTATAGGCAAATGGAGAAATCATTGATGACTCATCCAGGAAATCACACAGAAAGACAGAACAACCGTAAACTGTACAACACAACATTAGGGCCTGGTTCAAATTTGGTTTAAAAAAACAAGTTGATGATTCCCAAAACCTGTAGGATAATATTCAGCAAACTGATGAGACAAAAGAGGAACCCATTCCGGTTCCTTTTTTAAATGGCATACATCTAACACAGAAACAGCTGCTTAGGAGCCAGGATGAGCTGGAAATTCAATATTGTGTTTTTCATCAAAACATGGCAGCATTCTTAATTCCCAACCTTAAAATCTGGATTACAGATTGTATGACTCGACAGAAAGCACAGACAAAGCAGGTAAAGTAAAAAAAAGTAGGAATATCTCAAGCTTTTTTGCAACAAATGATTCGTTCCAAATGATGTCATTTGCACTTGGCGTCTGTTCAGACTGAACATTGGACTGTTAGTCTCTATTATCCTCTAAGACATTTTACTTGTGTCATTTTGTTCATTTCAGTTATGTTTTGCTTCTAACAAAACACTGCCATCATGCATCTCTTTCTGAAACACCTTCTCAATGTTTCTAAGTTGTTTAAATCAGTATCAGCTATAAGAGGGTTTGAATACATTTTCTGGGTAACCTGAAATGTGAACCGTTTCACCAGGGCCAGAAGCTGAATGAGTCTGACACAGAAAACAATGTTTTACACATTTCTGAATGTGTAATTATTTTACATTTCTTCACCTCCGCCTTGTAGAGAGCCCTGGCTGCAGTGAAAAAGGCTTAAACACTGAAATTAAAGTCTGATTCTGATGAATGGAAATGAGACAGATTAATCGACTGCTTTGCAAACCCTTACTTATCTGATTTCTGGGACTGCACCACCTTCTCGGTTCTTAAAAGGCATAAAGATCCCTCCAGCAGTAAATGAGATGTAATTTGTGTATGAATGGAAAACTGGCAAAAGATGCAAAAAAATTTACTTCTCTTTTTTAGCTTTAAACACGTCCTCCCACCTTACACTACAATGGAAATGGTTCCCTATGGGCCTGCATGCTTTTATAGTTAAGAAAAATGCTTCAGATCTACTTTATTTATCATTCTCTTTCATTTTTGTTCATCATCTCTTCCAATGTTCATCAGGCATTGTTTACTTCATGGAAGGTAAACTGCAATGTATTATTTTTACCATTTTAGCCACTTCCAAAATGATGGAACTATAAAAGTTATTATGATTTGTTTGATGTAATAAAAAGTGGTGATACATTTTTTTTTACATATTATAATTCTTTCTCTACTATAGCCAAAAAGAAACATCAATTAAATACTTGTTTCTTGTCTGGAAACCCTTAAAACCTAATAAATAAATAAAAAAGAAAAAAAGTTAAGTGTCATAAAATAATATTTCAAACAGTTTTAAAATGCTGGTGGAATTTAAATTCTGACAAGAATATGGATTAAAAAAAAAAGAAATTTAAATTGGACGGACAGTGGTTTGAAATAATAATTACTATAGACTAGTGTATCTGTAATTTATTTATTTTTTTTCAGAAAAGGCATACATATATATATATATATATATATATATATATATATATATATATACTAAAGAAAGAAAGAAAGAAATTACATGTTGCTACACTTATTGCTTTGCAAACTGCTGTGAAAAGCTACAGATTTTTTATTTCATGTTTAAATGTTTCAAATCATAAAACAAATGCCTTTTTCATTCAGCTTTTTAATTTGCTCAGATTATTTTTTGGTCTTGATTACAATATTATTTCTCTGAGGAATTTGAGGGTGACAGAAACCAAAGCGTACAAAAGCCTTTCTGTAGCACTGCAAATTTCAGAGTAAATATGTCTCATTAAGATTTACTGTAAGGTGGAAAGAAATATCACTTTGTATTTATATCTTCAAATAGTCATGTTCAGGACGCCTGCTGGTAAAGGACATCTTTTTCTTTTTACCACCAAAAACGTAAATGCATTCAGTCTGTTAAATGCTTCCAGGAGTGTAACCAGAACCAGGTGATTTGGCAGGATGATAAAACAAATGTTGGATAATTCACACTTTTTCCCCCCACACATGGTGTGTAATATGATATGAAATGAAAATATTGTGAATATTCAAGTATAAATTGCCATATCAAGCAAAACATTTCTGCATCTAGTTTGGTTTTAAGCTCAATTTTTCCTAGCTCTGCTGAAAGCGTCCCTCATTGCTTTATCTTATCCATGCAGAACATAGGAAAGCATAGTGACACCATTAGGAATGTAATAAAGCTCTTAGTTTCTAGTGCCAGATCAATAAATGGGCGGCATGTTTGCAAAGAACAACACTGGATGAAAAACTGGCAAAAAGGAAGAAATGTTAAACAGACACAACTTTTCAATTTTTCTATTTTGACATCAATTATTAATGAAGTTACAGGTCATATGATATTGTTTAGTTTCAAACCTTAAAATGTACAATTTAGTATAGGCTGAAGTCTCAGTTCCTCCTCTCCGAACAGACACTAAGATCAGTGCTCCAGGGTGTCCCTCTTTCGCTTGTTTTTGTCAATATCTTTGCTGTCGTTTTATTAGAATAAAATAAAAATATCCTGTGTTGTCCTACAGTGGGCAAATTCAGGTGTGTTGGCGGCAAAGCAAACAGGCAAATAGAAGTATACAGGTAGACACAAGACAAAAGAAACTATGAAAAAAACAATCTAGACTGTATAGGAAAGATAAAAACACATTAAAACAATAAAAATAAAAACCACAATGGCCATTTGAAAGAAAGAAAAGAAAATGTTACGAATAATGCAATTAAGAGTAAAATACAATAATGAAACAAAACAAAACAAAATACGTATGTTAAATATATATGTAAATAAGTTATAATGTTATAAGTAATAAGTAATAAGTAATAATGTTAATAATGTTATAATGTTAATATCGATCCAAACTATGTTATGAAATGCATGTTGGGTTGTATACAGACCTAGAAAAAAATTTTGTTTAGATCTTTTGATTGAAGTCTTGGCCACTGGATAAACACCTGACACAGGATTTTCATATGTGGATAAAGCATGGCAAAATGCCTTTAAGATATAATAATAAAAAAAATGTATTGTGATATTGCTGGATGGTGCGCATAAAGCGCTGGGATCACCCACTTTGCGATCCCATGCTTGGCGTTTTAGTCCTGGTTTATCAAACCTTCCACTGCAGCCTTTTATAGTTGCCTCTGTTGGCAGATGATTGACTTTCTTTCAGCTGCTCCATTTTGATGAGGCGGTTGATTCAAAGTCAGATTAGCCTTATAGTAGCAAGGCCATTACAAAGGGGGAGTTATTTCTTTCATTGTTGATATGAAAAATAGATTGCTTCAAAGAGCTTTTATCTTTGAATCAAAATCTCTTACAACAGTGCCGCAGGCAGTTGACTGGACTTCCCACAGTTTCCATTTTGTATAAGCTGCATCATGGCTAACGTCTTAGCAAGCACAAATCAAATGGAATGGAATATACTGAATTGTTTTTTTTGTAAACAAAGTCTTAATAGAAATTTTTGCATGCATAAGGCTTTTATCAAAATATTGCAAGGATTTGCTCCACATTATGTAAATCCTCATGTGTTATGATTGACAAGCAGCTTTCACTTTGCCTCATACTATTAATGTTTCATTTATAATGGGCTATATCACATGATATGAAATATTGTGGCATTAGTGCTACAGAAATCTGATTAAATCTATAGTCCTAGCTGACAAAGTTAATCCTGCTTGCTAATAGAGTCATTAGTTTTACATTCAGCTTAGATGTATTGTTAAATTCAACCCAATTCAGGCCTTTAAAAATCCACTGTATTGCAAATTCTCTTTGCAACATTTTCACTGTTTATCTTTGCAGCTATACTGTGCAGTTGAAAGTATTCACACCCCTTTACTTTTACATGATTATAAAGCAGACTTATCCTTAAACCTATTAAGATTAGTGTTTTATTAAACTTAAACTTTACAGACAAATATGCCACATTAAGAAAATAAAGTGTAAATTCTGACTTCCTTTTAAGACATTAATTGGAAATAAATTTTTAAACCAAACATACATAAGGATTCAAACTCGTTTTTCTATGACACTAAAAATTGAAGTGAGGTGCTTCTGATTTTCAGTGATCATCCTAGAGATGCCCCTGTAGGTTATCTGGACTCCACCAGTGCTGCCTTTAGCTGTTTAACAGGATTTTGAGTGTAACACTGTAATAAAGTTTCTGGACCTCAGAGATTGAACTGTGCTAAAGCACAAAATGGTAGAGGAATAGCTTTACTGAATATCCAGAAACAAGCTGTTTGCTTAAGTGTTTAGAAATGGAAAACCCATTAGAACCACCAGGACTCCCTTCAGATCTGGCTGCTCAACCAAACCCACTAATTAGGGACAGAGGACCTTTGTCGGTGAGGTGACCAAGAGCCTAATTATCACCAAGTTGGAGCTTTAATGTTTCCTAGTATTCTACAATATTTGGTCTGAAGCTCCCAAGTGTCATTTGTTGTAAAAAATGGAAGTGGTACATAAGCAAACTTCATCCCTAATGTGAAGCATGGTGGTAGCAGCATCATGCTGTGGTTACGTTTTTAGGATACAGACTTAAAGGAGCTGGGTAAATTGTCTACAGTATGAAAGAAGACCAGCATAAAGGATTTGTTGAAGAAGCCCACCGCTGATGGCCAATCTGACCAAGTTTACCAAAAAGAATAAAACATCCAAAACTGCACTAGTACCTGATGTGTTTCCAGACTGAGATATTTCTGAGTTAGGGTAGCAAAATAGTTGGCCATGTTGGCCAAAACAAAATAAAAAGTGCTTTTAAATTTACTTTCTGTACAATGTCTTTGAGAGAAAGTAAAAGAATCTAAACTGTATTTCAGAATGACTGTAATGTAAAAAGTAATCAGTGGTACAGTGTTAATAGTGTTTCTGGCGGCATTGTTTCATTAATTGTTAATCTAACATCCTCAGTGATTAGGTCTTAGAATTAATAAATAAAAACTTTTCCAGATTTACCTTTATACAATCTCACCCCTTCTGTGTGCGCCATTTACTGGTTGAAGTGGCAAAATCTGCTTGGTTCAAAAATAATCCTAGATCACATTGTCTTTTTGAAAGAGTCGAGCACAGGCTGTTTAGCTGCAAGGTGTTTATACACAGCCGTACATAAAGCACCCTTCATTCCTCCTTTATTTTAACTGACGGGGAGTTCTTATATTTCTTTTATGAGCTCATAGCAAAGTTGTCCTATATCTGAAGGGAATGAGATCATGAATATTGTGTTAACCCAGAAAAGTTAAAATCCACGCATGCCTTCTTGTTCCCCTGATCCCTCGGCTTTTGTTGTTGCGTTGGCCAATTGTAGCCTGGAAGAGATCAAGGGGACCCCTGTCGGTTGTGGATTATTCCTTTGTAGAAGTGCCACTGTAGGGGATAGAGGATTAAAAGAGCAGAGAGTGAATAGGGATTGTACAGAACATTATTCTGCTGCATATACTGCTTGTGAACCATTAAAACATAGTTAAAAATGTTATTATTACTATTTATTCTAGTTCAAAACAACCTGCAGATTAACTGAAAAGGGTTCTAATATTCTAATTTAGTTTTCATGGCTGTCATAATGATATTTAAATTTTAAATGGATCATTGAGATTGGGATTACCTGCACTCACATGGTGCCTTTTCTTTGTATTCACAGCTAAATGAATATCTTTGTCTGCTTCTTCGCCATTCCTGGTGCTTCTGATTACCTACAGACTGCTGCAATAGCAATAGCGCTTTTAATTCTGAGTATAGTTGTCTATTCGCTTAGGTTGAGGTTATCACTTTCCTTTTGGCAATATTCTGGGTTTTCTATATAATTTTTCTTTGTTTTTTTTCATATTGCAGGAAGCCATGGGCCTCGAGCCTGGGCAACCTCTTACCCAGAGTGTGCTGCAAAGAACCAATCACCTGTGGATATTGCTGATGAGCAAGCTTTGGTGCTGGACGAGTACCAGGAGCTAGAGCTCGACAAGTTTAACATTGAGTCGTCCAACCAGACAACCATGAAAAACACTGGAAAGACAGGTGGGTATCTGTCTTCATCGAAAAAGGATTACTCCTTCTTTTTGTATTTTTTTTTTTTACAAATCACTTCCTCATTCAAATTTGGTAGACATTTTATCATATTCCCTGGTTTCAGAATTTAACTAATTTTCATTTAACTGACAGATTTTAGTTTTTCTTTAATTGGTAAGGAAGTAAGGTAGATCTCAAGATGATAAAATGGTATAAAAGTATAATCAAGTTTAAATAAATCTTGGGCTGTCAGTTTAACGTGTCAATTAGACTAATTCATTAATTACACTGCAAATCCGCTATGAAAACAATTACGATCAATCAAAGTGCCAATTCAACACAAAAGCATTTTAAATTTAGGCCACAGAATAACCCAGGCAGTGACGGACAGTAATGCATCTAAAGCATTACTGCTTTAAGAAGAAGCAATAAATGTCAAATTTTACTTTAAAAAGAACGAATATAGGACTGCTAACTACAGCAAGATGATTTTTAATTATTGTAAAAAAAAAAAAAAGGGTTTTTTTTGCTGCTCCAGGATGACTGAGCATATAAATGTAAAACATGTTGAGAGAAGTTATGTGGCTGCAGCTGCTATTTCCAAAGTGAGAACACTTCACCAACCCACGCCTGCTGAATGAGGTAAATGAATTAGCAAAATCACCACAGGAAGACTGATTAGCCGTATTCTACAATTTTTAAATGTCCTAGAATTTAAATTCTTTATTTATGTACATTTAGAACAGTGATGACAAACCTTGAACTTCATCCTGCAAGGTTATCTAATTCCTCTGCCCCAAAGCACCTGATCCTAATCAGTAATGCTATGCTCAGACCCTAAGTGCTGGAAGCAGTGAAAAAGCTTCTGCTGCTTCTTTTTTAATGCTTGTCCACATTAAGGTCAGACGTCCAATAAAGTGTGTCCAGATGCGTCTGAGGCTTCTGCTGCTCCTGTGTTAAATGGCAGAGAGTGTCTTCGCTATATTTGCTGTGATAAGTGGGTAAAAAGTAGTTTTAATATGTTTTTCAGTGAGAAAGTCCACCTGAAAACTTAATCTCTGATTGGTTGATGTGGCACGCTGAGCAGCAAAACTTCAATTTTTTCAACTCCTGCATCTGCTGCTTTTACAGAGCATCACGTGCATCAGATGCTCAGAAGCTCACGAGGCGCTGCTTCAGCTGCTCAGACGCGCTACTCCTGCTGCTCAAAATGATCTGCAGGACCTTTTGCTGTGCCTTGATGCACGTCAACCATCGACTTTGCATGTAAACTAGCTGCTTCTGCTGCCTCTAGCGCGTGCCGTCTGAACGTAGCATTAGTCTCCATACAGAAGTTCATAGGCTGTGTGGGAGAAGGGTTGCATCATGGGAAACAAAGGACTGCAGCGCTTGAACACCAATGTTCCTGATGATGGCTTTAGCAGATATACGATAAAAATGCCATTAATTAGATTTATTAATTACAAATCCTGTAAATATTAAGATGAATTTCTGACAGCCCTAAAAAAAACATGACATATCTGTAATGTATGTATTTAGGCTCTGTATGAAATATGTTTGGTGAAACTTGACGTATGGTGCAGAGTAAGAAGATTTAGACAGTAAAAGACCGAGTATCATTGGGGTTGTAAAGGTAATAAAAGGTATTAAATGAAATCTACAAAAATTAAGCCCATTAAAAAGTAATAAGCAAGATCCAACAAGGGGTTGTTTTTTTAATAACTGCCCAACTCTACATGGTTGAACGTCTTCTGGGTGGGAATCATATGTAATTAGGGTTGTGCTTCTCTCTAGGACAGACTATTAATATTGAACTGTTTAACATGTAACACGGAGATGAAATGTCTCCATAGACGATGGTTGGCAGCAATGCTGCTTTCAGCAGAGAGTCGCAATGACTCCCAGTGTCTTGGCTGCTCTCTCCCCTCACTAACAGGTGTGTGGTGGGAGAAGAAACGGTACCAGACGCCAAACTAAACTTTGATTCTTCTGTTTTTGTAAAGTTAGAAAGCAAACTTGTCTGACGATGCATCGCAGTTTGGGAGATGAAGGTATTCGTCATGAGGAATTATCTTAACTTTGAAGGCAGAAAGGTGCGCACAGACTAGGCTTGCTTCACAGTAATGTAGGGACCCGGTGGGAGATCACCAGGTGAAGTTCTAGTTTACATAACACTGTGAAACTTGGAGGTGCAGAGGCCCTCTGACCATCAGGACAATGACTCTGTATGGGTCACACTTGATTTGAGTAAAAAAAAAAAATAATCAATGATGTGCTTCCGTGTCATGGAGCATTCGGCTTACTGAAGCTCCCACAGACTAGGCAGAACCCTTGCCCCCTCTTTGTCTTTTTTTTTTTCTCTCTGTCTGTCACAGACGCACAGACCCCCGAACCCCCACCCCTACCCCCACCCCTCCAAACACACACACACCATATTGGATACAGCATGTAAAACTGAGCAAAACATGAATAGAACAGCCAAAGTAGAGAGGGGGTGAAAATAAATACATAATAAAACTCTCCAAAGTGACATACAATTATGCTATAGACAGGGGCGGATCTAGAAAAATATTTATGGGGTGGCAAGAGGGGGGCAGGAATTTTTGTAGGGGTGGCAACATATGGCATTTGTTTACGCTGAATTTAATCACAGTTATCACAGTTTGGTGAGAATAGATTGTACAGTACTAGTGTTTCATGTGAAACAGTTCATATTAATAATACATCGTACAATGTGATCTCACTTAATAGGAGATAGAAGAATGATAACACTACTTCTAGAGGGGCCTTATGACAGGAAAGGTATTAAGGTAAGACACAGGTGCTGAGTCGCAGATGTGTGAGATTGACTGTCAGAGATGCAGCTTTGGAGCATTTGCACAAGAAGAAACTATAGAAAGAAAAAGTTTCCCATCAGAGATCTATGGACTGAGCTGGACTAAAGTGAGCATCACTACACAGTAGAAATAAATGGGTCAAGGCACCCGAACAAGGTACCGGACATCTATGTAATGTTTACTCTGAACACACATTTACCCCATTTGTTCCTCAGTAACTTGACATACAGCAGTTACGGCAACATGAAAGGGACATTTCATGCATGTAAATATACTGTAAATAGAGCTGCATATGGAGGAGCAACTCTGCCATATTTAAAATTAAATACAGAAATAAATAAATGCTCAATAAATAAATAAGCATACAATTAATTGCCACCAAAAATACAATCAACAAATAAATGTAATTAGAAATTACAGGTGCTGGTCATAAAATTAGAATATCATGAAAAAGTAGATTGATTTCAGTAATTCCATTTAAAAAGTGAAACTTGTATATTATATTCATACATTACATACAAACTCATATATTTCAGATGTTTATTTTGTTTAATTTTGATGATTACAAATGACAACAAATGAAAATCTCAAATTCATCATATCAGAAAATTAGAATATTACTGAAGACCAATAAAAACAAAGGATTTATAGAAATGTTGGCCAACTGAAAAGTATGAACATGAAAAGTATGAGCATGTACAGCACTCAGTATTTAGTTGGGCCTCCTTTGGCCTGTATTACTGCAGCAATGCGGCGTGGCATGGAGTCGATCAGTCTGTGGCACTGCTCAGGTGTTATGATAGCCCAGGTTGCTCTAATAGTGGCTTTTAGCTCTTCTGAATTGTTGGGTCTGGTGTATTGCATCTTCTTCTTCACAATACCCCATAGATTTTCTATGGGGTTAAGGTCAGGAGAGTTTGCTGGCCAATTAAGAACAGGGATACCATGGTCCTTCAACCAGGTACTGGTAGCTTTGGCACTGTGTGCAGGTGCCAAGTCCTGTTGGAAAATGAAATCTGCATCTCCAAAAAGTTGGTCAGCTGCAGGAAGCATGAAGTGCTCTAAAACTTCCTGGTATGTGGCTGCGTTGACCCTGGACCTCAGAAAACACAATGGACCAACACCAGCAGATGACATGGCACCCCAAACCATCACTGACTGTGGAAACTTTACACTGGACTTCAAGCAACGTGGATGAAGTGCCTCTCTTCTTTTCCTCCAGACTCTGGGACCTTGATTTCCAAAGGAAATGCAAAATTTACTTTCATCAGAGAACATGACTTTGGACCACTCACCAGCAGTCCAGTCCTGTTTCTCTTTAGCCCAGGCAAGACGCTTCTGACGCTGTCTGTGGTTCAAGAGTGGCTTGACACAAGGAATGCGACAGCAGAAACCCATGTCTTTCATACGTCTGTGTGTGGTGGTTCTTGAAGCACTCACTCCAGCTGCAGTCCACTCTTTGTGAATCTCCCCCACATTTTTGAATGGGTTTTGTTTCACAATCCTCTCCAGGGTGCGGTTATCTCTCTTGCTTGTACACTTTTTTCGACCACATCTTTTCCTTCCCTTCGCCTCTCTATTAATGTGCTTGGACACTGAGCTCTGTGAACAGCCAGCCTCTTTAGCGATGACCTTTTGTGTCTTGCCCTCCTTGTGCAAGGTGTCGATGGTCGTCTTTTGGACAACTGTCAAGTCAGCAGTCTTCCCCATGATTGTGTAGCCTATAGAACTAGACTGAAAGACCATTTAAAGGCTTTTGCAGGTGGTTTGAGTTAATTAGCTGATTAGAGTGTGGCACCAGGGGCCATCAATTTTGAACCTTTTCACAATATTCTAATTTTCTGATATGATGAATTTGAGATTTTCATTTGTTGTCATTTGTAATCATCAAAATTAAACAAAATAAACATCTGAAATATATGAGTTTGTATGTAATGTATGAATATAATATACAAGTTTCACTTTTTAAATGGAATTACTGAAATCAATCTACTTTTTCATGATATTCTAATTTTATGACCAGCACCTGTATATTATAATGGCAGGCAGAAATGTTAAAAGGGCAGGCAGAAAGAAATAGCGCCGAAGAAATAACTAGGGTAAAAAAATACAAAGGAAGAATAAAACAGACAAAAATATGATAACATGCACATAAATAAATACTTAAAAATATAAGTAATTAAAAAATGAAGTTGAAGATAATAAATGACAAAAAAATAAATGAGGTAAATATTAAAAAGGCAAAGAAATAAAGAAGCCAATAAAAAGAGTTATATACCTTTATGACTAGCTATATAATTTAATTTCTACTTACATTTATTTGTTGTTTGTATTTTTGGTGGCAATTAATTGTATGCTTATTTATTTATTAAGCAATTATTTATTTCTGTATTTATTTTTAAATATGGCAGACTTGGTCCTCCATACTGCTGTATCAACAAATCAACAAAAAGGCGGGTTCTGTATGTTACATCAAAATCTCCACAAATCTGAAAAGAAGCAACATGAAAATACATTTTGCTTGTGAGTAGGTTCATACAGGTCATTTCTGGATAGTTTCATATTATATATACAAAAAAGAAACAACAACACTGCTTCATATTAAGCAGGATTTACACCAGTATCACATTTTTAACTTTTAACCCTTTTGGTTTTATTAAAGGAAATATCAGATTTTCTCAGGTCCTAAAACAAAATGTAACATCTCTGTAAAGGCTCACCAGAGAGCATAACATAAAGTTAACATGACTATAACAGCTGAATGCAGTGATTTCCATGTTGCTCAGCAAAACGCTTCACTAATTTATTTAGATCCAATGTCTTTGTGCGTTTTGATTTGAGTAAAACCAAACTTGATCGTCTCTTTTCTGTCATAGTTAACCGCAAATATGTCTTTATGAGCCTGAGACGTCAGGCCTAACTAACATCATAGATAGAGAAATAACGTTCTGCAACCTGATTTTTATCATCTCAAAATCAGCATTGCAGCTATGCTAGCGACATTGTGCTTTCATTATGATTTCATTTCTCGATAGATAGTTAATCAGTTTCTACCTGTTTCATCCCGTGTCTCCTCTCCCCATCACCCCTGGCTCCCTCGCTTTGCCCCATTCGGTTTTCAAAACAATCAGTCTCAGTCGCTCTCGCGTCATCTCGTGCTGCATTCACTGCAGTCCGACATTAGAAATTAGCGGTCGTAATTCTCAAATGATCGATAATTTATAAGCCTCGCCACCCCTACCGCCAACTGGGGTGGCAGCAGGGGTGGCAAGGCTGTCATTTAGGGTGGCAGTTGCCACCCTATGCCACCCCAGTAGATCCGCCTATGGCTATAGAGCAAGTAAGACATGATTAAAATGCTACCCTAGCCTCTTCAGCACAATAAAGGTTATTTAATTTTTTTTTTTACATTCCTAGGAGTTTGAGTCATCAGTTAACTCCGCTACTTTTGCAGCAAATCAAGAACATAATGCATCACAGCTGCTGCTGCGATTGGCTTAAAGCTCAACATGGGTGGCTGGTGGCCACTTGGCATAGTGAATACCCCCTTCCCTTTTGCAAACACTTTACACATGAACCTTTCCATACGGATGCTGTGTAGAATTCAAATTAAGCTACACGTATCAATCTGAATTATGCCAGGTTATATACGCTGTATAGTAGCCTTGATGTCATTACTCACATTAAAGGGTACAAAGATTGAACTCAACAGCACACATTGTTTTACCTGCTGATGCAGCAGCATTAACGCACACAAGTTGCATCTTCAAGACGATCTTGAGCATTCGTTTCTCTAGCAGCTGGTGTATTATGGCAACAGTCCCTTCCAGAGCTTGGACTGCTAACATGGTTATGACAGCTTGCTGTTCTAGTAGTGATAGGAAAAGCCATCTAAAAGGCAAGGTAGTAGTTTTACCCTACATTTATTTGACAGTCGGCTTTTGGAAAGTGGATACGACAGACGATAGTCTAATCAGGGCTTACAGACGTAGAAAACAACAACAGACGTTGAGATTCATCACACTGCTAAGCAGAATCATCACTGGAAATCGTGTGGCCAGGTAGGGAAGCTAGTATTTTTAGTCTGAATTTTCATGATTACAGAGGCTGACTGTAAGGAGAAGATGTGGTCTGCTCATTGCGCTCTATGTTATCTTAGAACCGAGCCACAACTGAACCGCGCCGAGCCCTACTCATGAACTAGTACCCTTTCAGTGTGGTTTGGTTGTGTCTGGCATGGTCCGGTTCAGTTGTGCCTGCCATTTACGCTCAACAGTTATCTCGGTTAGCGTGCTAGGACCAATTTCAGCACGGTTTCAAAAGGGTAGTGTATATGGGGCTATAGATGAGGCCTCAGATTGAAGTCATGACTCTGTCTGTGCTAGCCTGATAAACCAGACTAAATGTGAGATTAAATGTGTAATTTAGTCTGGCCCCGATGAATGAGACGTCGTAAGATTGTTGAAGAGAACAACCCGTTGTCTTTCAAACCATGTCAAACAATGAGCGCGACTGACTGTGGCGAAGTAAGTAAGCGCGACAGAAAGGTGGTGGGGGAATGTAAACAAACAGCCTGTTGGTAAAAAGGCGAATACCTCCTTTTAAAAAATGAATGAGGCAAAAATGATTGTGGCCACTGGCGGGTGGGGCTAGTTTACTAGGCTATGTCTGGGCCACAAAATGTTTATATTTCTTCCAGTCATACATACTTTATTGTGAAAACATACCTGTACTTTGATGCTTACTGGAATACCATTTGATAGTTCACCTAACAAAAACAAAAACACTTCTCCCATCCTAATAAATGAATCCATCTAATATTGTAATTTAATAGGAAACAATGAATAAATAAACTGAATTTTTGTCATGTAAAAAGTGAAGCGATGGTAGCAGAAAATTCACCTCAAATACCGAGTTAGGTGCTGTTCTGACCTAAATTGTTCTGTTGTTTATTTCTGCATCAACTATAATGGCCACCATCATACATGAGAGATTACCATGATTTCCTATAATAAAATAATTTCCTATAATAAACACTCACAGCAGCCTTTGAAGAGGAAAATTGACAAAAAAAGAGAAATGTCCAAAAAACTAGAACCTTTCGATGCTTCTAAAGCAGAACAGCTGGTCAGTATTTTCCTTCCAAAGAGTCACTCAGACCTGTAAGCTGCTCGGTTAAACAAGCAGGGATTGTTTTTTTTTTGACTCATTTGCTCTACAGCAGTCATGTTGGGAAGGCAGACGATGTCTGTAGCTGAGGACAAGCTTAATGTTGCGTTCCAGAAGGCTATGGGAAAAAAGCCATAACTTTCTGATATGTATAAAGCCAGATTTAATGTGCATGAAATGCTTACCATGCTCAGATACAGCAGCATAAATTGCTTAATAGTGTTTAAATTATTACCGTTAATATAGATTTAAAGCTACGCCAGTTCTCTGTTGTATGTTCACAACTAGGGCCTTTGTCCACCTGCTCTGTGTTAATTCAGTGGCATAAATCAAACAAATGTCAGGCTGGCATGACTTTATTCAAGTGCTGCATTTTTAGGCTTATTGTGATCAAAAACGGACATCCTGTGTGGGTGTGGCCTACTTAAGCTGAAATTTACTTTGTGTTCCTGCATTACAATGTTCTTAAAGCTGTTAAATTTGATATCCTATTAGATAATTTACCTTTCATTTATATGATGCTTTTTATATAATTGGTCTTTAAAAGGTTTTCATACATGTATGATTTTTTAGGTGTGTATTGTACAGTTGCAATACTGTTCCAAACTGCCATAGATGGCTTGTTAAATTTGATTAATATATATATATAAAACTTTATTTATTTAATTAATCTCTAAGAACAACATACACAAGGGATAGTCGGCTTGTTTTATAAAGCTCGGGTCAGTGTTACTGCGAGGCTGCTTTTATCCGGTGAACTGATGACATGTTTACATACCATGAATGTGCAAAATAGCACAGGGAAGATCGAATCTTTACATATGTGAACCTGTCTAATAGCATAATGGAGGATCTTCTGACTCCCTTGAGCTTATCGGGCCTCATACAACAGTATTTTCATATTGTTATTTTAAATTTTCGGTCACTTTTTCAACTACCATGGGTTTTTACGAACGCTCCACTTCAGATTCAACAAAGGTTCTTAACTTCAGTGAAAGATTGTAAATGATCCTTCTATTCCTGATGCAGTCCAGCTGTGGGTAACTGAGCGCACATTCCAGAGAATTGCAAATCTAAAATAATTCAATGTAAGGTTATGTCAGCGCTTGTTAGACTGTCTTCATTCATAGAAATGTAATTGAAGATGTAGAGACTTTACCAGTTTGAAGATCGAGGTTTTTCATCTGTGACAAAAATATAATTTGTAATCGCAGAGTTGCATAATATATAACGATGTAGCGTAATAAAATGGACAATTGCTTGTAGGTAACACCGAATGTTGTCATTTAGTGAAAACTAGGTTTGGATAACAGCTGTCGCCTACGTTAAGTCTGAAGCATCATAAAATTAGCTCATACCTAAGAAAAGATTAGAAATCTGATAAAAATGCATTATTTTCTCATAAATAACTAGTACGAACAATTTAAGAGCAAATTGTTCCAACCAAAATAAAATCTTTTCTATTATGTTATACAAATCGAGTTGCCCTACTGCAGGGGCAGGGTGCCGCCATTTTTACAATCCATGCTGGAAGTGCCCAACGGAAGCAGAGTCATTCTGCTAAATTTTGATCTTTGTTTTGAACTTATTTTTTTTCAAAACTTCAGGCAATTAAAAGTTTTAACTGAAAATATTGTTTGAACAATGGTCTACTATTTTTGTGAAGGACAAAAAAAAAATAAAAAATGGCACTGCCAACATTTTGAAGGAAACTGAAGCCTGAGGTCACTGGATTCAACAAAGCTTCATTAAATTACTGTTGGGACAGACTTCCTCTTCGACATTGACTTCCACCATGGATTGTAGAAATGGCGGCACCCTGCCCCTGCTGTACGGCTCTCTTGCAAAAATCTTCTTACCTAAATATGTGCTTCCCCGATTTCCTCAGTAGAAGAAAAACAGGAAGTATGCTCTGTAAAAACACATCACTTAGATTCTTGTTAATGCAAGACTAAATCTACAGCAGTTTTTAAGGATAATTCTAAAAACAAAACCACATATTGTTGGATAATGCTGCATTGATGAATGCCTAGCTTATTAAGTAATGTTTCTCTTATGTATTTGGAGCTTTTCCCGTTCTTTTTTATAGCTGTATGACTTCTTGAAAGTTGATGTTTCTCGTTCGTGCCTAGTCAAATTTCTCTTACAGCATGTTATAGAAAAGCAGAATTATACTCAGTTAGTGAGACACAGACACATTGGGTTGCTGTATGATTGGTGTGACTGAAAGAGGCTTATGAGGTGTTTTTATCCCCTTATTATTGCATCCATTGTCATCGCCTTTTGCTCATTCCTGCCTCTCTTTGTATGCAGCTTTCAAACCTTGTTTACCGACACATTTGGAATCAGACTCAATTAACTACCATTTCAAATCACGGCCCCGTTTGCTTTTCTTTAATTCAACAAATCCGTGGACCGCTGGTTTGAAAACCCTGACCTTAATTGATCTGTCTGCTTTGGGCACCGTTTCTCTCTCAGAGCAGTGTCATCTTTTGCGTTTGATCATAATGAGGGTTGTTGGCCTCCATGACAACCAAGGCCACTGACACAGCCTGGCAATGCTACAGGCTGCTTATTTACAATGTTGGAAGTAACATGACTTAGGAACATGCACTACAAGAGGGGGATTTAAATGGCTCTAAGTACTGTGAAAGTCAGGAAAGTGGAGTCACATTACCACAAAATGGTGCACAGCAATGGCTTTTTGAAAAGGTCATCTTAAAATGCAACAAATTCACATCACTGTATTTTGAAATTGATTCACTTTTAATCTGACTGGGAAAAAGGGGGGCTTCATTTTCTTTATCTTTATTTTTATGTTGTTGCCATTTTAACTTCAAGGGCAGGTTTTATTTCACATTTTTGTTTATACTGCAATATCTGTTCTAAATAGGTCCAATAATTGAGTATACAACCATGCTAATAGCTACACAGTTTTCTTTTCTTCTGCATATCATCATTTGTACTGTTTCTGATCTGCTCAGTATCTTTTTTCCATCTCAGATGTTACATTTATTACAGTTTTTTCGCCTTCTGCTTTAGCAGTTTTTTTTTTATTTCTACATGTTTGAGAATTTCTTTTCCTTTTAAATTAAAATATTCTCAGTTTTATCTTAGTATGCTAGTTTAGTTTTCCTTTCTTAGATGTGATTGTATCTTCTGCTTTCCAGTTTAAGTTTAAATTTTTGTCTTCTAATACTATTTACTCTTGACTAGTCTTTCTTCTTCTACTTTTTTCCACTGTCACACCTGAATTTCCCTACTGTTGGAGAATAAAAGCATTTCTTTTCTATTATTTCTGTATGGGAGCTGTGAAATATCCCGTAGACCAGTCATTAAACAGCAGGATACTGCTACACATTAGCCATTACTCCATGAAGGTCGGCCCACAAAAATAAGTGTTAATCAACCTGCCAACCCATCTCATGGCTCCAAATGCAGGACACCTTAACACTAACTGAGACATTTCTAATTCTCTTATTGAAATTTATAAGCCAAGCCAGACTACATGACCTGAAATTATGTATAGCCTACTGAAGCATTTGAAAGCGGTGCGGTCTCTGCAGGTTAATTTCCTGTCACATTACTGCTTCACTCTCTGGTATCGCCAAACAGATATAGCAGATTGTATCTGTGGTCATGACTCCCCTGAAATAATTTGTTATATAGGTGGCCTGCTTCTTACTATACTATCTAACACACGCTGGCTATTCATTACAGGTCTTATCACCTATAATATGGATGATCATGCTCTTAATTTTTTGTCATGCAGTGTTCTTGGTTATAATAAGAATTTTCCTTCTCATATACTCAAACAAGTTTCAAGAACATTTTTAGCATTCTTTTTTATTAATATTTATCCCCATCTGATGTATTTTGGTAACTTTTGTTTTTTAGGTAATCTCAGTTATCTTTTGAGATTCCTCCATTTACTTTGGTTTTTATTGGGGGTGCACCGATAACTGGTTTATAGCTGATCACCAAATCACCATCTTTAAAAGCATGATGTTCCAGTCCTGGTTCTGACCAATACAGATTTCTTTTTATAACTGACATTGTCAGTTGTTATAATATCACTAGATATTACTATAAAGAATTTTTATTTTAACTTACAGAAAAAAAAAAATAATTATTGCCTGTGAACCAATAAAAACTTCAGACATAACTGCCCTCAAATATAAATGAAAGTTGAATGCAGTGACAGTGGTTTTCAGAGCTTTATAGACATAGATCACATCGGTGGAAACGATCAATTTCACATCTAAATATTGGTTGATCACTGATCTCCCAAAATTAAGAAGATTTAGGCCAATCAGTCTGCTGATAAATTGGTGCAACCCTAGTTTTGATATTTTTTTCCAATTATTATATTTCATGGAGTTTTCTCATCATCCTTCATCTAGAGATTTGACCTGCTGACTAATATTTAATCTCGCTCTTTCTCTTTTAGAGCTGAAGAATACAATTTTCTGCTTTCTGTAGAATTTAATTTGTAGGTTATATAGAGAATGTGAGTATTACTTTTATGGGGGGTAAATATAACGCATTTTCTTAATCAAGATCCAATTAAAAAAACAACTATATCAAACTAAAATGAAAATAACTTTGATTAACTGCTAAATCATTCTAAACTGTATTGCAACTAGGAAGAAGCCTGGCACCTAGTTTACTGTCAGGAACATTTAAATATTTATCTTTTTTAAAATTGATGGAATGAAGGAGGCAAGATTTCCCTCTTAAAAGAAACACTTGGCCCTGAGTACAATGTTCCCATTTTAGGTCATCTGGCAATGCATGCTAGCATTTAGTGTCATTAGCTTGTATAACTAAGACCAATGTCTGTTTATTTCCCATAGAGGTGCATATTATGTGGGGGAAAAACAAACAGATTTTTTGTTTTTAACCAGCTAATTATCGATCAGGGCTGAAGCAATCTGATTCTGATCAAGCTGAGTTCTCGGTGCATCTCCAGTTGTTCAAGATGAAGTTAAACATTAGCATCTAAGCACTCTGGCTATCAGTTTGTGGTTGAAGTAGTGCTGTAAGCTCAGCACTAATGGACTCTCGTTTATCTTACACCACTAATGTCTTCTGTAGCTTTACTCAGCCTTCTGCATCTGTTAGCCTCTTACTGTTTTTATTCTATCAATATCATCAGTATTGTCACTGCATGGCGAGTTGCTGCTTCTTGGCTTCTTGGTCACCTCTATAAAATGAAAATACATTAGGAAGGGTGAGATCAAGTAAATCATACATTCCTATCTGTTATTCTGTCCTTTTGATTGCATTTTGATATCTTTGCTCTATATCTGTACTTACACATCTTCTGCATCCCTCTTCATGCTGGGAAATTGATTCCTCCTCCTTAGTTGCTCCGCCTGAGGTTGAAGCTGATGTATGACTTGACCTGACTTGTTTTTGATGTCCTAAAGGAAATGTCTTGCTCTCAGGAGCCCCCATGTTTGAGAGCCCTGCCACCAACTGTGCCTCTTTCCCATTTGGGGCCGATCCTGCAGAGTGCTGTTGCGTGTTACAGTTTTTTTTTCTCAGAAAACTGTTGCCTGCTGAGGCACTGAAGAACTGAAGGATGAAAGACTGATATAAAACAGGAAAAGTTTCAACTCTGGAAACCTTTAAACAAGACACTGCTCTGCACAATCAAAGCCAAAAGATGAAGATTTAGATTAAAACTCATAACATTGAATTACACGTCTGTCATTCAGTATATTTCACTTTATCGTCATACGTCATATGTCGTAGAAATCTTTTATGTTTGACAGCTTTTTCAAACCAAGCAGATGATTAAGGTTACTTATTGAAGCGTTATATATTTTTCTGAACTTTTTGCATTCTTACCACAGTTCTGAACGTGGGGATGAAGTCATAGCCTTCAGGTTGATGTCAGTTGAATAAAAACTGCAAAAATTCAGCTTTAAAATTAAACACATAAACCAAAGATTTCAATCCCACTTCAGTTTTGAAGGTCTTATTCTGTTTACTTCTTTTACATCGCTGACTTTTTAAGAGAGTATTTTTTTATTATTCAGAGAAAAATAACTGTGCACACACAACTTTGTGACTTGAGAGCTACAAAATAAAACATTTTAGACCTGCCTTGCTCTAGAGTCTGCTCTTCAGACTCTAGATTTAACTCTAACCCAAGGTTTGGATCCCCAGCCTAATAATTATTCTGTGATAGTATGATACTAAACTTTTATATTTTTGAAAAAAACTATTAATGTTAGCAGGGTTTATGAGTAAGTTAAGGCCTGCTTATATTTTGAGTGGTCCTCTATCACGTAGTTACAGACCTTATCTCTGAGACTCTATTTGTTTTTATTTAATTGGCTCATAACCACCTGCTTTTCATTGATTTTGCATTCAGTGATAACATAGAAGTCTCTCAAATTGAACTCTGTATTTAGAAATCTAGATTGGAAAAAAGCACTCATTATCTGTTTATATTGCATCTGTTAGTTTCATTACAAAGTTATGAGGTGCCCCCAGGGACATAAATCAGAATTAACTTGCATATACACATATTAAATTACACTCTTCCATATAATATACTGAAAACCTCACACAAACACTAGTAAAAAGCTCTCACATAAACTAGTGAAAACATTGACCTCTTATATAATCTACTCAAAAGCTCTCATACAAAGTAGTGAGAACTGTTCATATAAACTGGTGAAAAGCTTTACCTTTCATACACACTACTAGAAAGCTTTCATATACACTATTAGAACGCTCTCATAAACACTATTAGAAAGCTCTCATATACACTATTAGAACGCTCTCATATACACTATTAGAACGCTCTCATAAACACTATTAGAACGCTCTCATAAACACTACTAGAAAGCTTTCATATACACTATTAGAACGCTCTCATATACACTATTAGAATGCTCTCATATACACTATTAGAACGCTCTCATAAACACTATTAGAACGCTCTCATATACACTATTAGAACACTCTCATAAACACTATTAGAACGCTCTCATAAACACTATTAGAACGCTCTCATAAACACTATTAGAACGCTCTCATAAACACTATTAGAACGCTCTCATATACACTATTAGAATGCTCTCATATACACTATTAGAACGCTCTCATATACACTATTAGAATGCTCTCATATACACTATTAGAACGCTCTCATAAACACTATTAGAACGCTCTCATATACACTATTAGAACGCTCTCATAAACACTATTAGAACGCTCTCATAAACACTATTAGAACGCTCTCATAAACACTATTAGAACGCTCTCATATACACTATTAGAAAGCTCTCATATACACTATTAGAATGCTCTCATATACACTATTAGAACGCTCTCATATACACTATTAGAAAGCTCTCATATACACTATTAGAACGCTCTCATATACACTATTAGAACGCTCTCATATACACTATTAGAACGCTCTCATATACACTATTAGAAAGCTCTCATATACACTATTAGAACGCTCTCATAAACACTATTAGAACGCTCTCATATACACTATTAGAACGCTCTCATATACACTATTAGAACGCTCTCATACACGCTACTAGAAAGCTCTCATATACACTATTAGAAAGCTAAAATATATGGTCCCCCTCCTTTAATTTAGGCAAACATTGCTCAAATATCACCGAATCCAGATGGTTTGTTGTTGATGAAGAGAGGAATAAACACAGTTTAAGATTTGCAGCTAAATTAATTTGTTTCTATATTATGGAACTGCTATCAGGCACTTCCCATCATCTTATATCAGTAATAAAAAATTATAAATACAAATTTGGTATTTGGTGACTTGACTTTTATTTCTGTCAGGCTGAAGTGAAAAAACTTGGAAAGAGACTGATTCTCTTGGCGTTTAAAATAACAACACAAAACAGCATAAGAAAACCGCATTTATTTTTTTTATTTTACAATTTTGTAAACAACAGCGGCTGATTAAACTAAATGTCTCAACCTTGTATAATTTTACGACTTTTTATTTAACCAAGAAATGATCAGATCCGCTTATGTGGCTGCAACGCGCGGCGCGCTCCCGACACAGGTGGAACAGATTTTCACATGGGAACAGAATTTCGCACAACACCGGAAAAGGATCTCTGTTGAAGCAAAAACATAAAAAATAAAGTCGAGTAATGCCCATGCTTCTGTGAGTTGTTTAGCGGATAGCTGAGCATGAATCAATAATTTTATTTGATACAATTTCGGCCGGAGATAGCACAAAATGTACGGAGCTAGCCAGAATGACCTCCGTTTAAAACAACTTCCGGTGTAATGACGGTCCTTCCTGTTTCACTGAAACGCCTTCCGTTTCAACTGAAACACCTTCCGTTTCAACTGAAATCCGCTAATAGCTTTTCAGTAGTGTGTATGAGAGCTTTCTAGTAGCGTGTATGAGAGCGTTCTAATAGTGTATATGAGAGCGTTCTAATAGTGTATATGAGAGCGTTCTAATAGTGTTTATGAGAGCGTTCTAATAGTGTTTATGAGAGCGTTCTAGTAGTGTTTATGAGAGCGTTCTAGTAGTGTATATGAGAGCTTTCTAATAGTGTATATGAGAGCGTTCTAATAGTGTTTATGAGAGCTTTCTAATAGTGTTTATGAGAGCGTTCTAATAGTGTTTATGAGAGCGTTCTAATAGTGTTTATGAGAGCGTTCTAATAGTGTATATGAGAGCATTCTAATAGTGTATATGAGAGCTTTCTAATAGTGTTTATGAGAGCGTTCTAATAGTGTATATGAGAGCTTTCTAATAGTGTATATGAGAGCTTTCTAATAGTGTATATGAGAGCTTTCTAATAGTGTATATGAGAGCGTTGTAGTAGTGTATATGAGAGCTTTCTAATAGTGTATATGAGAGCTTTCTAATAGTGTATATGAGAGCTTTCTAATAGTGTATATGAGAGCGTTGTAGTAGTGTTTATGAGAGCGTTCTAATAGTGTATATGAAAGCTTTCTAGTAGTGTGTATGAAAGGTAAAGCTTTTCACCAGTTTATATGAACAGTTCTCACTACTTTGTATGAGAGCTTTTGAGTAGATTATATAAGAGGTCAATGTTTTCACTAGTTTATGTGAGAGCTTTTTACTAGTGTTTGTGTGAGGTTTTCAGTATATTATATGGAAGAGTGTAATTTAATATGTGTATATGCAAGTTAATTCTGATTTATGTCCCTGGGGGCACCTCATACAAAGTCATCTGTTTTTATGCAAAGGAAACATAGGTTTAGGATGTTTTTCATTAATTGGGGTAAAAATGTATGCAATCAAAAATAGGCATAAATGTATATTTATATTTTTTTAAGGTAGATATTGAATATAGTTTTTTATATACTGAGTAAAACCTGAAAAGAATTTGATTGTGAATGAGGATTGATTTGTTAGATGATGGTAAATGCTTGTGATTTAAATTAATAACTTACAAGAGATGTGTTTTTAGGTGATCAATTCTTTAAGTCTGATGTGACAATATCCCCATTTACACTACCCTTTTGAAACAGTGCCCAGAGCGGTCCAGGCACGGTAACCAAGGTAACTGTTGAGTTTAAATCGAACTGGACCATGCCAAACTTAACCGCATCATGCTTAATCTAGTAGTAGTTCAAAAATAAGGCAAGGTTCAATTGTAGTTCTATTCTCTGAAAACAAAGAGCGCATGAGCAGACAGCGTCATCTCCTTACAGTCAGCTTAGGCAGTACTGAACATCTGTAAGTTGCTTGCCAACCGCCATAAAACAGAAGAATAAGAACCGTAAACGGCAATCGAAATCCTCTCAACTCAAACATTTTTATGAAATGGCTGCAAAAGAGCATGGTGCGATAGGCTACCTTCTTCGTCCGCAAACAACTCTCAATTTAAACCAAACATAACTCCCTGGATGTTACATGCACCGCCATTTTGATTTGCTTGATTCCATCCTTCAATCCTAGCAGTAGTACCATGGATCGTCAGTAGGAGGCGAGGAACCGTGCTAGCGTGATGTGTAAATGGTTGTAATGAACCAAGCTGGGCACGGTTAACTGATCCAAGCTCGGTTGGAACTTGGCATTAATCGTTAGTAGGGGTAGTGTAAATGGAGCAAATGTTAATTTCACTCATTTGAAACTGAAACGCATTTCTAATGAAACTGAATCACTGCTGAACACTTGAGACCTGATGTGAAATTTGCTTGCCATGAAACTTGACCTGAGATTTTGACATGGACTTGGAGGTTAGAGTTGACTTTGAACTGTGACTCACAAACTTAAAACTTGACTTGGACTTTGTGAAAGACTAACAACTGAAGTAGGAATTGCCCCTTCAATTTTAAACCTGACTGAATAAACTCCAAAGAACTCTGCATTGAAAAAGAATGGAGACTTGTCTCTAATTCTAGGTCCAAAAGACTTGACTTACATTCAGTGAAAACGAATGTCTGGTTTACATTTGTGCTTTCTGATAACATTGGTTTTTCCAGCCACTGTTTGGCTGCGTCACAGCAGTGTAGAAGAAAGTTATGTGAAAAGAAACTCTAAAATTTGTCACTGTGTATTAGAAAACAAGTGAAATTCTTTTGAAAGTTAAACGAGCTATAAAATGTTCCTGTGGTCTGACGGAGTCTGCTGGTTTTTGTTTCCTAACCCCTGTTTCCAATGCCACTTGGGGATGTTCCGGAATTGAGTTGTTTAAATCCGCCACGAAGGGGCAAGAACATCACTCACTCTATTTAAAAGTCAGCTTTGTAATTAAGGGCTGTGTGAACAGATCTTAAAAAGTTCATTGCGATTGATTACACAATGTTCCCTCGGGACTTGGCCTGCTTTGAGATCAGGCAGATTAGCTGCCATTTGGGGAGTATTCCTCAACAAAAACAGATCTCAGTAAAATTTCAGGCAACTTCAAACCGAATTCAGCGGGAATCGGAAGCCTCCAGAGACATATGCATTGATCAAGGATTTACTTTCACACACACTCCCCTTCTTTCACAGGCTGTGATTCAAGGTCTTTTTGGCTTAGCTTCTAATTCCTCCTCTGCTGTTTGAGGGTTCACACACACCCAGGGCCGCATTTCTAATGAAACTCCCAAGGCCAGCCAGCATCTCCATTCCCTGGCTTTTCTTATGTTGCACACAGGATTACCCTGCTTCAACAACAGCAGAATCAGGGATTTTTGCTCTATTGCAAAGGAGTTGCACAATTATGATAATGTGATGGATAGTTATTTCCTGACCTAATGCTTTCAGTCTGAAAAATCTCCTGCATCATTTCGTCGTCTTCATGCTGTGGGCCTTTAGCTTAAGTAGCGTTGGCACGTTAATGCTTCTGGCAGATTCTTTCTCGCCTCGCGACAGGAGCTCAGCTCATCCCTCATAACACAAGATTTCTCTTTTTAAATCTTCTTTTCTCTTCTCTTTGTTTATCAAAACATCACACCTCTTTCCTTTTTTTCCAATCGCTAAATCTGTTTGAGTTACTTTAAATTTCTTTCATACTTCTTTCAAAACTCATCCATTATCCTCTCTGTTTACTGACAATATGTGTTTTCTTGTTCTCACACTCAATCCCCCCTAGTTTGCTTTGTGTTATGATTAAAAGTGGGCCGTCCTCATTCACAGCCTGACTAAATCCTCGTGTAAAGCGAGGGATCAGCCGACAGAGCACCAATTTTAATCTGGCTAATAATGTCAAATGTAGACGTGGTAAAAAGGGTTCTAGATTCATCTGATCTCAGTCAGGATCGCAGTGGGATTATGAGATGCTCTGGTCATGTTGTTTTCAAATCCATGGAACATTAAAGCACATATAATATGGGTGTGAACATTAAAAAGAGATAATATCAGGCCACATTTCTTACTGAACACATGGGGAAGTGCCCACAGGCAAGACACTAGACCACAGCTTGCTCCTGTGAAGCGAATGTCTTAAACAGTTCATTTGTAGTCATGGTCTCTGTTCACCACAAGGATTTCTAAAAATTATACATAACTTTCTGGCCCTTTTATAGGCGTTATGATATTAAGTGTCCTAAAAAAATAAATAAATAAGATATCCAACCGTGGTTTCCTTCAGTTATAATACAGGATGCGTTTAACACTTTCAATCTCCACTGAAAGTGTTAAACTTTTTTTTACAGTGTTTAGAAAGAGTGTTTAGAGCTGTTTTGTCATACTACTGATTCTCACTTGATTTTAGAACTACCCTAGACTTTAACTTTTCAAAGTTAAAATCTTATGCATACTTTGACCTAAACCAATTAATTTAAGGCTGGTTTCCAGCCTCATGTCCTCTGTGACCAGGTTACTCCCAGGTTTTCCTGGAGTGCTTCATTCATTTTTCTATCAACTCTAACCAAACTAGCTGCCCCGGCTAGAGGAAAGTACAACCACAGCACCATGCTGCCACCACCAGGTGTTATTGTGAGGAAGGCGCTGCTATTTTTATTTAGTGTTTTCTTATATACAGCATTTTGTATATATGTTGAATTTTCTTTTTTTTCATGTCTTTCTAGAGCATCTCCCACCTTACATGGATTGCAACAGACTGTAATTAGATTTCTTGCGATGTTCTTCCTTTGGTTCTCTTCTTTCTTTCCACACTCCTCAAATAGCAAACCTTTGTTAGGTTACAAACCACTAGATCATCCTCTAAACCAATTTTGGGTATATTTGAGCCAAAGAGTCTGAAAACAAATGCTTATGAAAATCTTTAGATATAAAATATTAACAATAATAAATAAAATGTATAAGTTATAGGAGACCATACAGCTTTTGCTCTCTAATTTTATATTACATTGTTACTGTTCTTGTTCACTTATTGGTTACTAATATTAAACATTTTCCTATGTACTTTTTTATTTTCATTTCCTTTATTTCCTAATTATACAAATATAGACAGTTGTGTTGTTACTAGAGATGCACCGATCCAGTTTTTTTCGGCCAATCAGATACCAATACCTGGGCCGATACCAATCTGATTCAACTGTAGAGCAGATGAATTGTTTTTCTTGCAATGTGATGGTGAGTGGTACAGATATAAGTAAGCTTAAAATTATTTATTAATGAATAATCAGCAAATAGAAAGAAGTAGCAGTTCCTTGTAAAGTGCACTGGATTCTGATATCTGATTGGTACCATTATGTGTTTGATCATTCTTTTTGGCATCTGAAACGTGGAAATGTTTGGTTTATAGTTCAGGAATACATTCTAATTTTAAGGAAGTAAAACAGACTGAATAGAAAAAGAAAGCTTCTAGAGATTTTTTCATTCAGATGAATAAAGCTTTGATCAATCATCCTTTTAAATATGAAACTTTTACAATTTTACAGTTGATGTCCTCAATTGTTTCTCACTGCACATTTAGAAATGTATACACATTAGGCCACCCAATTCTCTATAATGTTCCTTTAGGTCTTGGATATGTTCTGTGACTAATAATCAAAGGATGTAAAACTATGGGTGCAAACATAAAAATATCTCCTAGTTCCCTCCATAGTGTGGCTGTTCTCACAATGACATTTTTATAATATTGAAAATGATATTCACCAGTGGTATATGCTAGATAAAGTAATAACTACAGCTTCTAAATATCTCCCTGTATAAACCGATTTAAATATAAATCCAGAGTTTTTCAAGCCAATATTTATATCCTTCCGAAGTAGATATTAGTTTCTACTTGCAATTAAATGTTAGAAGATGTTAGATCTTTTTTTAATTACTGTACCTCTACAGGAACCTTAACAGGGCCTTCTGCCATAAATAGTGTTCCTTTAAGTCCGTCTGGTTCTGTTAAAAATTCGTCCATCTTTTAGTTTCTGTAACTTAGTCAAATCTTCTCCAATCACAGTAATAATGTGCTCCAAATGATGCTGCTTTCTCCATTTATAGCTTTTTATCAAAGGATGAGGAGGCAACAAAACTTTTGACAGCATTTCTGCATAACAGAAGGAGTAAATATGGCTTCCTAAAGACTCACGGCTGTTTTCTCACCATGTCTTTCCAGATTCTTTTGATACCTTTGTCAAATGGTGTTAATGTGAACTAGCTTGCAGGTGCTGCCTGTGGTAATGGGAATCTGTAACAGAATGTCGTTTCTATTATTATGTCGGACCCTATTTGGAAGCACTCTCTGCAGTGTAATTCAACAGGATTATCACGCTATGATTCCTTCCATTGTGCTGTGCTGAGGAGTTACACAAGGTAACACCTCCATCAGCAAACGGTAACCGTCTCTCTCTGATTTCCTCCCAACCTTCAGTCATGGTTGCCCATTGTTTTTTAACTTAACCCTGTTTTTTTCCGCTCATCTAATCCGTGGAAAGCATAACATTCCAAGTTCAAACATGACAAAATTGAGCTACAATTGCATCACAAATGGACGATCGGGACTTGAACTTAATAGTTCTATGCATCTTTGCACTAACCAGCATGAAACTGTCAACATTCAAAGAGCCAGCCCCGGGCTGGCTACGATGTGTTTTCCTTTTATAGCAGGGCTTTATACAGGATATTAAATGCTATCATCTGTTTGGGCTGAAAAGCAAGTATTGCTCAGGCATTATAGACTTTTTTTATTCCAATCTACCTCTCCCTTATTTCTGATCTTCATCATCTTGTCTACATTTCCAGTATGTCATCTGAGTCGTCTGGAACACACTTGCGCTGGGCTTTGAGTCAAGTTCAGGACAAAATCATATTTATCTTACTGTTGGGTCCAGAGATCAGGCTATTCCCGTCCAATGATGTCTCTTCTCATATTGAATTGTGATGTAAACAGCGATGGCATGCCACAAATGGATTTTTTAAAATCTAATTTCATGAAAACAAACAGATCTTGAGGGGGTTTTTTTTAGCATCACATCTTTCTAGGCAGTGCCAATGTTTATCTAATAACCATGCATGTTATACTAGCAAGGACTTTCTCTTATAGCTTTGAAAGTTTTCATGCATTGGGAGTCACACATATAATTATCCAGCAGTCATCTGTAAGGAAATGAATAATTTACCACATGTCAACTGTATGTCTGCTTAGAGTCTTTGCTCGGTGTTATTTTTGAAGTCTCATTTTTCTGCATATAGTAGAAGTATTAATGCAATGTCAATATGTTCACAGGTCACATCAAACTCTACCAAATGAATAAGAAAAAACAACAGTTAAATGTGAAAAGGATAGAATCCCTAGAACATTTCTTAGACCAAGCAGTGGATCTTAATGATCTTACATGAGAGAAAATGTGAAAGCTCCTGCTATTCTGCAGAGGCAGAGCTGCAGCATTAGAGCCTCGTAAAAAGCTGCCATGTGGATAAAGATCACAAGGCAACCAGATGCCATCGAGTCTTCCTTACAAGTCGTGCAACAATTAGAGAGATGGTGGCTTTGACTGAACCTGTGCACTGCACTTCTCGCAGTCAACCGGGGATTTCAAGGACACTGGGGGGAAAAATGTTAGTGCTCTCTGAATAGCACATCACAAGCATCTTTGTAGAGGTGCATGCTACTAACGTAGCATTTAACGATTTCATCACACAGGCTTAAAGACACATACCATGTCAGGTTTCTGGCTTTTTGCAAGGGCTTTTTTCCCCCCCATGGGTCCTCACTTCACACAAAGTTGAGAATATTTGAGATTCGACAGCTTGTTAGGCCATTTATACTGTGAATGGAACTGGGAGAAAGGGAGATTGATCCGTGAATGTAGTGGTTGAATTTTTTTTTTTTTTTGGGTGTGTTAAAAAAAATGTTCCATCTAAATTCAGTTATAAAAATCGTCTAAATCATGCAATATTCTAAGCAACGCCACTCTAAATTGTACATCTGACTTTAAAAAGGAAAAAAATACAATCATCTAGATGGCTTCAAAAATGTTACCAATTTCAATGGAATGTCCTTTTAATTAGAGCTAACCAGTTATAAAGAGGGTGCATAATTGTACTGACCTTTAAATTAATACACTATGGTAAAATACCAACTTGTAGCCTTTTTTTATTTCTTTGTTTTCCGTTTTGCAGAACTGTACATTATGTCAATCAGACTAAAGATGAATCTTTTGTTAATTGATTACTTAAAACTGCCATTTTAACAGGGGTCTGTAAACTTTTTAAATGCACTGTTAGAAAAAGAAAGAAAATCATAATTAAAGAATAATAAGTGATTAAATAAAATAAGTAATTATTATCCTGGGATGAGCGTCTTTGTTAATTAAACACAATACCACAGTGTAATTTCCTTTATGCTGCATTTGTGAGTGTTCTCAAATATTCGTCTTTGATTCGTTTCTCCTTCCCTCTTTGTCTCCAGTGGCTGTGCTCCTGAAGGATGACTACTTTGTAAGAGGTGCTGGACTGCCAGGGCGTTTTAAGGCTGAGAAGATGGAGTTTCACTGGGGCCAGAGTAATGGATCAGCAGGCTCAGAGCACAGCATAAATGGCAGAAGGTTCCCCGTAGAGGTAAAACGTCATGTTGCTACACACAGTTTGACATATGTCCAAGGTTCGGTGCTGAAGGTCAGCACTGAATCGTTAGTGCAGTGTTCAAATAGATTATAACTTAATACACCTCCAAAACTGTTTAATTAATGAACCCTAAAGTAAAGGTTAAGGCACGTTTTGGCTTGTAGATTTGGCTGAAACCTTTTAGCGGTGAACTCACTAGTGCTTTAAGAATGTTGGTATTTAAACCCTCACAAGCTCTGGGATATCAGAACTGAGAGAATATCCTGACGCCTCTCAGAGTTTTACCCTTTTTACAAGATACTTGACTCTTTGAACTTTGTATAGAATCCATTAGGGGATCTTAAAGTGAATCCATTTCAGAGATGAGCCTAGAAATGTCGTTAGTTTTATATAAGAGAGACTTTCATACAACAGATACAATACTGTCACTTTCATTTAAACAGATAAGAACATTTATATTTATTCATCTCAATAAATTAGAGTACTCTAATATCAAGATAGATTCTTTTAGTATTTCAATTTAAAAAGGGAAACTTATACAGATTTATTACACACAGAGTAATATCATTTTGATACTTCTGGCTAACATCTGATAAAAAAGCCTAAAATACACTCCCAGAGAAAATCTGAGCATTACTTAAGAACAATAAAAAAGTTTTTTAATACATTCTAGGGGAAGGCTGCTGACTTGACAGCTGTCCGACAGGCAGTCATTAATGCAAGTGCTGCAGAATTTAAAACTCCTATACATTTACATTTTTCTACCTACTTCTCTCTTGTGTTTGCTACCTGCACTCTCCGTGAACTTTAACATTTTTGGTACTATAATCTGTTTGTCAGGTGTAGGCATCTCCCGTGGTGATACTTCAGCCGATTGAGGGAATATTGCATTTGCATGCAAAATGTAAATTTATGACTCGGGGAATATATTAGCGAGAGATTGTTGCATTCCAAATCAGCTTTGACAATCATAATCTTTCTTACTGTGATATTGCGATGATGGTGATGATGATTTATTTGCAAAAGTTGAGCAGTCTAAATCTGACACCCTTCACAAGTGGGCCAAGCAACAAAACGTAATTGCTAAAGATTCTGGCTATTCTCATAGTGCTCCAAGCATATAATATATATACAAAAAAAGTTTGGTAGAAGGAAACAAAGTGTAGTACAAAAAAAAAAGATTCTAAATCAAAGTCCTTATCAGAGTTCTGAGAAGATTCACAAGGCGTGGACTATTGCCATTCTTCAAGACCCAACACTGCTGCATTCCTTGGGTAAAAATACACTTTAAGCAGAGCATGAAGAGATGAATGAATAGACTGAACTATCAAAGAGTTCTCAAATGTCCTCAGTTCAGCTGAAGTAAAGATTTGCATTTATTTGGAAATCCAACCCCCAGACACTGGAGGAAGAGTGAAAAGGCACAGGATCTATCTTGGTTGTGGTACAATTTTGTATTTCAGTTGGTCATTCTTCTTCTGCTGATGTTGGTCCACTGTTTAATAAAGTTGAAAGTCAGCTCAGCTTCCCTCTGCCAACAATTTTCATGGAGATCACAATCAGAATAAACTCTATTGGCCACATGTGTTTGTGTTCCTGTTTATGTTACCTATTTAGGGTAATTTTTGGTATATTAACTAACTTTCTGGGGACATAAAGGCCTTATGGGGACCAAAGGCTGGTCCTAATATGGTGGATTCCCCTGTTTACTGTTAAGGAGACAATTTAGAGGAATGGTGTGAATTAACTTTAGGTTAAAGTTAGAGTTAGGGATATACTGGTATTAGTTAGGGTTAGTATAAATTACAGGGTTGGGCATAAGAGCAATAACTAAAATGAATTTTAGTGAGTGTAGTGTCTGGATAGAAAAACAGTAAGTGTGCAGATGTATGCGAGTATCAGTAGGTGTGCACGTGCACACAAGGAATTTGACTTCGGTTTAATGGCTCACATTGTAAATCAACATTAATCCAACATGATAAGCACAAACTGCTAAACATACCAGGACCTGGTTTAAAGACTTAAAACTAAAACTAAAATTAAAGACAATGCTGATTAGCCAACTAGCTGGCCTTACCTGAAACTAATGGAGAATCTTGAGAGCATTCTCAATAGGAACTTGATAGACACTCGACTCAACAATGCAGATAAGTTAAAGGCCACCGTAGTGTTAATATAGCAACATGGTTGCCGTAACAGTTGAGCAGAGCTCCAGGCTCATCAGCTCCATGCCACCATGAATTGGTGCAGTGATTCATGCAGGAGTCACTCCAATGTCACTGTGTGTTTGTTTACTCTTATAATCTCAGCTTCACTTTTTGATCTGAATGACTGACAATATTTAGCTGTGTTTTGCTATTCTACCTTATATAGATTCATGTTTAAGTGGCAAATGTAAGAAAAAAGTCTGCTGGTAGGCTGAATGATGATACATATTTACAGAAGTGCATTTATAATCCGATTATTTAGAGTTTGTGTCCTTTTATGCTTTTAAAGTATACATAAAACTGAGTCAACATATTTTTACTAATTAATTCAGCCTTTTTAAAAGGTTATTGTTAATATCCCAGAGGACAGCCTTATACAAAAGCTAGTAAAAATTCAATCCACATCTCTGCCCTTTTATTTTTGACAACAGTTTTTTGTATTGCACCAGGATTTTATTGCAAATTGGGTTTGTGGAATTTTGAAAGATGTGGGAATTTATCAGATGGGCAGGCCTTTACAGGAATCACTCAAGCTGCAGTACACAACTGAGTGAGAAACTGGGGAACAGATTGGCAGTAATAAAGGCAAAGCAACAGAAATCATCAAGAACTCCTATAAAAGAAATTCAAAGGGTATAAAATTCTGGAACCCTCAGTGATTTTCTTTCTGAATAATGGATTAAAGAACAAATCTCCATCATGCAGGGAATAACTTTTTACTGGCTTTTATTCCTTTTTATCATTTCCAATACTATTCATTTTCATTTTTTCTATTGAATTAGATAATACATCATATATCTCAAATTCTGTAGGATTGAAGTCAGGTTCCTTTTTTGTTTCTGGCAATTTTCTATAAAAGCCTTATTAATTAGTGTACATTTGCAGTAATAGTCTATAGAAAAACAGAAAATTGTAGGTTGTCTGCCTCTTCATTCTGAATCCAAACACGAAGCTAAAGGCGTCTTTCTGTTATTTTTCTTGGCCCTCTTCTTTGGAGCTTTCTCTTCTGCCACGGCTTTTGATGCTGAATGGCTGGGTAATTAGATTTATTTTTGCCACATCATTTTGTGTTCAGCGTAGTGTTAAAGGGCACCGGATTATATACAGCCATTATAAAGCTGTTGTGCATATGGCGCCTTTGATGGTGTGCTTCTAAATAATATGATGGAATTTACTTTAATGGCCAATTTGGGTTGCTGTTAAGAAAGTGGGGGGAAAGCAAAGAGAAGAAGAAAATTATGCCCTCTAGGTACATCATTCATAGATGTGAAATGTAGATTTTTGTTGCAAGGCATGCGTTTATGTGTAGACCAAGGTTTCTTCAGTGACTTCTCTGTAAAGGAGAATGGATTCCATAGCTCCTTTACTCCTACCCTACCCAGGTAGGTGTTGAGGCCTAAATAGCTCAGCTCATTTGGAAAGGGGAGGAGACAAAAGCTACACACTTTTTTATGTAAGAGAGAAACAAACTCAATTTTGCTTGATGGTGATCTCTGCGACGTGTCTTTTTATAGCTCTATAGGAAATGTGTCTAAACAGCCCGAGTAAGCTGGAACACCTGGACACCATATGCTAGAAAAGACTGCATAGAAACTAGTCAGCAAGCAAGCAGAAGAAAGTAAGCGAGCAGAAACTGAATATGCAAGTGAATGACTCAAACGCTCAGCTTTTGCCAGCTTTAAAGATAGAAAGCTTGACCTAGTATGCCTAAAGGACACAGATGCTCTTTTTTTTCTCTCTTTCTTGTTTTGTTTTGTAAGTTGATATCATATTTTAGAGGTTGTAAGCAAATGTCAGTGTCATGCCTCAGTCATAGCAACAAAGAGAGAGTGAGCCACAACATCCTTTTAAAGATATTAATTTTCACCTGTGTACATGGCATCAAGCATTAGACCAAGGAGCAACCTTCATTTTTCACAAGGTGTGCCTCTGTGGTATTCAATCACCTTTGATGCACAATGAGAGAAACCCACAGCTTGAACTCACAAGCATAGTCTGAAATAATAAATATAAAATATCTAATTCATAAATCCTTAGCTTTACAGGCATTCCTGCTGATAGAACTGAACCAAATTTAATTTTCTACAGCATGACCGGATAAAATAACTGATTAAAACCCTTTTTTTTATTATTCTAAAAGGAGCTAGGTTCTGTTATGCCGTGAAGGCTAGCAATTACATTACCAATAATTGGTAACTTAATTCAAATATATTTTTTCCCCAAAATATTCTCATTTATTTACCTGTGATCCTGGTTTGGACCAGTTCATGTGAATATGATATTAAGATGTTAAAGAAAGTAACCTCCTCTTAAACATTAGCTTGACCTGGGAGATGTAGTGGAATAATGTCTCACAATGAATAGAATGAAGTGGATTAATATCTCACAATAAATATATTCTTGTCACAATGGTTAAATGGTGTGCTTTAACATATATCTAAGAAAATAATGTGTGTGTGGCAGTCCAGAGGTCAAGATAAGATTAAGAGGGTTAATGCAAACAAAACATGGCAGTAGAGAAACCAAAGGTCAAGCTATACTGAAGAAGTCAATGTAAACAAAATGTGTATCACCATGGTCCAAAGGTCCGGAATGGGCAATGACGTGTAGCCATTTAAAAAAAAAATACGCACCCTATGGGAATTTCCACCAGTACATAATCAGATAAAAGAGATATCCGTGGAAAAGTACCTGAAATTACATAATAAATAGGAGGGGCTCAGGGAGGAGCCCCAAGACCCAGGGAGTGTATATAAGCAGACCACTTTCTTTGCTTTGGTAGATGTTGGCCGGTTAACATCTCATGTGTGGTGGACTTGTATTGCTGCAATAAACCATACTGGACAGAGAACCAGCTGCCTCTGCTTATTTTTGACCACTGTTGGAGATTTTTCAACTGCCTTTCCAAGAACTTAGGATTTTTTGAAAGACTTAGCACAAATCACTACGTCGTCCGGAGGACATCCACGACAGGGACCTTTCTTGTTCCTTTATAGAAGGAAACTTAGTCAAGAAAATTCTGTTCCTTCTCCTAAGTAAACAAGCAGCCATCAGGACTCCCTGCAGTTTGCTTATCTCCATGGAGTTGGAGTTGCAGATATTATCATACTCCTGCTTCAACAAACCCTCTTTAGACAAGGCAGACAACACAGTGAGGGTCACATGTTCTTTGATTTCTGTGGTGTATTTATCACAATTTAGCTTGACTTACTTAGTCGGACATTCTGGAAGACTCAGGTGGAGGCATCAGCAATCACCTGGATCAAAGACTACCTGACAACCAGACCCCAGTTTGTTAGACTGAAGGATCAGCTGTCTAACTAGGTAGTCAGCAGCACAGGAGCACCACAGGGGACGGTACTTTTACCATTTCTTTTCACTATGTACACCTCTGACCTCCTGTACCAGACAGAGCCCTGTCATCTGCAGAAATACTTCTGTATGTGGAGTTGTTGGGTGCATCAGAGATGGACAAGAAACTAAGTACAGGGAGATGGTGAACCGTTTTTTGGCATGGTGTAGAAAAAAAAATCATCTGATCTTAAATATATTTAAAAAAGGGAGATGATTTAAGATTTCTGGGGAAATGGGAATGAGTCGAATCCTATCAACATCATGGGAGAAGAGGTTGAGGTGGCGGAGGAGTATAAATACTTTATTGTTTACAACAGACTTGATTGGAGACACAACTGTGAAGGTGTCTACAAGAAGGGACAGACCAATCTGTACAGTCCCCTACCCTTCATTAATCTATAATTCTGTTAACAACATCAGGCTTTGTTGAAGGAAATAATCTAGAGATGAAGAATTCTCACAATGAGGAATTCTCCAAAAAATGAACAACATTATGGAAAACAGAAGACTGCTAAAAGTCTTCAGTCAAACATTTCTCCAAATTGGTGCAAGATAGACTGCCACACAGAATCCATTTAAATTCCCTTTAGGATCTATCAAATATTTTTCAATTGATCTGAACCAAACTAGATTATTTGCTTCTGGTAGATTTTATTAACTTAGTTTTCTTTTTCTAGAATATAACATTTGTCAGTGGTTGTTAAAGTAGATCATGTCCCTCTGGTTTTAAAAAACTCATTGTCACTGCTACAATAGCACATCAACCAAAAGCTATATGTTGTTAAAAGGGTTTAAATGAGCAGCCTTCTAAAGTAACTCCTCCCCAGAATGTGATGGTGTTTCATTTAAAATGTGCATATTTATATTGCTATTAGTATATCATTAATTCAGCAGAATTACATTAAATTAAATTAAATGTTTTTCTTACACATCAGGCCTTCCTTTCCCATGTGATGCTTGGCAGATCATGGTCCTGCTTTTTAAATACCCATGGTTGGCTGCAACAGTAACCTTCCTCTGCAAACATGATGGTGGTTTAAAGGTTTATGATGGAGAGTTTTCATGAACTACTGTGACATTCATGAGAGTGGAGGTGCTATGAGTCTGGTATTGTCTTAGTCTCACTTTGACTACATGTTGGCTGCATACTCACAGTCACAATGCTTCAAAGATCATTTTGAAAAGTGGGCTTATAACAAAGCATGGTTTATGAAACCATATCATTATTAAGTCAGAATATGATTGTTTTTTTTTTTTTTTATCCTAAAACTTAAAACAAAGTGTAAAAAGAAAAGATCATAACTTGTAATAATATAGTTTGATCCACTGATGTATTAAATTACTTATCAAATTTAACAGCCAAACAATCTCCTAAGTTATGGTTGTGCTTAATTCTTATTTTTTTTTAGTATGCTCCTTATGGAGCTCTGCCAATATAATATGATGGTATCCGCTTGTTAATTAGTCAGGCTATCTGCTCCGGTGCCACTAATAGCTTGAAAATACATTTTCCCACACAAAGCATTTTGGGGTTTTAAATCTGGGACTTTAACAAAGTAAAGCTACTTTAATAGAAGTATCCATCCCATCCCAAACAAGAACCTTTTAACAGAACCCAGCTTGCATATATCAGTCCCTAAATGAAGGCTTTTACATAAAAAATAAAATGTATTGTACTGTGTAATGGTGCTGCAATTAGAAAAAAATGTGATAACTTTTAATGTTGGACACAAAACAGTATTCATTTCCATTTTTGTGTTGTTTTACAAATTAAAATGTATATTATGATAATAGGAATATTCTTAAATTCAGTTTGATTTCCATCTTTATTTTAAGCTTGTTTCTATTGTTCTTGACTTGATGGATCTCAATCTTCTTTTGTCATAACTTTTTTTTTTTTACAAGCGCCACATAAATAGCAGGAGTCCCAGATGGGATTTATGTTTCGCACATTACAATGATGGCTGCGGAGGGAAAAAGTGGGTCACCAAACACCTCTCATGGCAACTTCCATCACACAGTCTTCAAAAGAATAAATAAAAAAATACCTCTTTCTTTTCCTGCAAAGGGACAACTAAGCAACTTCGGCCATTGTAGCCGTCAACTAGGAATGTTTAAATGCGTGACCCGCTACAGGAGAAGCAGAATTAGAGGTCTGCTTTGTAGAAATAATTCCCTTATTGATAAGTCAGAAAGCATAAATCAAGCATGATGTATTGTTCCACAGTGTGAAGCCGAAGGTATAAGTAAAATGAAATGATGAATGGTTGAAGGAGAATATGGTAGTGTCGGACCTAGCCTCTAGCCATTTGACTGCTTCATCTTGTAAGAGTTGTGTTTTTTTTTCATTTTTCATATTTATGACTCTGAACAATTTGATATATTTCAGATGACATTAAACCTGACAGGATGTGTGCAGCCACATTGTTTACTTTATACAGCTTGTATAAATGTTGTGCTCTGTGTACCCACTAACCTCTCAGAGTAGTGGTCGGCTTTGTTTTGTATAACATATTTTTGGTTCAAGATATGAGCAGCTTGACCAAGACGGCTGAGCTCCCAGACTTGTTTATCCCTGGACTAAAACTGTCCTCTTTTTAATCATCTCACTACAAATGAGTCACATTCATCCTTGAGTCAGATGTCAAGTATTTTTGCTTACAGTAGAGAAAAGGGGCTTTTATGTGAAGCTTGAAACCACAGATATTGGTTGCATGTGTAAAGGAGGTGAAAGACAAATTTAGTTTCAATGAGCTGTGTTATGAAGACAATCGTGCTTTTAAGCTTTGATATGTTTAACGCCCCCCAAAAAAAGAAAGAGCCCAATGGACTGCTTGGCCTGTGGCCTCCAAGCTTCATATTAATCTAACTATGGTCTTTTTCTTGGGAGTGAAGTGGGGAAATCGATAGATGGGCCACCTGTTCACTCAAATAGTGCTATGACAAATGAAAGTGTGAATTTCTTTTTCTCCCCTTGAGGTTCCTCAGGGAGAACTTTTCCTGTAATGTATTAGGTTGTCGCCGAGGTTAGATTAATTATACATGGATTACAAATCACACCTTGGAAGGGTGTACGTTTGCACAAACCAGCACTAAGAGCATATGAATAAGTATTACTGTAGGCATACAGTAAGGAAGATAAAAGCTTTTCTGAAAGCAAGTAAAAAGTAGGAAATAGAAGAGTGTCGGATGAGTCAAGACTGATCCCTTGACCCAGGCAGAGCCCAGGAGCTAAATGCAGTGCATAAGAATTGCGTACTGGAAATGAAAACCTGCTGCATGCATGACATTTTAAGCTTATCTAGGAGGAAAATCATCAATTCTGATACATGTGTATGTGTAGAAATAAGATGATTGCATATCTGTATTACACAGGACTGAAACCTAATATATATTCAGAGAAATAGTGTTTGATTTCCAGCTCTTCCTCCTTTCAAAGTCTCATGGAGCAAGCCTTTGCACCCAACTAACATTGCCTCTGATGTTCTCATCAGTAGGCTGAGATTCCTAGTTTTGATTAAAACCACCACAGTTTTACTGTATCAGGGACCAGTCGACTTGTCTCCATAAGAGAAAAAAATATCTTCTTGGGTTGGGCTTAGGTTTTGGATTAAGGTGTGAGTTGATTTCAGGTGTGTATTGATAATGGGTAGGGTTAATTACAGTTAAGACATTACTTGTACTGTATGTGTGCATATTTAGTATGTTGCATATATAAATACATCCCTTTTTTTATATTTCAATATCTATTTTTTTTACAAGACAGCACTGAAGATACTTTAAATTGTGATATAATGTTGTCATTTGTACACAGCTATTGTGCAGTTGTTATTCCTTATAAAGTTACACACACCCTTGACGTCTAATATAAATCACATCCATCATGGCGATTCGATTCCGTATCGATTTCCTTACCCAGCGATTCGATTACTTTCGATACTCAAGAATACACCACGATACGATTCCATTCGATTAATTGTTTTTTTTTTTAACACCTTACATGCTAGACAATGTTTCAAATTTGAAATAAATCAATGAAAGCTGTAATATTGTTATGCATTTTTTTTTTGAGAAACAACAACAAATAACAGAAGTAGAAAAGTTTCACTCCACCTATTCCTATTAAAACCTCATTCACTGAAAAATCATAATACCCCTGTGTTATAGATTCTGAAAGGCATTGCATCAAAAAAATACTGCACAAAAATGAGTGCAATTCAATACCTCGGCTCCAGAGTGTCGATGTCCCCGCCCCCTCCACAGACGCTCCGCTGCACCTCTCCCAAATTGTAGCTGACCGCATACAGGTGGCCAGGCTTGTTTTGTTTTTATGACCGAAAATGCGGAAAACAACTCGTGAAGTTAGACCTGCTAGAAGAGCGAGGTGCACAAGAACGCTGGGACCGTTTCCACCTGGATCCCCCCTCTTTTTGGCCCTCATGTCCCTCCGTTGTCAGACTAAACTCGCCCCCACTTCCTCACCGCCTCGACCTTATCTAGACCCACAGTGTGTAGCACAGACCACACTTCAATATTGAGCATAAATCAAAACTGTCTGTGTCAAGCTTACTGCAACACACTACTGTAAGAGTATAACCAGGAAGCGAGGTAGGAGGGCAAAATAGGTTTAGCGCCACCACAGCACGGGAGGAAGAATTACGCCCAGGAACAATTGATAAAAATAGACCGGAGGAAAAAGAAAAACATGAATCGATACTCTTGCCATTTATCCCTATGTACGCTCTGTTTAAAAGTTGCTTTTCTCATAGCTCATAGAAGCTTACTGTGTCAGCACGTCCCCCCTAACCCCTAAATCCCTCAATCACTATATAGAGCGGGGACTATAAAGTAGACTTTATAGTGAACTCAGTTAAGTTACTGTTCGGACAGATCATCACTACTTTTTGCTCCGTTGGTCACGTAATTCCTCTTCCACTGCATGCTGCCTCTGCCATCTTTGTTATTAGTCACCACAATGATTGACAATTAGGAGGACCACTTATTTAGATGAACCACTTGGAAATAAAAGATTTTCCTCTGTACCTTTAACCGTCGGTTTCTTTAGAGAGGCAGTGGGTATCTTGGAGGTGTTTTCTGGTTGTTGCCATTTGGGATTCTATCATTTAGGCCATTGTCAGAAGGGAGGGGGATCATGCTCTACTTTGGTAAACCACATTACAAGATAGTATTCAAAGCTCTCTCAGTGAGCGATAGATCCCCACAAGCAACAACAGTTATGCAGCCCCATACTGGGACACCACCTTGTTTGACTGTAAGACATGTAATCTTGGTTCCACCTCAAATCCTTAGCAAAATGTGAACCAAACAAATATACCTAAGTCTTATCAGACCACAAGACATGGGGCCAGTAATGGAGGTCCTCACTCTGCTTGTTGTCAGTAAACTGTCCTTTGTTTTCTTAAAAGATTCCTTCTGAATTCAGATCAATTTGATATAGAGTGACCTATGGTCTGAGCAATCAGGCTAATCACCCCTTCAGTCTCTGCAGAAATGCTTACAGCACTAGTGTGCCTTAAAAGACAGCCTTTGGATGTAACCGTGAGCGATATGCACTGAAATTATTTGTTTCAGTGAAATTATTTCAATAGCCAAGCCACTTTCGGCCATCTTAAAGGCGTCATAGAATGGAAAACTGAGTTTACATTGTCATAGATGAATAACGATAGTTCAGTGGGTGAAATGGCCCTAAAGAGAAGTTCAAACCCCATCAACACCTCCTTTCTCTGCAAATCTCGCAATTCTAAACTTCCACCATAAAACGGGTAAATCCAAACAAAGCCCCGAATTGACGTCAACTCGGGGATGTTGCCTTATTTGGTTCTGGCCTGTACTTTTTTGACGCTCCGAAATTGACATACAGACCAGCCCACTAGTTCACTGGCCCAAGAACATGAATGGAGGTTGCCAAGATGTAAGACACCACTTTAGCTGTTTAGCCTACAGTTGGGTTTACTTCTACAAGAATTACAAAGCAGGCAGTTTCTCTATTGAAAATGAGCCAGAACCACAGGCGTAAATGCAGTGTTCCAGGCTGCACGGAGAAAGGGGAAACATTTTTACAGTCTTCCCAAGGATCCGAAGACTCAACAGGCATGGATTATTTTTGTCTATCAGAAGATCCTTGCAAAGTTTGATGCTCATCTGTTTATTTGCTTAAAGCATTTTACGGAAGACAGCTTTCAAAATCTTTGAGGTGGTATGCTTCCCCCGCCTGCCTTACCGGGAAGCATGGGGCCGCCAGTGTCCAGGCTATCGGGTTCAGTCGCCCCTTCCCCCGCTGTCTCCCTGCCCACAGGCTTGTATTAGGGCTCATAGAACAGCAAATAAATGACAGTGAATTTATTACAGTAACTACTTTATATTGTATCAGATGTTTTGTCCTGTGAAAATATCTAAAAAGAAATGTACCTAAATGTTTGGGGTGTTGTCACTTTGCTGTTGAGCTTATAAACAGAGTATGTTAATTGGTAAATGACATATTTACAATTACATACAATGACAAAGTTTGTATTAGTGAAATGTGTGAAAAATAAAGTGCATTTTTCACATTCTTATCAAAGCTGCAATATCACATTTATAGCAGGGAAGGTATGCTTGCTCAAATATCTACATTAGTATGATTAAATAGTGGATGTCGATCTCGCGGTGATCACTATTGAAGAGAATCACTTTGTCTTATTTCTCCAGCAAACTCGGTGTGAATTGCCATGAACTTTAGCCTGTAAAACTTTAGTACATTTATTGAATGATACTAAAATGACTCCTGACTCATGTTCATGCTCATGCTCCCCGAGGAGCCTTGGAAAAAAGAAAGAAGAAGATAGATAATTGTGTGTGATAGAAGTGTGAACATTTATCTGTTAACAATGAAGTTCTTTGCTATCACAGCGGTAAGGGAGGAATACATTTTCCTTTTTCTGATATCATATCTCTGCATGCTGAAACTTTATTTTTGTAGTTTTTTTTGTCTTTGCTCTACATTTAGTTATCTGGGGAAATCATGCCAAACCTGACTTTGTTTTTCACCTTTGCTGTTTAAATAGGACATGGAAATGCAGAGTGACTTTAAGGTTTTTTTTTTTATTTTGCTTTTCTGCTCACTTTGTGCTGGAAATGAAGGGGAAAAAAAACCCTGGCTGATATAAACCGACTCGAGATTAAAGAGCGATTGTGGAGATGTGAACATCACGTTCCTGCACTTTTCAGGGAGCTCAAAGATTTGTCAGACCACCTGTCTGTTCTTATTTAAATCAACATTTTTATCTTCGGCTGCGGTTAAATTTTCCTGCAACAAGGAGAGTTTGTCAGCTCTTTCCAAACATACATTAAGAAAATGAGTAATCGAGTGATCCAAGATTTCTTTATTGACTCCTATGGAAGTGTGTAATTGAAAATCAGGTTTTATAAAGTGTGTTGTTAACAAGAACGGGTCACACGAGCCATTCTTGGTGAGTAAATGAAGCCTAAGGGGGCCAGCCTAATGGGGTAATGTAGTTAATAACATCTGAAGGGTGATGAATGGCCAGTCCTCTTTCTTGCTGAGTTCTCAGACAACAAATTAGTTCCATTAAAGGCCGCAGTTAAAGGAACTCTGAAAGAAGCTGATTAACTGAAATTATTTGGATTGAGTCATTGTGAACCTGGTTGGGGCCTGAACAGTTTGTGTAAATGGGACTTATCCTTTATTAGGTGCTTATTTACTCATTCATTCTAAGTTTGTTGTCAGCACAGTCAATTGAGAAAATGCGGTAACCTTCAATTTCCCTTTGAGAAAGAAAAAGAGGGGACACCCCCAGTTTTTAATTAAATCAACATCTAGATCCTTTTTTCTTATTTCCAATTAACTTGGTTCTGTAACATGAAAGGCTTTTTTTCAATTTACAGAGGCCTGAGAGGGAGATGATCGACAGCTCCAATTGCTACTTTTAGATTCATTTGCTGATTTTGATCAGTGCCACCACAACATGACTGCCTTGAAATGAAAGTAGGATTCTTTTTTATTTTTTTGGAGGGAAAAAGGCAGCACCATGACAGGTATATGATATATTCTCTATATGATGCTTTTTAAATTATATTCAAGCTTTGTTGTGAAATCAGAAGCAATGTTGTGGGTGATTTAAGGTAATTGGGAGTCATGATTAGAGGAGTATCATTCTGTTAGATCTTGGCACAAGAGGAGGGGGACGGCATTCACCCCCAGTTTTTCCCTCTCTCCTCGTTACTCTGTCTGTGAGGATGGTCGCCCTAAGGAATGGGATGCTGTATTTCTTTGGCAGCCTCCCGGAGTGGCAGCACACACAAAAAAAGACTGACACAGATTATGAGAGATTTATAGGAGTGATAAATACTCCCTCTTTTCTGCCCCTCAAAACAGCTTTTCATCAGCTTCTCAGTAGAGCGTCCAGATGATTGATGAGGGGACTGTTCTTTCTAGTTGTCCACTCCTAAAGCTGTTTATGCTCTGTTTCCCCATTCCAGATGCAGATCTACCTTTACAATTCAGACGACTTTGACAGCCTCAGCGCCGCCATCAAGGAAAGACGCATTATTGCTGCCATGGCTGTGTTCTTTGAGGTAAAGTATCAGAAATACAGGTAGAGATTGCCAACAAAATCTGCTAATAGAGTTAGACTCTTCCCTTTTTGTCCAAACTACATCACAATAGCATTTCAGATGCTTACAAGTTACAGCAACTTAAAAACTTAAACTATGTAGTGCATATAATTTTTTTTATGTTTATATTGTTTTTCATACATTCTCAATCCCCTAAAAAAAAGTATCTTACAATTAAGAGATTTTTTCTTCTCCTTTGGTCAAACTCAGTTTCTCCTTCAGAATTAATGACTAACATTTCAGTTAACTTTGGTATCCTATGCCTCATACTAATTAGCTTTTCAGCATTGAAACAAGCTGCATAAGACACATCTGGGACGTATATATAAAGCGTCAAGAATTCACCAAATATTGCACACAGGAATTAGCATTCAGCAAGTGTGGTCCACAGAGCAGCACCATGCAATATGTTAAAACATCCTCATGCATAAAAGGTTCATTTTCCTACCCACAGTTCAGTTTTCTCAGTGGAGTTGCTCCACTCTTGAGGGAAACCTCTTTGTAACAAGCTCTGCCTCTGGTTGCTTGGAGCACTTATGGAAAATGTTCCTGTGCAGAGGCTTATAAAACACCTGTATCTGCATAAATGGAGTTTATTTCTTTTTTTAAAACCTGAAATTTAAGGTGAATCTTAAATGAATGGATCAGAATTTGTCACACTGTTCTGTGAAAAGGTTAAACACCGTTCTTAACTTCTTGCATTAAATGGCACACAGTGTTTTCATTTAGAGAGGATTCAAATGTGTTGAATCCTGAAGCTAAAAAAGCTTCAGTCTCAAACACAATATATGGGTGGGTTATAAAACACTTTTTTTTTGTCTTAAAACACCCTTTTTCATCAGTTTGGTAATTACACAGAAAATCTTGTGAGTCATTTTTAGTCTTAACTCTTTAATTAACATTTGAATGTCAGTTTCATGACATCTGGTCTTATTAAAGTGCTGCATTTCTGCCGGTAATAATCAAATTATTAGAATATGTTGAATGTTATGTAGAAAATGAAATTTGAAATGCAAAAACCTGTATCGGTTGCCTAAATTAGCTAGGTAAAGAATGGACTCCACATAAAATATACAAATAACATTGCTTTTAAAGAAAACAATAGAAATATTTAGCAAGAATTAACAAGTAATTAACTGAATGAATAAAACAAGAAGTGTTTTATTTTGTAATATGGAAGTGTTTTTGAAACCATGTTAGTTTAAAGGTTGTATTTCACGATTTCTCTTTAAATGTAGGTTAAAAAAAAACACATAACTGTGTAAGTAGGAGACCATTCGACCCCTTCTTGTGTTCCTCAGGGTGAACCTTGTTCACAGCTCTGTTAATGGTCCATCTGCAGCACTCAGATTTTCTCAGTATACAGGGAGAGCTGTGGAGCTGCAATGCATGGCTGAAACCAAAGCACACTGGACACATAAACACTAGAGGTGCCAAAACACAACAAGAGGAAACTAGCAAGACTGAGCACACATAATGGTATTAGCTGAGCTTGTCACAAAGATTGGCTTATGGAGCAGCTGATTGATGAAATGATCCCAGTGGAACACAAAGCCGAACGGCGTTTGGACACTATACCTTTAAACTAGTTTTTTTTTTTTTTTTTTTTTTTTTTTTACACAGTCTTAAAATCATTTAATATACAGTTCATTTTGTAGAATGTGTTCATCATTAGTTGACATCTAAGCCATTATTACATTATAAAACTGTAGTCTTAGCTATAGGCCCATTCCTAATTTACAGAGGAAATTAAGATAGAGGGCGGGACTTCACATTCATGCATTTTCATAACAAACATCATATACATTTACAGTTGGGGCAACTAACTGGTATGAATGTGAAGGATTATAAAATATCTATTATTCTCTACGCTAGTTTATGTATCTTTCACTTATTTCCTGTAAACACTGCTTTACATTTCTATTAAAGATCTGTTTAATTCTCTATAGGAAAGATGTCATGTAGTTTATTTATAAACAGATGGCTTGATCTCTTCATTAATGATATGGTGGTTGCAGATTTTTTTTCTTAAACCTAATAAATATGATGTTTAGGATTATAATGTACATCAAACCAATTAAAAAGAACTCGGAAAGGTAGGTTAAATACGATTTATTATTTTTTTTTTTTTAAAGCTACTCTTATTCTCTTAAACATGTCTCATCAGAATGCATATCACTGTATGATATCACCAATATAACCAACTCTCTCGACTGTTTAACTAACCATTAGCTTTTTAATGTCCACTATTAAAGATCACAACAAGTTAAACATTAACTTGATTTCCTCTGAACGACTGTGTTACTTTGGAGATAGGAATTATCTAAAGATAACTGTGGTCTGCTTTGTTTTTCACTCCTAAACTAGACGTTAGTGTCAGCTTCAGGCTGCAGCTAATTTACATTTATCCCTTTAGGACATGTCAAGTACCATCAATATTAGTTTGATAACCAAAAACGTAGACTCTTTGAGATTAATGAAAAATCTGAGGTATAAATATGAGATTTATATAAGCTTACTTGTGGTTGTAATTTAGAGAGATAAAATGTTTCATTTCCATTTATCTATTAGGACACATTTGCTCTTGATTAGTAAGATCGGTCCCCAAGTTCAAAAGCACCTCTTTGATTGGTTGTACTTCTAGAAGCTTTACTTACATCTTGTGTGCCTTCTTCTATGTTACACTAATTTCTATTAGTGTTTTCTTAACAAGTATTGGCTGGTGATCGATGCATGCCAGCATTCAGCCTACTGGCATACCGGTAAGGGTCAGAAATCCGGCAGAGGGAGCTTGGAATGGGGACACAGGTGTTCCGTAATGTAGGTCTGTTCTAAGACAGTGATGAACCACATGTGTGCAAGGACCTAAATGCCTCCGTTGGGTCCTGACAGCCCTATTGCTTACTACAATTAGCATCACCATACACAATCCGCTGAATAGCAGTTTACAGTGTGAGTTTTTTTTTAAGCGGGCACACACACATTGGCTCTGATTTACCATTTCTAATCAATGACTAGAGTTCTTGTTGGGCTCCCCAAAGGCCTATTAAAGGCCTCTAAGGTGTGCATATTATCCACATTCAGCATTCATTCCCACACAATTATTCCTTTCAGACTGACCTGAATTAATGTTGCATAACAGTAGGGGGGATAGTCCCAGCATCCCAACACTGTTTTGTCCAATCTTGTCTCTTAAGTAGGACATTGGAGATATTTATTGGTCAAAGAAAATTGCCAGTAATTTCCAACAATAAAATGTAAGCTGAACAAATTACAGTAGAATGTTCCTTAGGGTTTGGGTGATCATTAAAGGCCTGGAAATATAAAAACAATTTGCGATAAAAAAGTTCAGAGAGATCCTTTGTCCACTCATGGCAAAATCATTTGTTTATTTATATATATATATATATATATATATATATATATATATATATATATATATATATATATATATATATATATATATATATATATATATATATATATATATATATATTAATAGCAATGCTAATTTAATATTTAATAACTTATCTGTCTGGTTTCTATTATGTGTTGATCAGGAATAAAATGAAACAGTCACGGCTCTGTGTGCAAGTTTGCTAACGTTGCAGCTGCAGCTCAGGTTTCTGTTATGTTAAAAGTGATAAGTGTTACTAGCTCCCAACCAGTCACATTTCTTTAGCAAAATTTCACCAAATGTTCAGGAGAAATGTGGGAATTCATGCGTGACATTGACACGTTTTGTTGCTGTTACATTAAGGGATATGTGGTGCATGTGTGAAAGCGGTTATATACAGCGTTTTCCCCTCAGTTCACTGCTCAGGAGGGTGGGCGAACCACAGCAGTGGTGCAGCTAAACACCGAGAGAGATGTTAATGTGGTTCGACGTCTATCGCTCGTGAACTTGTGGTTTACAGTTCCTGCAGAGGTATTTATACCTCTGCACTGTTTTTCACGTTGTCATGTTGTAACCACAAACACTTGTTATTTTGGTTTGTTTTTATTTTGCAGATCTTATGTTCCACCAGCACAAAGCATTGCTTGTGACATGGAGAACATTTTTTACATCGTTTTCTTTTGTTTTGCAAATAAGAATCTTAGCAGACACACATACACACACAGAGTTTAGATTTTCTACAGCACCTTTTGATACAGCTACAGTTGCAGCCCTTTCATGTTATGCCTTTACCAGCTTTGCACATCCAGACAATGAATGTATTACCAATTCCACTCTGCAAAATAGCTCTGGTTTTGGATGGAGGCGTCTGTGAACAACAATTTACAAATCTCCACAGGTTTTGACTAAGAGTAGAGTATTCTAAAATATGACTATGCTTTGATCTGAACCTTTCCATGATAGCTTTGGCTGTAAATGTAATGCCTGCTACCCTGCTGGAAGGGAAACCTGTGGCTCTGGTCAATTATATCAGGTCCTTTGCAGTGTCCAACAGGTTCCTTTCAGGATTTCCCTGTATTTCCCTCCATCAGTTTTCCCATTAACTCTGACCTGCTTTTCCCTTTTCCTGCTAAAGAAAAGCATCCTTACAGCCATGATGAAACTGTGTCACAGTTAGAAGGAAATTTTCAGGATGATGTATTGTTAGTCTTCTACAGAATGTATTATTTCACATGTAGGCCCAAAACATCATCATAGAAGATAGAATTTCTTTACTCCCTTCTGGATTTTTTTTTTCATGCCTTCTTCTTAATCTACATGCACCTTTTGGGATTCTTTTAACTGTTGCCTTTCCCCCTGTCATTTTTCTCAGAAGGCCAGTTTTATGGCCGTCTTCAAAAGCAAAAACTGATTATCCTGTCATCCGATTGAGCTTACGCTCTTTTCAGTTCCTCCAGCGTTGATATTGACCTTTTGTCAGCTTTTTCTAACTGACTGACCTCTCATTGTTACTAAGTCTTATATTTGTTAGGTTTCCTTTTTTCCGATTAATGATAGAATGTATCTCTGTAAGAGAAAACGCCTGACGTTGTTTTATTAGCAAACCCTACTGTGAACCTCTCCACATTGTTGTCCCTCATGTGTTCCTTCTCATCACAGGTTGTTGATTAATGTTCCCTAGCAAACCTCTGAGTTCTCCAGAGAACGCATGTGTTTTGACTGATATAAAATGACAGAGATGTTAATTGTGTTTAATAACAAGGTCAGAACTGAAGGCTTTTTGTTGCACAGGATTTTTTTCCGTAATATTTGCATACAAATTCACTTTACAAAGATTTGTATTAAGAGTAAAAAGTAAATGTCTGATTTAATTTCAATTCTTAAATAGGCTCTTTATTGATTTGATCCATTATATAAAAACTGAAATAAATACATATATTAGTAAGAAAAAAAAATTTGGATCTGCAATTTTATCATAATTTCCTCACAACATAGGTATTCTATATATATTCTAAGTCAAACGATACATAAATGGGTTATATTTACCAGTTTAACCAAACAGAGAATATATATTTATTTTTCAATCTGTGTAAAAAGATAATTAAATTGTATTTAATTATTAGCAACATTTAGAGTCTAAAGTTCCACTCTGAAAAAAAAAAACAACAACTTTTTTTACAGTATTGTATCTGGAACAGCTTATTCTTCAGCAGATGCACAAAATGCTGCTTTTTTCATTATTTCTTCATTTGCGGCTTTGTTACATCATGAAATCTTCTGTAGCTCTGTTGCTGTCTCACACCTATGCAAACACGTTTTCCACTTGCCTAACCTGTAAATTTTACATCACTGCAATGGTTCCTCACAAAATACCACCCCAATAAATCACACTGACAGAGAACATCTGAGAACATGAACAGCTTTCATTAGAAAATAAGAAACTGAGAAGTTGGATCTTTATACACCTGATTTAAATGTTACATAGATTACACATGGGCAATAACTTGATCCCTCCCAAATTCCTTTTGATACTTCTATAAAACAAATCCAAGCCTTTATAAATGTACATTTTGTGTCTATTGTGTACTTGGGGCTGAATTTGCTGAAGCGTATCATCCAAAGTACAAAAAATGTGTAACTGTCTAAACACTTATGGTCTGGACAGACTGCCTGCCTGCACGGCTGCTGCTGTTTGCAAAACTTACACTTCTCACTGCGAGGAGACCCGCTACAGTCTGTTACCATCGCAAACTCCAGTTTCAGATGCTGCTGCCAAAAACCACATACTAGCAGCAGATGACACAGCAGAGATTCCAAGTTATTTTAAAGAAACAAGACATGAATGCAAAATCTGTTACTGTGCTTTTTGCTAGTTAAAATAACTATTTTTTCCCAGCAAAAGCAATCAGTTGATTAGTTCATTGTGAACTTAGCTTACAGCATTCAGACATAAGAATATGATCACTAGATGAATTGCCTAATGCTGCCCTGGTCTTCATGATTGCCTCTCTTAGTGTGGAAGATGCTAGGCAGCAAGTGAATGTTTACCCATCAAAGATGGTGTGTAAGAAGGAGAAATTATGGGAATATGTAAAGATGTGAGTAAGGAACATTTAGCCGCCCACCTGTCCGTCCATCCATCCATCCATCCATCCATCCATCCATCCATCCATCCATCCAATTAGCATCACTGGCCTGTACAGGAATCCCAGGCCAGCTGAGGAACATAGTCCCTCCAGTGTATCCTGGGTATTCCTATGTGTCTCCTCCCATTGGGAGGATCACCAGGGAGTTGCACAGGCCTTTCCGACCTTAACCACTAATTTACTCTTAATTTACTGGTTGAGGATTCTTTGCGGATAAAGCCAGAATTGATTTACTAGGTAAAATTTTCCAGGCAATTTACCAGGTCAAGACCTGCTATCAAACCCACTAATTTACCGGGACCGCTGTAGTGTAAATAAATTGGTTACAGTACTGCCAAGGGTACCCACTTGCATATTTATGCAAAATATTTGTAGTGACGTGTTGCCTAACAGTCCTGAGTCCTGCTTCATGTTGTTAACCTCTTCAACAGCATAATCGCTGACAAACAGGCTGGCAATATTTTATCAAGGATTTTATCTAGAGAACAGGCAGGTCTTGAAACTGGTCAGACCAAGAAATAAGCAAACTGTCAGCGCAGAAATGGAAATAGTACAGCTGTCAGGAACTGTCCAGGACTTGGTTATATATGACAAGATAACTGCTGCTCTTCATATTTTGGTAACTAACCACGAGGTCAGATTCTATTTACGTTTAGACCTTCCCCTGATATCTGCCAGCCACTTCTCTGACTTCTCTGAAACTAAATGTCTTCAGTAGTATTCCTAAAGCTACTAACAACTGAAAGAACCGGTGATACAAAAGGCATTGGTTGTTATAGGTAATCAACTGCTTGACAGTGGTCATTTTCTGTCTGAATTTTTTCTTTAGTGCTTGGCTTGATCAGTAAAAGCTATACCCCTTGCAGTACTGCCACCTGCAGGTAATAAAAGGTACTCCAGTTCCACTATTACAGGGCTAAGTGTTCTGGAGCTGACCTGAATATTTAGTGGGACTAATTTGCATGTGTGAAAGGTGCTAATTCTTGTTTAAAATGAGAATGAGGTCCTTGTCAATTACTGGGTTATATGTGGGAAAGCTTCTGAAGATACTCTTTGCAAAGCATGCGTGTCTGCAAAGACAATGCAATGTTTTTGGCATTGATCTGTTGGGACAGCATGGATCCTGCCATCCATGTGAATGTTACTTACACTCCTACCCTAAGTATTGTTGGAGACCATGTAAACCCTTTTAATGGAAGCAATATTCCCCAGTGGCTGTGGTTCTTTTCAGCAGAATAATGCACCCAGCCACAAAGCAAAATAAATAAATAAATAAATGGTGAAAAACATTTCTCAGATTTGAGTCAAAATAACTCCAATATATTCATAAAGCAAAAACTGGAATACACAGTTCACGTCTTTACAGATGAAAACTGTGTCATATCTCAATTTCTTTAATCTATAACAACAAATTAGTGCGTTTCTTTACCCAATTTCCATTTCACCTCATATCTTGATAGTTCATATGGTGATAATATATGATTTCTGAAATTTGGCCTTAGAATTAAATGCAAGCAATGGTGAATGTGCTTGGGAAAAATGGACCTGTTGACTTAAAACTGTTAAAAAGATTTAAAGCCAAAAATATAGCTTTTTATTGTCCCCTAAAACAGCACATAATATGTCATTACAGACCACCTCCTAGCTGTAGCATCTCAGAATGATGAGCTCAGTGGTTGGATTACATCATGTTGCACTCCAGCTTACGATCTGCACACATTCTGCAGACACTAATATAAAAATGCTTCAAGACAATTTTTTTTTTGTGTGTGTAATTTTGCAGTAGCAGCTTTCTGATAAACCAATGTAACAAAATGTATCACGACAATACACACTCAACAATGCAAGTAATTGGTATTAGGAGCAGCTTGGTTATAATGCCTTCTATATGTTGGTCTTAGTCCTTCTCCCTGTATTTTTCATGTTGATTGTCATTTTGTTTGTATGTTTAAATTGCTTTGCAATTCTCCTAATCCTTTTCCATAATCTCCTTTTGTCTTTGGACATTTGCTGCAGCTTGGGCAAAAAGACAACCCAGCTGTGGACCCAATCATCCAGGGATTGAAAGGAGTAGTGCATCATGGTAAGTAATGAAAAAGGAACCTCGTGCAAAGTTTGCCTCATGTATTTCAAGGTAGATTAATATTTAGAGAAAGGATTGATGTTCTTTGCTTCTCTAGAATAATTCTATATTTTTTTTTATATGTTATGCTTCATACCTAAATCTCCTTATCACAAAGCATTACATTTGGAATTAAATTTGTGTGGGACTTTCAGAAAGCAATTGACCTTTACCGAAATCCCTTTGACATTGCCTCGTACTTGACAGGGGGTGATCCAAGAGGTACATATCTCTGGCACAGATTCTGACATGCTTGCACAAAACAAATATTGATGTTCTTCGATTCAGCTGCTTAAACATAACGTGTCACAAATATTTATATATATATATATTTATATATTTTTCCCTTGGATTAGTCTTATCACCAAAGAAAACTAGCAGAGTAAAACTTCAAAAGCAGAATAAATTTGCAAGATACCGCCTGTCCCTTGGCAGGAAAACTGCATGAGGAGACCTCCACATTTTCACTCATAAACAGAGCTATTAATTACATCTGAACCTCATTTAGAACGCCCCCCCCACAGTTTCTGTCTTGTATATCTTTTCATGGACTATGGCTTCTGCAAAGCCTCACACTCGCTTTTAACTATTAATGTTCTTTGTTATGTGCTGTGGCACAGGTCTTAATGACATTGCTCATTCCATAAAGTTACTGCTGCTGGGCTGAAATCACTGTATGCATATTTACTGCAGATTGAGCCTCACTGTTTGGCTCCTTTTAAAACCTGATGGTGGCAGTGATTTTTGCAAGCATTACTGTACACTTTCAGGGAGTTATACGTTTTGGAGCCATGATGCAATTTGTCTACCCCCGTGACGGCTTCACTCGGTTGATTCTGATAAAAAATTGAAAAGTGATTGATGTGTGGTTTTTGGACTTGCACAAATATGTTTGAGACGTGACAAAGACAGCAAAATATATTGGATAAAAGCCTCTCATCCCCAGAGACTACCAGCAAACATATTTTTTTGCAGTTTTTTTTTTTTTGCCCTGGGAAAGTAAAATGGGTCATTTTAACTGGATGAAAATCCAATAAAGAAAAACGACTGTTCTCTGATTAGTCTGCCATCAACTGGCAGACCATATCTGTTGCAGTTTTAGTTCACTGAATTATTGAAGCCCCTCTGTTTTCTAAAAGGCATTGGCCGGTACATGAGTGTGATAACCTTTAGTGGAAATAACATCATGCTGTTAGCATGCTAAACCAAGCATCACTTAAAATGTATAGCATCACATTATTGTGTTTATTTATTATTATTCAAGAATAGTACTGCTTAAGGTGGCTGAATGTTACAGAAGCTCTGCTAGCTTGATCTTCTTTTTACAAGAACTTTTAGTTTCTCCATTTGTGAATCAGAGTTTATTTTTTGGATATTATTTGCTTCAGGTGTTAAAAGCTGTGAAACTGGCTGGATTTATAATGTTATTTTTCCCTTTTTTTAATACTTGTTTTGATGCGTAACCACAGCTGCCATAGAAATTATATATTTTTTACACCAGGGAGCAGCTCTTTTACATCTCTATAGCTAAAATAATAGAGGAACCAACAAGAAGGCGCCGGGGATCCTGAACAGAAGCAATCAGACGACAGAGAACCAAGAAATATAAGCCATCTCTTCCATCAATCATCATGGGCAATGGGAGATCTTTAGGAAACAAGCTAGAAGAACTCCAAGCTCTAGCAAGGACCCAGACAGAATATTGGTAATGCAAAATGATGTGTCAGGCTTTCTGACCATATTAGCAGACAGAGATTTAAAGAACATTGGAACATTCAAAGGAGGTGGGTTGGCAGAGCTTGTGAACAACAGATGGTGTCATGCAGGACATGTCACTGTGAAGATTCCTCACTACAGCCAAGATGTTGAACTGTTGGCAGTTAGCTTTTGGCCATATTATTTGCCCAGAGAGTTTACCAGTGTTCTGTTGGTAACCATTTATATTCCACCATCTGCTGTTGCCAACACTTGTGAAGTAATCAGTTCCACTGTTTCTAAGCTACAGACACAACAGCAGAATGAATTTGTGGCAATAACCGGTTATTTCAATCATTCCTCACTCTCTGCTACACTGCTAGGGTAAGAGCATTAGAGCAAATGTTTTGAAAAAGCTCAATGTTCTAATACAGAGAGCTGGCCCTGTTCTAGTAAACTAGAGGAGAGGATTTCACATAGAACAATTTTGATAAAGTGAAGAAGATCATGCACAACAATTCAATTCAATTCAGTTTATCTATCTAGCGCCAATTCACAACTATTGTCATCTCAAGGCACTTTACAGTTCAACCAGATCATATAGACAAGTTGATTCAAAGTTTTCTATCTAAGGAAAACCAGTTGATTGCATCGCAATCCCTCAAACTAATCATGCTTGGAGCGACAGTGGAGAGGAAAAACTCCCTTTTAACAGGAAGAAACCTCCAGCAGAACCAGGCTCAGTGTGAGCGGCCATCTGGCCATCTCACAACAATGAGCATTCTCTTCAGAAGATTGACAAACAAAAAAAGAGTGTCTTCAGTCAGAGGTTTTTCCAGATCTGATGCAACACAGACCACAACAGAAGATCCAATATCTAAAAAAAAAAAAAAAAAATACATCTAGGAGTTACTGCAACATTTAATTTCCCAATAGGATTATTAAAGTGTTTTTGAATTTGACTTTAAAACTAAAACATTTTAATTGTTACTTGTTTTGCTGACATTAAACAAAATTTTAATTAGTGCTTCCATTATTGTTATCTATAACATTTATGTTATTTATTATTAATCTTTTTATGGTAATTTTGATTCTGATACATAAAAATGGATAAAAATTAAAACATGCACACATTTATGTAGCAGTTCTCAAGCTCTTATAGCACGGGATATAAATCCTTTCCCCATCTAGCCAGTGTGTAGGAACAGAAGTAAAGCTCTGTGATATTAGATGCTACATTAGTTGGCCCCTGTGGTTTGGTACTGTCTGCATTCAGCTGTGTGACGGTTATGATGCTCTTCATAGGGAGCATGAAATGTCATGGTTAGAAAAAAATTGTGTTCCTGTTCTTGTAGTCTCAAATAAAATAAAATACATTTTTTTGTTCTCGCTGAGTGTACACAAGTCTTTTATACCTTTATACCAGCATTTGACCGCTGCTTATTTTTGCAGCTTTAAGATAAAGAAATTGTTAAACACATCAATTACTTTATAAATCCGTGAGCTTAAACTCACTGTAATTGGATTTTTTCACTATTTGATTATTAAAAAAAACCCTTTTTTTAACTATTCAGAGATAAACAATAACTGCATATCTATAAACAGTCTCTGTGCCTTTAGGAGCATCCTTGGGTTCACTGTCTTGTTCAGGGATATTCTGTGTTATGGAGGGGTCAGGGACTGCTTGGTGAGCCCTGAATATTGGTCGACAACCTGCACTACCTTTGGAGCCAAAGCCTGCTTGGCATGATTGTGTGCTGTGCATATACACAGCTGTTTGTTCTAGCACCATAGAATCCCATTTCCCCAGCTGACAAAGAGCTTGGCATGGATGTTGCAGCTTTTTGGACTGCCGTCCTGCTAGCTGCTAAATACTCCTCGCCTTCTCCCCTCATAGGATGCTTGCTTTTCCACTAGCTCGTTATCCCACAGTCATCCATCCATCAGCATCTCGGCGGCCCAGTAGCGATAGGGCACGTACGCGTCTGAAGACATGGAGAAGAAAGCCCGTGCATACTGAGTCGGACTCAGAGTACAGATGAGGCAAAGGGGAGAGGCTTCCCCTGCCTCTGTTGTTTGAATACAAACCCCACCCTGAACCTCTGTTTCTTTAAAGATAAGCCATAGGCAGGGAGAGATTGGATTTCATGTAAATTCAGTTTTATTTTGGCTCCTTTCATAATTGTGGGAAAAAACAAACCGACCGCCATAAAGCTGACAGTATAAATGCAGCAGATAAAGCCATCTTCGTCTAGACGTTTTTCTTTTTTTTTCATTTGTATTTTTTCTTCCAGTCTTTGCCAGGTCTTAATCACACAATAGAACAAATCTGCTAATCATAATGATCTGTCTTAATCCCTGTGGCCTAGCCAGAGTTGTTACATAGAGCGAAGATCGTTGCCACCCAGTCACAGATCAGCTGTCAGGGTTGGCCATCTTATCAGACTCCCCTGCTTTTGCTCCTCTCTCAGTCCATCTCACTACAAAGATCTGGCCAGGGTGATAACAAGTACTGAAGCTTTTAACTACTGCCCTACCGTGAGAAGAGGTTTCAGGAACGCTGTAAAATGCCACAAGGAGGGTGAAATGGGGCCATGCCCAGAACACCAAGCTTTAAAGATCTGTTCACTAACATATTTTAATCCTATGTCTCTTCCAGAAAAGGAGACCAACCTCAGGTCATTCATCTTGAGGGATCTGCTGCCGTCGTCAGTGGACAGTTATTACCGATACACTGGCTCCTTGACCACTCCGCCCTGCAGCAAAGTAGTGGAGTGGATCATCTTCTCCAGGCCTGTGTATTTGTCCCACTCACAGGTGTGTTAAGTCCACTCACACACAGACACACACACTGTAACTGCTGTATTCGCAGCACACTAAGATCCCATTTGTGGATCCATTGCTGTTCACTGCTGTGAACGCACTAGCAATTTTCCCCATGAGCCTCACCTCCTTAGTCCCTTTAGCACGTTCCTCTCCAGCTCCTTTGCATATGAAACCATGACTGCATACGCAGGGCATGATTAAACAGGACGGCTGAGCCAATTACTGGCACCTATGCATACAGTAAGTAGAGTAGCAGTGGTAAGTATTGAACATGTCAAGGGTTTTCTCTGTAAATACATCTCTGATGAACTATGTGCATACAGTTCAAAGGAGATGTTTGTAACAATCCAAATAAAGAAATAAAATAAAAAACTGGATTCAAATACATTTTTTGCAGCCCTTGCCTGTGTGCCTTAAAACGTTTTACCTCCAGCTGTTATTGCTGTTTGTGATTTTGAGAGATAATATATGCCAAATCACGCCCCATGCCTTTTTTTGCTGATCCCCTCCCTTCCACAGTGCTTTGCTGCATCTTTTATACATTCAATTCTTAGGCTACCCAGCTGCATATTCTCTAGTGCATTCTGTGCCGTAGAAATTTGCAGGGCTCAGTGGAATTTCTATGAACTTGCATGAGGACAAATCTTTTGTTCAAGAATGACTTCTGCTGCAAGGATATTGACCACCTCGACAATGTTTGTGACGCTCACAGATAGTCCTTTATGAACCTGTAATTCATTTCTCCAAGCACCCATAGGACACATTGATTCCACAGTATCTGTAATGTGTAGTCATTACAGCGCACGGCAGGAGATCATTCTTGGCAATCAATGGCCACAAATTTGCCCCATTGAGAAGTTACAGCCCAGCAGGTAGCCAGGGTGATGATTGAAGTCTGTGCCTGCTGCTGCCTGTGGTGTAAATGTTTCTTGCAAATACTGCTCTCCACTTGTGAACATTCAGCTACTGGCAAGTGACTACAAATGCAGTGCTGCATGATATATTATATTTAACACATTCAGACGAACATTGACTCAGTCGCACAAACACACACAGCAACTGTAGCACTTAAATTAGCTTGATAGATATTATGTGTGTCTCTCTATCCAGCTGGATGCTTTTTACTCCATCTTCACCACGGAACAACAGGACCACGTCAAGTCTGTGGAGTACCTGACAAACAACTTCAGGCCCCTGCAAGACTTGAACAATAGGAAGATTTTTAAGTCGGCTGTGAAAGATGCATGGCAGAAAGATTTGACTGAGATATTAGGAAGCCCACACAGCACTGAGGCCTCTAGAGGTAAGATTTTTTTTTTTATGTCTGAAAAGACGTATTTTCTGAACACAAATTGTCGTAGTTTTCTATTTTATGTGTCAGACTGAGCTGTTGTTAGGTGTTATCTCTAGATGGGGGTGAATAAATTGTAAATGTTTTTCTTTGTAACAGGCTAAAAAAAAATCTTGAATTTGTTATTCAGTTGGTTGTCTTTGAGGTTCTTGTGGGTTAATTATCTTGTCTTGCTCTTTGATGCTTTGGTTCATCGGTTAAGTGCTTAAAAAATTAACAACAATGTTTTCCTTCTCCGAAAACCGTCAAATATAGAAGGCTGGTCCAAGACATTCTAAAAATCAAAATCTTTTTGCCATTTAAATATATTTTAGATATTGCTGTGCTTTTGCAACGAAATAAATAAGAAGTTGCTAGAGACCTATGGGCAGTAATAGAAAGATTTGCTTTTGAGGATTTTTCAGTTTTATTTCCATTTAGAATTTCTGTTTAAATGGTTAATACAACTAGGAAGATTATGATTTTTTATATATCTTTTTTTATATATTGTCAAAAATTTATACTTTTGGACATATGCTATTGCTGCTAACACAAAAGGAACTTCATACTGTTCCCAATTTGGCCCCAAAGATAGTAAGGGGAAAGATTTTTTAATCAAAACTTCACCCTTAGTTTATGATAGAATATTGAGATAAAAATATTCTGATGGATCTTAACAAATGCTTCTGTATACTCTTACAGGGTAAGCTTCAGAAATAAAGGTTACTCAAAATTAAAGTGCATTCTGTAAATGTTGAGTAGCACATAAGAGATATAGATAAAGGAAGTGGAGCTTAATTTTGTATCATTTAAAAAAATTGGTCCAATTGCTACAGTAAACAAATTTGGCAGATGTTAATTATTCAGATTTTTTGTTAAATAACTGCTGCTGCTGTTGTTTTTATTGCACACTCACTGCACAAATGAATATAAGGCATTAGTTAAATATGGTAGAATTGTTTCCTAAAGTATTTGATTCACAAGTACAAATGGATAGAAGTTAAAAAAAATATATACATATATATTTTTTTTTTTCAAAACCATGAGGCATGATAGTTGTTAATTATTTACAAAGGCCACATTAGTTTTCAGTAAAATGTTTTCATTGGTGTCCTCCCTAATTTGTTGTTTCAGAAACAGTTTATAAGTTCCAATTAGATTTGATTAAAACATTAATTAAAATGTATGAGAGCACATGGTAGCATTAGTTATGGGTCCCCCTGCTTTGGTTAATGAGCACCGTGATGTATTGCTCTAAAAAAGTTTGAAAAAGGAAAAAGAGGAGAAAATAGCCTCCTAAAGTGTTTCTATGTAGCCAGAGTTCAACTTGATTTAATGAGTTAAGATGCACAACTTAGTGACAGCTGTTCTTAGTTTGGATCTACCTTTTCATTTTTTTAAAGTGAGAAGCATATTTCTTACTAGTTGTTGCTGAATAAATAATGGAGATCAAAATGTGTTCAATGAAAAAAATGCTATGTAAGTATAATAATAAGCAGTGAGTGTGTTACAGTAATCTGTACGGAAATACAGACTTATCGTTTTAAGTAGCTCTACTAGAGTCAGAAAAGCAGAGAGGGGCCAGAGGCCCCATGTTGCCCTATTGGTGCCGTGAGCATATCCCATGATAGCAGAGTCATGTGTGAGCTTTATTCGGCATATTTATTGTTTATTATAGGAAATCTCAAAATAAAATAAAAAAAAAGTTTTTACTTATAATGCTAATATGACCATATTCAGGTTTTTTGGGAGTGAATTTGTTTTGACAGGTTTTACTCAGTGACGTTACTGGATCAGCACTGTTTCAAACATGGTTAAAGTTGCTGTTTGACTGAGACTTGAAAGTTCCCTCATGTCAAAACACAGACATCACGTGAGCCTTGATCAGAGTATTTTTGTTTGTCTTTTTGGCTTTTATGTGAGTCTCTTCCTTCTCTTGCTTTATCAGAAAGTGCAAGAACTCAAGAGACTAATGAGAAAGACTGCTGCTCCCTAAATTGGTGTTGTTGGTGTCTGGCAGAGAGAATTGATTGGGAATGCTTGTGATGAAGTTGGAGCACTCTAAAAGAGCCGATCAGCAATCATCATTAATTTGTGGCATAGCTAAAATAGACTCATACAAATTAAGTTGTAAAATTGCTTTTGTGGTGCTATCTCACTGGGCAGGATGAATGAACATCAGCTTATCTCACATTTTCTCTCTTCTCCTTTTTCTTTTGGTCATTTTCTTGCAGTATTTAACTGTTGAGCATTCATGTTTTTTGTTCTTTGATGTAAAATATACCATTCTTAAAATGGGAAGATTACTTTTCTTTCTTTAGGAGTAATATCTCTTGAATTTGTGCTGTGAGGAATACTGTATAGTTTTTATACTTATGAACCAAATGACAGCTATGACTTTTAAAAGTTTTTAAATCATTTGATAAGGCTGAAAGATTTTATTGATAAATCAAATTCTCTGTTAATGAAAATGAAATGTTTGGAAAATCAGGATTTTTTTCCAAACCTTGGTTTTCCATAGTGTAGTTCATTACTTTTCTTTTTTGAATGTCTTCTCATAAATAATAAACTATCTGACTATGTATTAGCATTAGCAGAAAACATTTAGTGTTACATTTTATTACATTGTATTTGGTCACATTGGAGGAAACTGTCTATTTAAAGTAATCCCACTGGGATTCTTGTAGACTTGGACGAAGCAATTTAACGAAGGCTCAGACTGTTCAACTACCACCTTTAGACAATCACACGATGCTTCTCTGTATTATCTTGTTCTAAAATGGTCTTGTCAGCTTAACAAGCTTGTGTTTAATGGGACATAGACCTTCAAATAATTCAAATTTTTTTCTTACCAGTCCCAAGAATATCTTCCCTAATGTCACGGGGATCACCACTATGTGTCTTGCTTTGTTTTCTGTTTGCTCAGCAGTGGTTTCAGATGTGTCTCTCTCTTGGACGCCATTTTAGGGAGCCTTTTCCTTATTGTTGGTTTAAGAAAATTGGGCTTAACACCAAGACAACTGAGACCTACTGTGCTTTAAAATGTTGCTCTTGGATCTTTGTGATCTCCTTGATGAGTTTTCCATGCACTCTGTGAGTCATTTTAGTTCTCTGGCCAACCTGGGAAGGCTTAACACTAAGGTGTGCCTTCACCATTTGGGAAAAATTATTATTCCTGTGATAAATTGTATTCTGTATCTTTACTGAGCATCAAGTGTTAATAGAAAAAGAAAATAAATAAATCAAATCTATAAAATAATTTGCTGATTCTTGATGTAAAACATTTTTCTATATAATTATGAAAACTGCTTATTGTGTTTTTAGGCTCATCAGTTCTGATGATTTGAATCATTATATTGCTGCAAAAAAGGAATAAATGACTGAATTCAGTGTAATGCAATTTGGAGTTCCTAGACTTGAACATGAATGCAGCTCATTTACCATTTCCTGCATCACAACCAGAGTCTCTAAAGACTGATCAGGCTTTTTCATTGGGATTGATTCCTTTTTTTCATGAGAAATTTTTTTTTTTTGGCATTTCGTCTGAGGCCTTCAGGAAAGATGAACTGATTAGGAGATATTGTGTTGCAACCACACCAATGAGCTCATATGAAAGAAAGAATTGTATTTTCTATACTAGATTTTAGACTTAGACAAAATTTATTGTCATATTGTACACACAAAGTGTATACAAAACGAAATTTCGTTCAGAACAGCTCTCCAGACATTTCCATTTCTAAAGTGCAGCAGTGATCAAATGTAAACATGGTGATCAAATGTAAACATAAGACTGTATGATTTACGGTTTTTCCAACAAAACATTCAGCGCTTTTTTTTTTGGATCTATCTTTTGGTGTCTGGAGACCAACGTTCAACATCCAGTTTCAACTTTGCCGTTAGCCACAATAACTGTAATTTTAGTAAAAGAGAAATGGAAGGACAGCTCTGTGGAAGGTCAGAAAAACCATTATTTTAAGAAACCATGTTGTTGTTTTCAGGTAGGCGATCTAACGGCAGAATTGAGAGTTAATTTGGAGTAACTCTGCTGTTGGTTGGACAACAGAGATTCTCCAGAGATGAAAGGTCAAGATTAAACTTTTTTTTTTGCCAGTGTGAAAGTAGAAAACTCAGCTTCTTTTTCCCAATAGCATCTGATTAGGAGAAAATGTCTTTTTTTTCTTTGCAGATATTTTTAATAACAGCATGATGAGTCACTATGTTGTTCTGTTTCAGCTCATTGACTTAAAAAGGTCTGACACTGCGAACAATACCAAACAGAGTTTAATAGAGATCAAGGTTGAGCAATGCCAATGATGTGTTGTCTTAGTTGCCTCTAAAAAATTATCTAAGTAAAAAGAATCTGCAAAGTCTGACTTCAGAGCTTTTTATTTTAAAAGCATGTTTGGTATTTTGCTCTTTAAAAATGACTCAAGCAGACAGTTTAAAATGCAGTGGTAACTCCAGCAACAGCTTCCCATGATCACAAAACAGGTGTTGTAGTTACTGTGTTGTTGTTTGTCCCCCAAATGGATTTCCTGCAAAGTTAAGTAAAGTGCTAGTATGTTTAAATCAGATGTATCCCTTTCTTGGTGTTTTCAGATAAGTTCATGTTCCCTGCATCATTCCTGTTTTGGCTTTGAAACATTTCGTACAGCCTTCAGAAGCGATACCCAGTGAAGCGGCTTTGTTGACAACAGTTATTTTATCCTCCTCATTGTTGATGCTGCCTTGAGAAAGAATCCCACTCTGCGCTGAGTGGTGCTGCAGGAGGAGACTGTAGCTTTTGAGATTATTTTCTGGAGGTTAAAGTATGCATTGCATAAAATCAACACATGAATGTTATGATGTGTTTTGGCTTTTTGTAATTACTGATACCGATATAACATTTACATTCTGGTTCTTTGTGCTCACTGCTTTATGTTGATCATATTTAGCCTCAATAGGTCGTCTGCAACAGTTCCTGGAATCAAAACACCAGTGATGTCAGTGGATCAGTGGGGTTTAAAAATTAATCCTTTACTGTCGCGTTTACTGATAAATTTAAAAAAAAAAGTTGCGTGGGTTTTTCATTTTTTGTTTCCCATATGCAGGAAGCATGAGGATTTATTTGAGCATACAAAGCAGAAGCTGATGAGAAGCTTTCCAGAGAATTATTAATACACTGATGTTAATCGTGAAATGGAAGAGACTTTCAGGACAGTAAAGATCCCGCCTCCAAAACCATGGTGATATCCTCAGCTGCTATTAAATTATTGTTCTTGAGCTACTGAACCTGACAACGAACATCCGACAGGTTATGATGCATTTCGCACCTGTCACACCTAATCAACACCCTGAGATTTTCTTCCTCTTGTTTTTTTTTTCTTTCTTCTCCCCTGTGTGCCTTTGACTGATTCCCTTCCCTCCTTGTCTGTCTTTCTTCCCATCTCTCACATGTCATGGTGCATAATTTGCGTCCCAGCCTCACTGTGCAAATGGGGAAAATTGTGGTGACAATTTCAATTTGGCAGAAACCCTAAGAGCACATAGTCATTTGACACCAGCTTCTGATTGCTACTGCCCTGATGTGCAGAGAGGCCTGTCCAGATTGTCCCTTGCTCATACTGATGGAGGGTTGTGTAAATATCTATGCGGCAGCCTGCACTGCCACCTTCAGGGGGACTCAGGTTTTTTTTGTTTTGTTTTTTTGTTTCATCCTTCTCACACAAACTGCTTTGACCTATACAGAGTAACATCCAAATGAAGATTAGGTAGAAAGTACCTGTTCTCTGCATAATGAGAGTAATATTAAGACGGTTCAATGCTAAAAAAATACATTTTTATTTTTTGCTTAGAGGGTTCTGTATTAAAATAATTTAAAATCCAAATTTATGTTCAACCTGATTGCTATTTTTTACAAAGCTTGAATTTTGTAAACTATTCATGCAAATTTTTTCCTGTTTTATTTTCTTCACCAGTGTGCAGCAGTGCCCCAGTGAGCATGAAAATCCAGCCGTTGAACGAGTCGGCCTTGATGGTGAGCTGGGAACGGCCCCTTACTATCTACCACCCACCCATCACTAGCTACATGGTCTCATACAGCTGGGTGAAACGGGATGTGGCAGACGAAAAAACGTTCATAAAGATGGGTGACCAAAGCATGGTAAGAATGATCCAAAATCACCAAATCATTTTCATTTAACTTTCTTTGTGTGTTTTATATTTTGATTGTGATTGCTTTGATTTGAATATTTGTTAAATTCCAACCTTATATTGAATTTATGTATATGTATATTTGCTTGTGCAAATTGTCAGTCCTTTGGGTCATGGCAACCAAAAAATCAGAGGCTCAGTTTTTCTCTGAAAACGTTTCCAGTAGGCCTGCAACTAACTATGGTTTGGCTAATCTACTGTATTAATTGGCCAGTTATTTTTCCATTTAATTGATTTATAATCAGATACCAAAAAGTTCCTTAAAGAAGATTTTTTACACTATTTAAACAAGTTTAAACTAAAACTTTTACATTTGATGAGTTCTAGATAGAGCATATTGACAGAAAAAGTTTTTAATGTCTTAAATGAAAATCTTTTCCTTTTCTTTTTACAATTTGGTATAATTACTGCTCTAAGTGGTTTGGTCTGTCAGCTAAAGACATATTCTGGAGTCTTTATACTCCAGTTAACGATAAGTCAATTACTAAAGTAGTAGACAATTATTTAAATAATCGATTAATCACGATTCATTTGATTTTTTCCACACCTATCCAAGAGTCTTTGTCAATGCTGTCACCTCGCACTAGAGCACTAAATTATTTGTAATGATACTAATTCTCATTTGTAAATATATTTGTGCATTTTGGCACAATTGTATTATTTGTTGTGAACGTTTTAGCTTTATTCAGTTATTTTATTCTAATAGTCAGTGGCTGTTCCTGGAACAGCTGTGATTTGTGTGCAGAGCCTCACATGCATCTGTCAGGCTGAGACAGTGGCCAGATCACTGACAGTGTGTAAAGGGGGAGGCAGGTTGTGATGAACTCTGCATGTGGCTGTTGCTTGATATGAGGACGCAGACGCTTCCCCTGTCACTCACCTGTCTAACAATAGAAACACAGGCCTGTCGCAGACGTTGACGCATCGCGACTGATATATGTATAATGAGCTGACAAAAGCCCTCGTGGCCTTTCCCCAGAACCAGCGTTTGCCCTGTCGCCCGTTGTTGGTTTGTTTTTTATTTGTCTCTGTTTTTCTTTTGGCATTGATTTAAATTTGAAGTACATTGTGAAGTCGAGCGGGGTGTAGCAGGGTCTGAAAGTTAATTCAAATTCAAAGCTGTGCAAACAAAAACAGAGTTTACGCTTTAGTTTTAGCAAGGTGGAAAACCAATAAGAATCCTAAAAAAAAAACATAAATCTGCAGTGGTTCCCAAAAGCAGAAGCAGCTCTTTGAACACAGGCTTCCTTTAATAACAGATGCAGAGCAATGTAGTCTTTAAGATCTCTGATCCACTGATCGCTTAACTCATTTCTGCCGCCTTAAATATTGGAATACCTCTTCAGTCCTTACATGATCATTCCTTTAAAACATTTTGGCATGTCTACAGAAATAAATCTTCTCTCTGCTTGAAGCTGCACCTACTGGGATGTTCCTTTTTCACACTATATAGCCTTCTCTCCGGTCACATCTCTTTTCATTTCTGAATTTCCAACATCCAGCTGTGCATTTCTTTCAGGCCTTCTGACCCCCTGCTGTCTCCGTAGTTTGCATGACTGCCTCTTTAGATATAAACAGAACCAGGTCAAAACAATCACCCACCAGTTCAGAATAGTGGGATCAGTTCCCTGGTGACACCGCTACCTCTAAACTGGTCATGCATTGCAAAATACACGGTTGCCATTGCCACGGGTTGGCGAGACGTCTCGCACACTTGCTGTTCCTGTGACTCCCTTTTTTTGTACGGAACAGTGCGCAGAGAGAGCATGATCCAAAGGAAGGCATTTGATAAACTATTGTAGTTTGAACTAGACTATAGAACTTTGATTTCCTGATTAAATCCAGAATTCATATTTCCTTTTTATTTACAGTGATCTAAAATAGGTAATTGGACCACTGAGCAACAGTCCAGCCCTTTAATCTCTTTGTCTTATAATGTTCTCTCTGCTTTGGGAGTCGTTCAACATGTCTTGGCAAATAGCCCCGAAACCTTGAATTGTTGTCAAGTCTGAGGTTATGTTTGTTTCTTGACCAAGATTTTCTACCGTACACTTTCCATCCACTAAAGGACAGTGGCTTCGGATGAAGGACTTTGAATCCTGAGGTTCTGAGTTCGAACCCCACTCCCACACACTGCCACTCTGGCTCTCTGAGCAATACCCTTAATCCCCACACTGCTTCCCGGGCATCCCACAATGGCAGCCCACTGCTCCCTAAGGGGATGGTTTAAATGCAGAGGTAAATTTCTCTGATGTGGGATTAATAAAGTTCAATTCAATTATTATTATTGTTTACCCTGTAGCCGGTGTGTTGTTGGTTCAAGACCCAGCTCTGGCTTTCAATGTCATTGGGCAAGACACTTCACCTGCATTGCTTACTGATGGTGGTCAGAGGCTCTGGTAGTGCCATTGTACTGGAGCCTCGCTTCTGTCAGCGAGCCAAAGGGCACCTGTGGCTACAGTGTAGCCTGCCACCATCAGTGTGTGACTGTGTGCGTGAATGACTGAATGTAGTGTAAGTCAGAAACTCATGATTTAAACAAAACGCCATATAAGTAGAGGCCATTTGGGAGGTGATGGCCTAGTGGTTAGAGCAGTGCGCTTGTGCACTGAGGAGGTTTCAAGTACTCGGTTCAATCACTACAGGCTGCACCCTGGGTTCCGGAGCAAGACCCTTAACCCCACACTACTCCCCAGGCATCACACAATGGCATCCCACTGCTCCCCAAGGGGATAGGTTAAGATGCAGAAGTGAATTTGTCCATTGTGAGTTTGCAGATGTTCAATTTTCTTTTTTCTTTTTTTTCTTTAAACTTTCCACTATGCTACGGTATGAACTGCCAACTTCTCTACTACTACTTTAAGTTGGCTAACCAATTTAAGGAAAGTGTCAGCAACTGTCTGATGCCCAAATGCTAAAGTAACAACCACTATTCCTTAATATCAAAATGCACATAAATAAAACTTCTTTTTTTTGCAATAGTTGTGTAGGTTTTTATAGGTCAGTCAAACCACATGGGCTACTTAAGGAACTGGTGCTGTTGACAGATTTGGAAATATTTGACCACCATGTGGATGCTATCCTTAGGGCACAAATAGCTCTGTAATATGAGCACTGACACTAGCCTACTGCCAAATGAATCACACTGTGATATGAAGGTCAATGTTTTTGAATGGCCATCCCAAAACTGAGGATACATGGTTTGTGTGCATAAGGTGGTGTACAACATTGTAATCATCAACTTTATGTACTAGGTACACCTAAGACAAAATAGAATAGCTGATGCAGACCGACAGGAAAAAAAAAAAAAATTCTGCTTAAGGAAATGAGTTTACATGCATTTTGTTGACTTGTTTTCACGTGTGCACATGTTTAATTGCTTGATCCCAGATTTATTTTTTAAAGACTCCCAGTATTCTACTTTTATGCCCTAAAAATGAACCCTTGTTGAATATTTATAGACTCTATGAGAAGAGTGGGGGTGGAGATGTAATTTTAACATTTTTAAACCAGTTGATTAAACTATTTAGTGAAAAAAAAGAAAAGAAAAAGGTTTTACTCACATTTTTTGCCATGCAGCTCATTTTTATGCTGCATGCATTAAAAAAATGTCTGGAAGGGATCTTTTACTTGAAATCTAGCCTCTGAAGCTTAAAAGTGATGGGCAACTTAGTTAGAATGAAATAAGACTATAGAGCAATGCTTCTTGCTGTCAAATATGGCCTTCCAAATCAAGTTAAGGCTTTGCTCTGCTAAAGATGGATTAATTTATATTCCCTGAGATTTTTTGAACCCCCAAAAGTCTCTCTAGCTTCCCAACAAATCCAGAAACCTGCCACAACAATGACTGCGGTTGATTTTAAACATAGCTAACATTTCAGTTTCAATCTTCCTCTGCTGGTTATTTGTTGCCCCTGGCAATTTGCAGCAACATTTAGTGACCTTTTTGTTCTCCATCAACCACGCTGAGCCCCGAGGTTGTCTGGCACAACAGTCATATCTCCACAGTCTTAGTTTTCATCCCCTGTTTTCTGAGGCATCGTCAGACAACGGGAGCAAGCAGAGTCTTCTCTATTAGAGCTGCTGTACTGTGGAGAAGCGTGTGTAGGCGTGGGATATGGAGAAGAGTCAGTTCTTAAAGCTCATATTTGAAGGTTGTTTTGTGAGTTAAATAACACAATAATACAACTGGAGGATTGAAATGCTTTCTGTCTTTACCAGTTCTTTTAAGCTGACTTTCACTTAAATGTCTTTTTTTTTTTTCAAATATCTTAAATTGGCTGGAGGTTTATATTACTTTTGCTTAAATAGATGCTAAAAGAGAATCATTACCGGTGCATGGGGTGCTGTGTTGCTATATTATATATTAGTCCACTTCTCCCTCAGCTGGCAGTCGCTCTTATTTGGCCACTTTCATTTCCATTTCAATTTTCTGTCTTCTGTGTCTGGAAACTTTATCTGAATTACTTTGCAAAAAAAAGAAGAACTGGCTCTGGATCAGCATAAGCAATCACCCATCCAATTTTGTTGACAATTTTATTATAACCATAGCCATCTGTGAACACTATTAAATTAGGCGGAAAAATGACAGAAGATTAGTATAATATATTTCCCTTTCAGGTATCACAATCCACTCCTTTAGGTAAAATTTAACTACTACTTCATACTATTTAAATCCTTTTTTAACTTGTTGAAAATGTGTCCATCTTGTGTTCTTTTGCAGAAAGCGGTCATTACTAACGTCTCCCCGGACCTACTCTACCTGTTCAAGGTGCAGGCAGTGTGTCAGCATGACCTCCGCAGTGACTTTAGCCAGAATCTGCTGTTCAGAGGTAAACAGTTAAATCCCTGAAGTGCTTTAGGAGCTCTGCGTGCTACATTTGAACTCTCTTTGAGTCAGGCACGTAATTACTTTGTTTTTAAAAGCTTCTCTATTTTTCTTCTTTCTTTATCAGCAAATACAACAAGGATATTTGAAGGCTCTCGCATTGTGAAGACTGGAATGGTTAGTTGGTCAGAAAATTACTGTCCAAAAGCAAGAACCCTGAACTGTCTGCAGATGTAAAAATCATATATACTTCCCGAATGTATTTAATTTCCTGCTGTGTGTTCCATCCATCCGTCCGTCCGTCCGTCCGTCCATCCATCCATCCATCCATCCATTTAGTCATTATACCTGAAATCCAATTGTATGTTTTATCTGTATTTTTATTTCATAGTTAGAATATGGCAATTTTTAAACTATTATGAAATTTTTTTCTATATATTTTTCATTTTGTCTGCCCATGAAATGCGTTTTTATCATTTCTAGGGTTGTTGGAGTCTCGTATCAACAGTTTGGCTACTGTAGCAAAAACATAATGAATCCATGTAATTATACCCTAAAAGTAAACCAAAAATTGCTCAAAAACTATGAAAAATGTGTAGGATGTATTTAAAAATGATTCTTATGTGTTACCATGATTTTCATCCTGCCTTTTCTTCTCAGCCCACAGGATCTCCAGCGTCATCAGCAGATATGGCTCCAATAAGCTCTGGTTCGTCCACCTGGACATCCTCTGGTATCCACTTCTCCCTGGTCTCTATGGCCACCGGCATGGGCCCCTCGTCCAGTGGCAGTCAGGCCACTGTAGCATCAGTGGTGACCAGCACCTTGTTGGCAGGCTTGGGTGTTGGCGGAGGGGTTATCTCCTCTTTGCCCAGCTCTGTCTGGCCAACACAGACACCTCCTGCCCCTCAGAACCCGACACATCCATCCACCCCGCCTTCGAAGCCCAGCACTGAGCAAGCCACTCATGGGGCTGAGAGTGAGAAGCAGGCTGAGGACAAACAGGCCTCCGGTGAGGGGGAGGAGGAAGAGGAAGAGAACGGTGAAAATGGAGAGGAAGAAGAGGAAGAAGAGGAAGGAAAAAAGAAAAAGGACAAGAATTCACCTGATAACGAGAAGCAGGCAAACAACACTGTGTCCGAAGAGCCTTTAATCCCTACCCCCGCATCCACAGCCAAAGAGAAAGGAAAGGGCAGTCCAACAGCCACAGCCCCTGCAAGTGCTGGTGATGACTGCTTGGTAAACAAGGAGAAGAGACCCACAGCAGTAAACACAGTCTCCACTCAGGAGCCACGGAATGACAGCGCTGAGATGCAGATTCCTCAGAGCTCCACTGTAGCTCCAAAGAATAAAAGTGATGGAAAGGGTCACTGGCCTTTTCTGGTCCACACTGGTGAGCATATCTTTCTTTCCAACACATGTGAAAGCCTTTTAAACAGAAAGTGGTAAAAACAAAAATCTCTCTGAGCAATTTAGAGGTCTGTTTCTGTTGTAACCACCCTTATTACAAGGAAATACTCTTCCAGTGCAGGGTTCGGTAAACATTACCAACATCTACCAAGGCCAATTTAGGAGAACAAATAACTTGACACAAGACAGCAGATACAATAGTTACCATCTCAGTCAAAGACAAAGCTCTAGGCTTGTGTGTCACCACAATGTAGAGGCCTGAAGGAAGAAGACGGCTGTCTGCCAGAGGGCTTCTGCCTCAAGGAATTCCTTTAAGCATTTTTCAAAAGAGTTTGCTTCAAGGCAGAGCTTTTATGAGTTTTTTTTTTCTATCACAGTGCTGGAAATGATTAGTTCCTTGAATACAGAATATCAGGAATTCAATTGCGTGTGAGGATTTCTCAATAATACATTTTGGATGAGAATACAAAAGAAGGAACACAGAGCAAAGGCAGAAGGGTTGGGGTTAAAGTTCAGCAATTACAGCAAATGTTTGGTCATCCCTGAAGAAGTGTCTTTATTTTTTTCAAAGGTAGTCCCAATATATTCTTTGTATATAAAAGGTAATCATTATTAACAGATGATAGGTAAGATTGTGATAGTTATAAAACGTATTATTTGTAGTATTCTAACTACAATTGCCTTATTTTTGTATTTATTTTTATTACCAGGTTGGTTTTTTTCCCTGAGCTTTTTCACAGCATTTACGATTTTTATAACAATAAAAACACAATTTTTATTCTTTTGGCATTCTTATTTTGTTTGGAAGAGCAAGCGACATTTTGATTTGAACAAACAGACAAAACTCTTAAAATCTTTTGAAATGGTAAGGCAAGACAAATTTATTTGTATAGCACAATTCAGTACAAAGACAATGCTAAGTGCTTTACATGATTAAAATATAGGAAAATAAAACAGAATCAAAGCAGGTAGGAAAATAAACAAACAAAAAAGAAATATTAAAAAAAGAATATTAAAAACAGTTGGACTAAAGAAAATAAAAAAGTTGAACTAATGATGTTTCAGTTGAACTGTTTAACTAGAACAGTCGAAGGCAATCGACTGTTACTGCTCAGACATAATGACAAAAAACTAAAGAAGTCTCATTATCCTTATATATGAACTAATCTGTTACAGACCGTGTTCTCTGTCAGCTAGTGCTCTGTTTTTTATTCTATATTCTCTGCTTCTACCCAGCTTTACCATTTATGACATTTTGCACTGAGGTGTAGACCAATGATATAAATATCCTTACTGAAGAAGAGTAATAAACATACTCCATAGATCAGGAATCAAATAAATCAAATTTCAGTGAGGCTTACTTTTTTTTATTGATTTTAAAGCTGATTGTATCATATTATCTTCACATTAAAGATAAAATAAAGATAATTCTGGGATTAAAATGAGCAGTATTGGTGAAAGAGTAGAAAATATTTATGATTTTTTTATGATGTTTACTTCACCTGCATTGTCTACTGATGGTGGTCAGAGGGCCTGGTGGCGCCAGTGTACGGCAGCCCCGCTTCTGTCAGTGAGCCCCAGGGCAGCTGTGGCTACAATGTAGCTTGCCACTATCAGTGTGTGAGTGTGTGTGTGAATGGGTGAATGAATGTAGTGTAAAGCGCCTTGGTCAAGTCTCCTAACTTGAATAAAGGCGCTATATAAGTACATGCCATTTACCATTTACCATTTTTTTAATGTTATTGTTTTTGTAGATCCCTTTCCTACTCCTTTTCAAACGTGTATGATATATTAGTTTGTTTTCTAAACCAGTTATGTCCATGTCTGAAATGTATACAACTAAATAAGCCTTTGTTTAAGGCTGTCACATTTTCCTCTTCTAGATCAAACTGTCTTGTCCAACGTGACGCGGACCCCTCACCCAGGAATGGGCAGGATGGTGTGGATCGTGCCCCTGGTGGTGGTGTCTGCTCTCACTCTGCTGTGCCTCATCATGCTGCTAATCGTGATGGTCTACTGGAGGTGAGACAGAGTTGAATAAACCAAACATAACTGTATTTTAGAGCCCCTTTCGCTCTGTGAGAGAGCTTTTTTTTTTTTTTTTTTTTTTTTTTTTTAAGACACTGGTCAAATACTTTTACATCAGCATCTCAGCTTGATAGGAATCTGACTGGAAGGCACCTCTTTTAGAGGCATGAATAACTGAGCGCCCCTCATCTGCACTGCCTCCACTATCTTTATCTATCACCTAATTTGCAGAATGACAGCCCCTTTATGCATTTCTGGTGTTTTCCAATCAGCACAAAGCAGTCTGGGTGTGTCCTTTAAAGGCACATGCATCCATCTTGTGGTTAAAAGACCCCCTCTGCTGCCTCCACTTTGCATACACAGCACCATCACCCAACTGGGTGAAATGGAGAGAGACCTTAAGGCCCTACAGTTCCAGCCCAGGTCCCAGCTGTGTCTTCATCTGCTGGGCTAATTTCCAGCCATGCCATTGGAGCTCCAGTAATTACACAGGCCAGGCCACTAGCACATGTCGGATGGTGGTTAATGAGAAACAAATAGCGCTGTGGGCCACTTCTTCAGCCGGTGCCAGACATATTTACTGCTGCTGCTTTGCAGAGGATTATATTTGTTTCCACACTCTCCTTTTTAGATAGAACTGCTCTGTTAGATTACTACACCAAATAATGTTTATAGCACCTTACCGTGGCAGATAATAAAGTTGTGATATAAATAAAAGCCTGGCTATCAGCTCCAGGGAAGTGCAAACCAAGGGGGGAAAAAAAGAAAAAACAACAGCTGGAAAGGAGGCGACTGTAGTGGATTCATTTGGTGGTTGAATTAGTGTGAGTTGTGGTATTGGAGTAGAAAAGCAGGGGCAGCTTGAGATTACAGCAGCTGTTGTTGTGACAACTCCGACAGTTCACAGACAATGGCTGCTTCCCCTCGGGAAAAGGCCATGATGGAGGATAAAATTCACACTCTCTTAACTCTTCATCTTCAGCTTAGCCTCTCGATAAAGTGGCGATTAAAGCCAAAGTTACTCGGATTAGAGATATTTTTGGCACCGTTTGCCCAATTAGAAAAAATCTTTAGCAAAGCTTGAAAAATTGCTTACTGCTATGAAGAAATCAGTCTACAAGTTTGTTCCGTATTATTATTTTTTTTGTAAATTTGATATAAAAAATGAATTAAAACCTGAGTGAATACAAAATGTAGCCCTCAACTAATATTTTAATACAAAAGCAAAAAGAACCATCTAACTAAGCAATTTCCCTCTAAAGCTAATAACGGATTGCTCCCCTCTTGGTGACAGTAGCTCCCAACAAGCATTTACAATAATTGGTAATGAGCTGTTTGCATTGCTGTGCAGGAATTCGCCCCAGATTAGTTTCAATTCAGCCACATGGAAGGGCTTTTAAGCATGAACGGATGGTTTAAGGTCATTCCACCACATATTGCACCCAGAAGTCTGGATTAGATTAGGTCAGTTCATTTTCAATTTGGTTTTCTTTTGGACTTCTGAGCCATTCTAAGTTGGACTTGCAGGTATGCTTTTAGATTATTGTCCTGCTGCTTCAACTCTGTTTTTGAGCTTAAGGTCACAAACTGATGGTTGGGAATTCTCCTTAAGGAGTTTCTTCCAGACAGCAGAATTGTCTGTTCCTTTAAATAGACCAACCACCCACTCTCTAAGGCAGCAAATCGGCCTTATATCATTATTCTACCTCTACCATGTTTGACAATTGTACACTATTGTTTTATGAAATAATTTTAGTTTTAGAGCAGATATAACTGCCTCCCACCTTTTAAATGTTTCCAGTTTTCTCATCAGTCTAAAAAGTCTTTGGGTTCATTTTCTTAGCAAAGCTGAAACAGGCTTTCTGTTCTCTTTGGTTACCAATGGCTACAATTTTTTCACATCTTTTATTATTAGCAAATGAAGAAAACAAACCTTACACAAATCCAGTAAAACCCACAGTGATGCAAATGGTCTGGGGTATTTCTGACCTCCTTAATAGCTGGTCAACATTCTCCTGGAGAAACAATAGTAAGGTGATAACTCCTGATAGGTGAGGATGGTCCACGGCTGTTTGGTATTATTCATGTCTAAATGCAGTTTGCTAGACTAAATATATGTATAAATATGTAAGACCAGGATAATTTGTAAAATGTTTTTTTCCTTAATAAATTAAGACCTCATTTCAGAACTAAATTATGTTTTTATGCAGCTCATGTTTTAATATGAAAATAAATGTCTGAATGTGTGAAAGTAACAGCAAAAGAAATCTGCGAGTGAGCAAAGAGTTTTTCACGCTGTAGTACGTGAGATGTAGAAGCATTGTCCCATTTTTAATTTAGCTTCCTATATTCAGTCTTAGATTTTAGACCTATCCACATAGGAATTAATTGCTGAGACAAAGATGCACATCTGGAAGCTTGTGATGCTCGAGGTGCCTGTAGAAAACTCTGACATATGTCGAAACGAGAACAAATCCCAGCTCTTGTTAGCACCTCGCTGCGGCTGATGCCTTTGCTGCGCAGAGGGCCTCTGTTTAATCCCAGTTCCTGCTCCCTATAAGCCAACTCCTCTGAAGCTCTGGGAGCCAGTCAGCCAGGAGATGTTGACAATGCTGCTTGGGTAGCTGGACCACATCTGCCCTCCAAGGGAGCCATTAAATGGGGAGGCAGTGACGCAAATCTGCGGAAACTCTCCTCCCCCCATTTGTTTCCTCTCTTTCTCCTGCTCCTCCCTCGATCATCTGAGCAGCAGGGCACCTTTTTTGGTTTTGGTTTCATCTTTCCTTAACAATGACAAGCATCTGCTCCATTCTCTACTACAAGTACAGGTAGGATTAAGCTAAGGAAATACTAACACCAAATTCAGAGGCTTTTCTAAATTGATTGATGCATATTTTGTGTTAAAGGAGACTGTGGATCTTCACACGTTTGCAGGACTTAAATTATTCCCCTCTAACTGTTTTCAGTCTTGTTAGAATTGTAGATTTTTTCTTTTGGTCTCCTATGGCAGGGAAGGCTGTCTTGAATATTGAATACATTAACCCTAAAAATTGCCCTTTCAGAGACCTGAAACATCGGCTGCTAAATAATGTAGGCTTCCTCAGAAGATCATGACTTATAGCAGTTTTTCATTTAGCAAACTTTTAACCTGGAACTGTTTAAAATAATTTCAAAATAGCACAAAATAGTATTAAAGACTTTGTTGATTATCTGGCATTAGATTGTAAAATAATGTACTTTAATGTTTGTTCATTATTGTCAAGAGTGAAATGTATGTTTGGGGCTTCACAGTATAACCCATCAGCGGTTGTGTGCAGTCAGCCGTGTCACAGCTACTCCTGGGTTTTCATTAGCAGTTGTCACTTTCTTCAACATTTCTATGCTAATGTTGACAGAGTACTTCTGAAGATAGCTTCCTAATACACTTAAAGCATCATTTGTGATGATGGTGTGAATTTACTTCGCTGTGGTTATAAGTCCTATATCCCTGTGGCCCTGCAGGAGATTTTTCCAGACGGCTCATTTCTATGTGGAGGAGAGCAGCTCCCCACGGGTGGTGGCCAATGAGACCATCCCAATCATCCCAATACCAGGTGAGACACCACTTTCCCTCCTATATATGCTAAAAAGAATTAAAAACAAGCATACTAGAGCAGGGCTGATGTGAAAATGTTGCACAATAGACCTTATGATTTGTAAAGGCTTTTACACAGTATACGAAAAAGTGTTGCAAAGCGGGGGTTTTACATTTGGCGTTTTTCTAAAACTAAATAAACAGTTTTCTCTGTTCCAACTTTTTTATTTTTTTATATGAACTGAAAAAATATATAGAACAGACACTTAAATATATGCATAAATAAATATATATATATATTTTTTTTATATAAACTGCAAAAAATACTGATTTTCTGCATGTATCGACAATGCAGCTTAATATGTAATACTTGTTAGGGTAACTTCTTTTTTTTTATTTAACCATTATTAATCTCCTATCACAATATTTTGGTATGTAAATATATAATAGAAAGGATAATAGGGTTATGAGACCGTCAATACCGGAAAAAAATAATTAAGATATTTAACTTATCTTTATTGACTTAAATCATCATTAAAGCTGTTGCCATGACAAACAAGCTCTTGGCATCTTAAAATAATCATTTAATTATGTAAAGGTTATCAAAGTAAACTCTAGCTGGAGTTGTTGTTTTCTCAGAATAATAAGATAATGAAACTTATCTCATTAATGAAATAATGCAACTGTTATTGCTACATTCAGGGTAATGTTATCGAGGCCTGAAACAATTAATTGGGTCAGTAAAATCGAGTAATATTAACATGGAGTTTACAGGCTTAAAAACAGGTAAATTTGCCAATAATCAACATGGAGCAGTAATAATTAAAACTCTAAAATGAGTTAAAAACATTGAGTTAAAATGCAAAAATACTTTGTAAATATGCTCAATCAAGAACATCTGAAATGCCAGTTTTTACCCACCTGTTAAAATCACCCATTAAGCATAATTTGCCACCTGAAAATTTATCAGTGAAACAATAAAATGTGACAGATTAGTAGATTTTTAACCAAGTTATCTTATGTTACAGGCCTGTTATTACAAGAAAATAATATAAAGGAACCATTATAGCAGCAAATAGAGAATTAAGATGTTGAGATCAATGAAAAATAAAAAAATTAATTACCTGAAAAATTACATGAGATTTTTAATTTGGGATTAAGTGCCTTTTCAGATTTGCAGTCATCCAGGCCATGGTAACAACAAAGCAAATTGGAGGCAACATGACCTTTGCTCAGTTTTCTTAAAACCTTTCAACACCGTGAGTCTTTGTCAGTTCAGCACAGGGTTCCCACAGAGCCTTAAAATCTTTGAAAGTTTGTGAATGTGGAAAAAAAAAATTCAACATCTTGGAAGTATTTAAAATCAGAAAGTCCTTGAATGCTTTAAGTGTTTGAAATTCCACAAGGGGAGTGAGAGCACTAACAACATGTCATTATTTAGTTTTTGTTTGGATCTGTAAGCTTGTGTTTCAACTACGAAGTCAGGATAGCAAATTGCTTAACAGCAGATGCATCGATGTATTTATTCTTCTCATGGTTTTATTAGTGGATTCCACATCACATTGGGGACAGTGAAATGCAGGAAAAATGCAGATTTCAGCATACATGGCTTAGGGCAAAGTAAGGCCCAATTCCAAACAACAAAATCAAATAAATCAATAAAACATTTCTACTTCTGTGAAATCTGAGCTAATTATATGAAACCTTAAATCTAGAAATTCACATTTTTATTGTAATACCCAAACACCTCAGATTTCAAGCTTTGAAAGTGTTTAAAATTTACAAATGATTGTTGGTGTAGCTTCTAGCATGCATTAATCTGATTAATGAATAGTTAATAAATCATCAAAACGAGTGAGGGGGTTGATAAAAGGGTCCTTTCCTTTTCTCATTCAACCCAGAAAGAACATCATTGACATGAAACGTGTCAAAGGAGTCTTGACTCTCATTTAGAAATCCTCATGAAGCTGATAAACGCAGACCTCTATTCTGTCTCATAAGCTGTTTATAAATTTTTTCCATGTATTACCTTGGCACCTTCTTTCGCACAGTTTCTATTCATTTACATGTGAAGTGACTCTTTGCAAAGCTTAATAGAAGTTGAGTGACTGGCTTTTCTTTGCACTTAATATCCCATGCAGCCGTGTGGTGGCAGCTTGTCGATATCAGACTTTACTTTCCCAGTCTCTTAAAGCTCAGGGACGTTCCAGGGTAGTGGTAGCAGAGTAACAGCGCAGCCTATGCCAGAATTCACTTTGCATCCTTTATACTCTTATTGCTCTGGCCGTTATTTTGTTCTTAAATCCTAACTGTATTTATTGCCTTTGTTTGCATATATTGCTATCATTTAAAGTTGGAAGAATAACTGTGACATTTAACCATAAATATAAACATACCAGTGAATAGTTTTACATTCTTAATAAGGTAAAAATAGGCCTGATCAGCCTCTGCATCTGAATGACTAGATTGATAAATCCAAACTAAACATCTAAGCTGTGACCACTGATGCGCGTACGCACCCCCACAGGCTTCAGCTGGGAGGGTGTGTTAGTTAAGACATTGGCCCGACTCTGCAGCCATGACAGCTGAGTCCCCCCGCTCTGTTCAGCAAAACACCAACCGGCCTCATCGCAGTTCCCTCGTGTGTGATTTAGAACTGATTTGGCTCAGATGAAACAGATGCTCCCAAAACCGGACAGAGGTGTTTGTGGGATTAGTCTGCCAAATGAAATGCTAATCCCTCATAAATCAATAACTCTCACTGACTAATTCAACATGACGAATTCCAATATTTTAATACTTTTGTAGACTGAATCCTTTTTTATTCTAAAAATCTGTTTTTAGTTGTTATTAACATGTAATAAGCTGAATCTGTTGTATGTTTCTGCTGCAGAGGATATGGATGCCATTCCTGTGAAGCAGTTTGTTAAACACGTCATGGAGCTCTACAAAAGCAACATGCAAGGTTTTGCAGAAGAGTTCGAGGTACGTTTTCAAAACAAGATTAATGTTATTATTGATACTTTCTAAATAATTAATACAGTAGAGCATTTATAATCACGGAAAAAGAGTCTTTACAGGATCACAAGATACATGACCAGGCATAGGGGACCTTAGGGACCTTTTACACACTCCATGGATGTTTTTAAGAATTTTTTTCACATTAAAACTATAAACAACAGTGTATCATGTAAGGATTTTTGATAAAACCACAGCTGCAGGTATTCTAGGTAATTTTATGCCTACAGACAAAAATGTTTTGGAAAGCAGCTCAAATTCAGTCAGATTGGATGGAGATTGTCTTTTAACATCATTTTGAAATCTGAGCATAATTTAGATCTTGATTTTTATTAGATACCTAAAGGCATAAATATGATTTTTATCTAAACTTTGTCATATTTTTAGGGTTATTATACTGCCTTCTAAAGGCAAAGAGTTACAAAACATTGTTTGGGTATCAGAGTAGAAGTGGACTTGATATAATTTTATAAACAATATTTGATAAAATATCATTCTTCTAATTATCACTTTAAAACTGCTTTATGATTGTTCAAAATGAAAAAAAAAACTTAGGTTTTAACTTACTAACTGCTTAGAGCAGATTGTCTTTGCCTATTGTTCAAACCAGTCTGAATGTGAACAATAGCTAGAAATCACTATATTCATGTGTTTGTATGAAGAGTCACAAATTTTGACCAGATGGTCTGGAGAAGGATGGAGGGAGCGATCACAGGGATGGGGGTTAATTGGAGAGGGCCCTTTCTGCTGGTTTTCTGGATGGGAACACATTTTTTTCTGTGTAACTAGGTTAAAAAAGGCAAAAGCTAAGGCCCCAGAGTTTTCCATCTAATTGGGGTCAGTCGGTGTGAGGCTGGTGTGTTGGCTTCTAAATGCACCAGGATGGAGCCCTGTTTGGAAGTGACTGTATTTTGTGGATGAGTGATCATACCACGGTGTAGTAGTGAGGAAAATAAGGAGTTCCTGCTCTACTGAAGCATTTTTAACAGGACGGCACTGAACTCCTGGACTTTTACTTATGTGTGTATGTTGGTGGGGGGAGGTGTTACCATTTTAAAAGGACAAAAGCAGCATCACAACAATTCCTGTTGCTATCAGGCTGTTTTTATAGTTTAACAAAATTGAAGGGGGCTAATACTATTAGCTCATCTCTCCTTGCTTAATAAAATCCATTTCTGTCTATTTCTTTCTCTCCCCAGGAGGTCCAGCGCTCCACAGTTGACTTAAAAATCACCGCAGAACATTCCAATCATCCTGACAACAAGCATAAAAACAGATACATCAACATTGTAGCCTGTGAGTCGGCTGTGAAATCTGATTAGGATGTCTGCCGCTAAGGGATTCAATAATGTTTTTATGCTAGGTCTTCATCCTTTTCATATTAAAAAATGAAAATGTCCATTGCTTCCTTTTTTCTTTCCTAAGATGACCACAGCAGGGTGAAATTGCGAGCTTTGGCGGGGAAAGACGCCAAACATTCAGATTACATCAATGCCAACTATGTTGATGTGAGTTGTTTTTTTTTTTTTATTATTTCACTCATGGCTACTTTAGGTGTCTTATTTTTTATTTATGCAGGCTTCAGCTCGGTTATCAAAGCATGAGCTGTGAATGAATCATTCCCACTGCTGAACACCATGCAGTGGTTTTATTTAGGATATCAAGCAAGGTGTCACAGCCAGAAAATTTTATCCAGCTTATTTTTCTGATATCAAATCAGTCACATATTTCATCTAGTTCTTGGGAATAATGCGTTATAAGGATTGCATCTTATCAGTAAATAATCCCATTTCAGGGCTACAACCGTCCCAGGGCTTATATAGCTGCTCAGGGTCCTCTCAAGTCTACGTTCGAGGACTTCTGGAGGATGGTGTGGGAGCAGAACACCGGGATCATTGTCATGATAACCAACCTGGTGGAAAAAGGGAGGGTAAGGTTGCCTGATGTAATCCCGTCCAGAGATGCCTGGCTCTCACACATGCGCCGCTCACATTGCTGTGTGGCTTTTATGTTTCAGAGGAAATGCGACCAGTATTGGCCAACAGAGAACAGCGAGCAGTACGGAAACATTGTGGTGACGCTGAAAAGCACCAAAGTGCACGCCTGCTACACGTTGCGCCGCTTTCTCATAAGGAATACAAAAGTTAAAAAGGTAACTTGGTGCAGAAGGATGCAACTTCTGATTCTCTAAAGTGGTATTAAATTCAGAAATACTGAGAATGTGAATGAAAATGTTCAGTACATAGATTCGTTTTATATATAAGAGATGCACGTTTCTTTCTTGCTGTAAATTAACTTTTAGTTTTCTAAATGTTCTGTTGAATTTATTTATGAGACCACGTATTTTTCTTCCGTCTTTAATTAATCCTTTATAGTTTCCTTTTCAGTAGATTCTGCTCACTTCACATCTTTTATTGTATTCCTTGTACATTAATAATTTGAATGTGAGTATAGATCTACATTTAAGTTTTCTCTGTCTTAGTTCTCCATACACTATTCTTACTTCTCTGGCCATGATGATTGCTTTGCTTCTCTTTTACACTGATGTATGATTCTCTGCTTCTCATAGCTCCCTGAGGTTCAGAGAAAAGAGATAAATACAGAAGGAAGGATTTATCTAATTATTTCAGGAGCTTTCGTTGGATTATATGTTGATATTTTATTTATATATTTCTGCTGGTTTTACTTCTGGCTAGTAGGTGAAATAAGAAGGCAGGTGGTTTCTTTCTGAATTGGAGAACTTGCTAAAGTTTAAATTAACAGCAGACAAGTTGTGACCAAAGTATTAGCTTGATTTGATATATGTGTTAAATGTGTGTTATTAATCACCCAGGCAAATTTTTTGTGACCCCCCCCCCTTCTCAAAAACTCACAATTATAACGTGAGAGGATCTGATGTGACGGTGAATGAATCGTTCAACAATCTGAGCTCCCTTTGTTGTTAGGCAACAAAACGGATGACATTTACCTGATCAAACAGGTTTGATCAATCATCAAAACCATCATTGATAAATGGTAGAGACCATTTATTAATGATTAAAAGATAGTTTATTACTACTCAATAATTATTTTTAAGCTGCATCTAAACCATTTATATAAGGTAAATAGATCATAAATATTGCCCTGCCATGTTAGTTTATCTTTAACCCTAATATCTGTGGACTTTCAGTAAGACCTAAATCTAGCCCTTATTTTTAATTTATTTAACTTCCCCTCATGTTTGACTTACCCTAATATCAGTGGGCCTTCATAAATGATCTGGTTTATTAAGGTTCACTTTAGTTCTGATGCTGCACTAATCTGGAATAAATACCCAGAAAGCTTTAAAAGCACTGAAGCCCTCAGTCACATAAAATCAAGAATAAAAAATGGATTTGTATCAAGTGAAATGTGCTATCTAAATATTATTAATTTAATTTCAATCCAATTTTACATTTTTATGAATTGTTTTATATATTTTTCTAATATAATCATCTCATTTCAATTATTCATTGTTATTTTCATAATTATCTGTTACCTATATGCCAATGATATGTACTTTTCTTTTCTGTTCTGATGTAGTATACAGCATTTAATTGTTTAGACACTGTATACAAATTTTTTCTTGCCCAACTTGCCTCATTTATGGCTACTTAAAAATAATGTGCTGAATACATACAAACTATATTAAAAGAATAAATGAATCATAAAATTAAACAACTGACTTAACATCGACTTCATTATTGAAGTACAGTAAAATGTCTGATAATATGAACTGAAATGTAATTTATAAAAATGTGATCAATAGATTTTACTGCTACCTTCATTATATTGAGGTAGGGATTCCAATATTTGTATTTTCTTCTGCCCCATTCTTGCAGAATTTAACATCAGAACATCATTTTCCCATCTTCTAATGTTTCAGGGTCAGAAGGGGAACCAGAAAGGGAAGCTAAATGAGCGGATTGTGGTCCAGTATCATTACACTCAGTGGCCTGACATGGGAGTACCTGAGTACACCCTCCCTGTCCTCACTTTCATTAACCGCTCCTCAGCAGCTCGTACTGCAGATATGGGTCCCGTCCTGGTGCACTGCAGGTGCGTCCTCCATATCTGCCTCCAGAGCTAATAGAGTGTAATTGATTGACATTCAAAATGATGCATGGTTTGCTTGTAATCTCTTCTTCTGAACTTTCACTCACACCTTTCGCTGTACTCTGCAGTGCTGGGGTCGGACGCACGGGAACGTACATCGTCATCGACAGCATGCTGCAACAAATCAAGGACAAAAGCACAGCCAGTGTCCTGGACTTTCTCAAACATATACGCACACAACGCAACTACCTAGTCCAGACTGAGGTAAGGTGGCCCAACTTGTCAGGGAAGCCTGGAAAACCGGATTTCTCCTTTTAAAGGTCAGCTGTGATTTAAGATGGGAGAGCGGTTATGAAGTTTATTCAGTTTGATACTCAGAGCTCAGGTAAAGGTCACGCTCGCTGCAATTTTCACTGTACCTCAGAGTTCAAGCGCTTACACACTCCCCATAATGCCAATGACCGTATTACACCAGAGGTAGTTCATGCTTCTCTTCTTTTCCTTAAATCATGGACTCCTGAAGCTTCAATAGAATCGAGGGAAGAACGTAGAAATGAAAACAGGAAGTCAACCGTCTCTCCTAAATACAGGTTCACTCTGATCGAACTGAAAGTAGCTTTGAGAATTATCCACAAGTTAGAAATAAAAAAAAAATGTTCTTAAGAAAAATCTGAAGTCTCCATAATCACTTTTTTCAGTTTTTCTTTTAATGAATGAGTATCACTACTAACAAACAGTTTCTCATTTTAAAACAAACAGTCTGAAAACCGTCATGAATAAAATATGTAAACATTTAATAAACTCCTCATCGCAGTTACAGAACATCATTGAAAGCCTGATAGAATAGTCAAGGTGACCGCAAACATCCAAAATATTTTCCTTTAGTATATAAAAAATCTCCAATTATTAACAGTTCGCTAAAAGCCAACAACTTTATTAATATAATAATAATGATGTACAACCCCCTTAATAACTGGTATTGCTGCTAACTGATACCATTTTGTCACAGATCATGGATTTATTGTCATATGCCCTATACATATACATTTTTTTGTACTGTTTTTGTTTCGACAGTTCAAGCCAATACTGTGACAGCGCAGAAAGGCCCAATTAACTGATTAAATACTCGATTCTTGAACATTCCCCAACTCCCATATCTACTTCAGTCTGGGAAAATTTATTTTGAGTTTAAATTATTATCTATTTTTATCAATAGTTTAACATCTATCTATCCCAATTTATAATGTTACGAGGTAATATTTTTTTTTCCTTTCAAAAGCTTTATGCCAAAACTTTACAAAATGTTTACACTCTCTTATATTATTATTATTAAACTTATATTCGTGTGAGTTTCCACTGTAGCTTTGACATCTGGGCTACAGATCTAGATCACTTTGGGCTGGTGTATTCCCTTTGTCTGAGGACAGAGTGGCATCTCAAAACTGGGAAATCATGTAAATACAGGAATAAGCTTATATTTTTATCACAGCAGTGGAAGTGGATTTTAAATGGACTGATCCAGATTCCTGATAAAAGAGGAAAAACAGAGAGCCCTGATGGTGGTTTTGGAAGTTTTAATAGAAGTTAAGCTCTACAACTAAATTAAAAAGGCTTCTAATTCAGAGAAAGTTTGTAATAATCCACCGACATTGAATAATTAAATGCTGTGAGATTTGTCTCATACCAACCACAGCAGCTGCTGCAGCGGTGCGTCTCACCATTCAAACCTAAAAATCAATTAATGATCAATGATCCTGAGCAGCTGCTTTAATCTGTTTCTTAGAGCATAAAAGCCAAATCATTTTTTTTTAAACTTCACTGGTTCAAATCTCCTAAAACGGGCTTTGAAGAGAGAGAGCTTCTTTGCGTGTCCGAGGAAGTGCCTTTAGTAAAAGTAACTTTCCATTTAGGTTTTACTGATGTATAAAATTGCCAACTCTTAAACATGGAGATATTCAGCACGGTTGGATTATTAGAGATGTGTTTGCAGAACTAGTAACCACAGAACCGTTGTCATGTCATTTAAAGTTGACAGGATATACAACCAGAAGAGGAAGATAAGAGAACAAAAAGGTGCCGATATTTAGGCTTCCTTCGATTACAAAGATCCAATTTCAAGTTCATCAAAAAGGGCCCAGCTCTCCAGCAGAGCTGTTTTTTTTTTTGTTAGATCTATGTCCTTGTTCTATTTCCATTGAGCCCTGGTTCCCTCAGGTGACCTGCAGAGTGGAACAAATATTGACCTGGTTTCTGAAAAGATCCCTGCTGTATAAACGCACCTTAACATAACATGTGATCCCACGATGCCTTCTGTCAAATAAAGTGAATTACTGTATGCTCCATATAATATGAAAATAAAAACTACATGAGTTTCTCTGGAGGCTAAGTATACAGACATAGTCTTTAACTACAAATATGAAATAAATGTAGTTATTTTGCAACATTGCCACACCTTCAGACCTGAAACCCTCCAGTTCAGATATTCTCATAAAACAAGCAACCACTTTATTCCTCAGTGAAGCATTCTTGTGGTGATTTATCATTCATTGTTATATATGAGTTGCTTCTACTTGTTTAAACCAAATTCTGTGATGCAGATGTAGGATAATACAACAAGTTACCCATTGAACAAAGGGCATATATCATTTGACTGATGTAGAATCCTAACTCATAATAAATAGGGCGAGGAGTATGTTATTGTATGATGTAGTGTTGCATAACTGAAGCTATAAATCATTGTAAACTCTTACACTCAACAGCAAGAGTTTTGCTTTATTTTATGACTATTTTTATGAAGGTCCTCACAAATACATTTCAAACTGAAGGCCCCTGAAATGAAGGGAAAAATGGCTTTCTATGAAAATAATTTTGAAAGCAGAAATCCACTTTTTCCTTTTAGGAGCAGTATGTTTTTATCCACGACGCGCTGATGGAGGCCATCCTCAGCAGGGAGACGGAAGTGCCAGCCTGGAAGCTGCATGGCTACGTTAACAGCATCCTGACGCCCAACTCTGCTGGCCGCACACGGCTGGAGAAGCAGTTCAGGGTAAGGGCTTCATCTTAACCAGCTTTACCTCATCACCACCAGCTGGATCCTGGCTGGTCCATGGATCTTCTGGTTAATGGCAATAAAAAATGGTGGCTTATCTGCAGCGAGAGGCATAGGCCTGAATCTGTGTTCGAAAATGTCCACCCTAACCCCTAAGTCCCTCAATCATGATTTAAAGTGCGGACTATATAGTGGACTTTATAGTGAAGTTGGGTAACTGATAGTTTGGACAGATGATCACTACTATTCATTCTTTGTTGGTCACCTGACTCCGCCTCCCCGCACATTGCATGCGCCATTTATGTTATTCGTTGCCACTGTTGGATAGCAAGAGCCTTAGGCGACAGCGGGCCTCTGTGACAGCAAATCCCATAATGCTTTGCGAGGAGAGCTCTCCATGCAAAGCATTCCTGGATATATCTGATCATCTACTGACTATGGATGATCATTACTTTTCAAGGTGCATTATGGAAAACTTCGAGTCCATTACTTTTTCATCCACTAGACGTTCGGACCCTCATCTAAACTGGCGTAACCACTATATAGTGCCCTATACACTGATTAGGGCGGACTTTCGGACATAGCCAGAGTACAAAAATGACTTTGATGTTTGCTTTAGGAAGCCATGTTTGTCACTCATTATGCTATGCTAACTTGGATGAATGTTTAATCTAATTGTGGCTTTTTCAATATTAAAGGAGGAAAGGAAATAATAATGTTTCTTATTTCCCAGCTTCACACACTCCTATTTTTCATAAGTTGTGTCCTTTTCCTCATGTTTAGTCAGCTTCCCTCTGACATTCAGGATTGAAATCTGATCATTTTTATCACCCTCTGTTTCCAGCTGCTGAGTCAATGCAACACGCGCTTCGTCGAGTGCTTCAGCGCACACAAAGACTGCAACAAGGAAAAGAACCGCAACTCGTCTGTGGTTCCCTGTGAGTATTTACCGCAGCGTCCTCTATTTGGACCCCAAGCTCGAGCAAACAACCAATCACTCCGCTTCGTAATGCACATTTATTTCCTTTATCAGCCTGTGAATTATTAAGACAATTCCTGCTCCAAATTTAGAATCCATTTCCATAATCCTATAAGTTAATCTTTCTATGCATTCTCAGCACCCGTTCTCCTGTCAGGAGAAAAAGGAGGAACTTGTTGCTATGGCAACAGCAAGGACTGATAATGAATGTGTGCATTATCAGCCAGCGTGATATAAAAGATGCTTGGGTTGGGATTTAAAGCTGTTTTTTTTTCTTTTCCCCTGTCTGTGCCTCAACAGCGGAAAGAGCAAGGGTTGGACTCACCACTCTGCCTGGCATGAAAGGAACAGATTACATTAATGCATCCTACATAATGGTACAGTGTTGACAATTAATGAGTTGCATTTCTCTATCCTGAGCCATTAAGCTTCTGCTGAGAAAATGATGGGTTGTGCAAAAGGCTAACTGTTCCACCTCTGTCAACTCAGGGCTACTACCGGAGTAATGAGTTCATTATTACCCAGCATCCTTTGCCCCACACCACCACAGACTTCTGGAGGATGATTTGGGACCACAATGCTCAGATTATCGTCATGCTGCCTGATAACCAGGGGCTGGTGAGTGAGCAGCCATGAAAAATAGAATCGTTTAAACGTTTGTGCAGAGAAGGAGTACTGATGAATAATTAGTAGAGGATTTAAATAATGCGCGCGTCACCGCTCTCCCCGCAGGCCGAGGATGAATTTGTTTACTGGCCGAGCCGAGAGGAGGCCATGAACTGCATCGCCTTCACTGTAACTCTCATCAGTAAGGACAGACTGTGCCTCTCCAATGAGGAGCAAATCATCATCCATGACTTCATCTTGGAGGCCACGCAGGTACCTGCTAACCCTGTTAGCTGTTAATGAGGAGTTGTTCAACAGCTCTGAGAGCAGGTTTTAATTAGGATCAGGAGGTCGGGGCTCCTACTCGGTCTGTGAACCTCTGGAAAATAGTAGAAATGTATTTACACTTTGTAACAGGTCTGGAAAATAAAGTAGATTAGGAGGCATTTGTACTGCAAACTAACTCTAAATGTTATTTCCATCCCTCCACCCTCACTCTCTTTTGCAGGTTCCATACATCTTTCATATCTTTAAAGCACAGTTTTGCATCTATGCATCAGAAATCAGCAAAAGAAGTAAAAAAAAAATGTTTCTGCTCTCATCAGGATGATTATGTTCTGGAGGTGAGACACTTTCAGTGCCCCAAATGGCCAAACCCGGACGCTCCTCTCAGCAGCACCTTTGAGCTCATCAGCGTCATCAAGGAAGAAGCCATGACCCGAGATGGCCCCACAATTGTGCACGATGAGTATGTGACCCTTCCTCCAAAAGTTAAGCAGTGGGGTTTTTAAGGCTAAATGATCATACAGACTATAGGTTGTAAATCAAACTACGGTGAAAAAGTCTTAGAGATGACTCATATTCATTTATTTTTTTCTTAATTATGGGGGTTTAGCACAAGTGGGATTATATTCAAAGCAATGCAGTTTAATGTTGAGTGCTTTGCATACCTCTGGGCTTTAAAGTCCTTAAGTGTAGATCAGTGCTGATAATTTATGGGCAACAGTATTACAAAAAAATATGCTCAGATTCCCAGCTGATGATCCTTCTACATGCATCAGTGTCTGCAGCATCTCAGCTGCCATTAATGGGATGCTTCTCCTAGTCTGCCTACAGTTTATTAAATTATTTCCTGAAGATATAATGGAATAACACAGCATCCTCCGCCTATTTGTGCAGGACTCTGGTGAAATAGAATTGAAGCCATAAAAAAGATTTTTTTAAAAACAGCACCCTGATTTAAATGAGCAGCGGTTTGTAACCTTGTGAAAAACACCTGACACCTGTTCAGAGCTCACAGCAAACGTCTCCTCTTAGGTGCGGAGCGGTGTCAGCGGGGATGCTCTGCGCCCTCACCACGCTGTCCCAGCAGCTGGAGAGCGAGGGAGTCGTCGACACCTATCAGGTGGCCAAGATGATCAATCTCATGAGGCCAGGGGTCTTCACTGATATAGTAAGTCTTCCATTGTTTCCTTTCCTTACCGACACATTTGATGATTAAGTAATAGGTCTTATTAAACCTTGCTCTACTGCCACCAAGTGGCCAGATAACTACTTTATATAGTTTGATAAAGTTTAAGACCAACCTTGAAAAATATTAGCAGATATTGCTTTTTACAAACTAAAAAATATGTCCAACTATTTTTTAAAGTATGAATTTTGTCTCCTATGGATCTTTTATACATAATTAAATACTGATTTGTCCAAAACATATTCAATTTCATACTTATTGAACTTTTATTATATTGTCAAAAACACAAATTTTATTTTCCTTTGATGGGATTTTCATAATAGACCAACAAGAATGTAAAATGAGAGAAAAATTATCAACTATAATCTGAGCAATTTAACATATGTTTGAATCCCTCATAATTCTAGTATGTGTAAATAAAACTACAGTCAGAGGACATCTAATCTGTCAGTAGTCACCCAGTGTTGAATTGAATCTTAACATAAACACAGCTGTTCTGTCAGGTTGGTTAGAGCTCTATGAGGGAAAGAACAGCTTTATAGAGACCAAGGAAGGCAGCAGATTGGTTCAAGATTTAAACTGGGATTTAAAGAAACACTTTTAAACTTCAGAGCATCTCACAGATGCAGCGACACAGCACTGCTCAGTTTGTCTCCTGAAAATGAAAAGAGTGTTCAGTGGAAAGCTACCACTTCTCAAGTGTGAAAATATTTAGACATGGCCACTATTAATCGTACCCTCAACGCCTCTATGACAGAGCAGCAAAGAGAAAACAGAACATACTAAGGAACCTTCTTCAGCATGTTTTACTGAAGAAAGTTTCTTAGCCAGGACCATGGATGGAAAGTTTTGGTCAACCTGCCCTGTGAATCCAGAACATCGTAGCGACAGTATCATGCTTTGGGATGCTATTCTGTAGAGGTATCTGATTGACAGCAAAATGCATGATGGTAAATTTAAGGCAGACAGAAAAACAAAAATACATAAAACTGTGGCAGAAGTTCAGCTTCCAGCGAGAAAGAATCTTCAAACATAAAGTGGGAGATGCAGAGGAAATGTTAAAGGTGGTAGCTACAAGTTAAGCTCCTCCTGACCAGTAAGTGGCGCACTCATCTGCTCTATTTCTGTACTGTTTGCAAGCCAGTTGTCAGGTCTGCTAAAGCTAATGGCAATGCTAATCTTAATAAAACCAAAGATGTAATCAGAAGTTTAGAAGAAAGGTGGCAACATTGATGTTGCTTTTTTGAACCTGATGTTCACGCTTTTTGTGTCTGTTTATTTATATATTAAAAGCTCTGAGAATAAAAGCAATTTCTCAGAGCTATTAAAGAGCTACTGGTATCACCTTCTAACCTTTAACCTTCTGTTTCTGTTGCTGCAGAATCATGTCATGTCAATCTTCACATCATAAACAGAAGGAAACATTTATATATTTTGTAAAGTAACACTTTTATCTGCATCACTCTAGATGTTCTGTGGATGTTTTTTTTTTTTTGTTTTTTTACTAATTGTTTAAATGAAAAGGTTGCACCTATGAGCTTTTAAGATCAAAGTTTATTCAGGTGTTAAAATCCTTTTTAACAATAATTTAGAAGAGAATGGGGCAGAGACAAACCTCATGCGAAGAATGTAACAGTTTATTTTTTAAAACCATGCCTTCTTTAGTTTGTTAACACTTTAGTTTTTCTTAACAATTATGCACTACTTGTTTTTCTTGTTGTGCATGTCACGTTAAAAAAGCAAAACTGTTTGCAGCATTTTCAGACTAGGCTGTAAATTATACTTGATGTTCTTTATCAGCACTGTGGGAGAAGTTCGATCAGTCTCGTTTACGCAGACCACCCGTTGATAGGAGCAGGAGACATGTCTAAAGGTCTTAGGAAAGAAAAAACCCTCAGCTGATCTTCAACATGAGAATCAATCAGGAAGTGAGGCTTCTCACCCTGGAGATCAGAGAGCTAAGAGAGCAAAAATTGAGGTTAGAGTGGGCTGTGTGGCCTGATTGGGGGCCTAACCTCTGCCTCCTTATGGTCAAAGAATGTTACTAAGAAGAAAGATGCCTTTTAGAATAAAAGTCCAGTTTAAATCAAACCCGAACATGTTTACTGTCTGGTCTTGTTAACTCCTTTAATATTTCTGTTTGTTGCACAGGAGCAGTACCAGTACCTTTACAAAGCCATGCTGAGCCTGGTCAGCAATAGAGAGTGCAGCCTGAGTCCCACTCACACGGACACTAACGGGGTGGTGGTGATTGCAGATGAGTCGGACCCTGCGGAGAGCATGGAGTCGCTCGTCTGAGGACGTCCCTGCAGGCACTTAATTTGTAAAAAAAAAAAAAAAAAAAATTAACAACCAATCCAAGAACTATACTGAGGCCTTTTTTGCCAGACTATTGATTAAACGAATAACCTTATTACTTTTTATACTGATAAAAAGGTTTTTTGATATTTATGTTTTTTTTTTCTTCAGTCTTTTATTTCTTGTCTTAAATGTTCTCCTGCTGAGCGTTTGCACCCGTTTCAGTTGACATAAGGAAAAAGCAGCTCTGTCCACTTTGCACTAAACTATCAGTGTTACTGCCTACACCCAGCGAGTGGAACCTAACCTCGGGCTGGAGACAAAACCTGACGCATGAAGACCAGGATGAGTTGAAGCGATCCACCTTCAGTCAAGTCTTAAACCACTTCATCACATGGTTACATAACCCAGCATGTATTATTTGACACTTTTTCACTCCTCTTTTGATCATGTGAACAGACTTTTCAGCTGCTTCTACATTAATGTTCCAAAATCTCACTGCTGTCCTGTAAAATGTACTTATGGCTTATTTTTGTTAAAAAAATGTGTTGCAATCTCTAATGTGAACATTTATTGCTTTTTACAGGGATTTATATTGTTGTATTGTTTTGTAATATATATATATATATACACACATATATATATTATCTTTAATAGCCCTGTTATGTTTATTTCTGTACTACTAGATTCCATATTCCTGGGGGAGGTTATGTAGCTTGTCCTGAACGGCCTGCACATTTCCAGCCTTTTTTTTTTTTTTTACTGTTTTTTTTATTTTTTCTGGCTTTTGTTGTTGCTTCTCTAACCTCAGCAAGTCACAGCCGTTAACACACGTATCTGTACCGACACAATGCAATGCCTACAAGAAAATGTACAAAAAAAAAAAAAATTCACTCTGCACAAAATTTTTCATGTTTTATTTTATAGCGTTTTGTCGCGGTGTGATTCGAGTTTGTTCCCGGCACTGATCAACCCGCAAAATGAATTTAAAAATCAAGGTGAAAACAAATTTCCTTGTGGTGGATCTTAGCTTAGGATTTCTAAATTGTTCCAATTTTCCTTGCCGTTTGATCAAAGAACCTTTGTGGGTGCTGCTGATTTATTTCCTGCCGAGCTGCTATGAGTAACACACGTTACCACATCGTTGTTCTGTTTTTAGGACATTCCTGCAAATATTTAAACGCAGTAACACTTGATATTTCACAGATTCATTAGACTTTACTTAAGACAAGCAATGTCACTTGATCCTCCTGTGAAGATTTAATTCAGTGCCTTGGAAGTCATTCCAGTACTTGACTGATCCATATATATTTTTTTTTTGGCAAAATTGTAACCTTAACTTTCTTTATTCTAACCAGTAATATAACATGTTAGTTGTGCTCGGATCTGGAGCTGCTCCATACCATTCCCATGCCAGTAGGGGGCCTCCATTTGAGTTCCTACATGCCCACAGTAGGTCACAAAACACATTATGTTGTTTGATGTTTGTAGTGAAAATGAGGAATAGTGAATTCAAAAGAACAAACCATTTTAATGAACCTAAAAATAGAGAAGTATAACCATTTAAGTCATTTTGTAATTAAATGAATAACCAAATGTATGTTTAAATATAGTACAAAAGTGCGGAATATTTGTCTGCTTACAGATTTTTTGGGATTATATGTCACCAAAATGTTTTAGGTCAACAAAGATGACCTAAGAAAGTTGTATTTATTAAAGGAAAAAAAACTCAAATCCACCTGGAGCTATATGTCAAAGTATTAGCTACCATATAAACAGTTGTGTCAACTAGCAATATGTTGTTTATATCCTTTGGTGAAAGTTTGGCTCGAGTGTTTTTGCAGAATTGAATTATTTAAAACTAATATAATGTGAATGAGGTCTGTAAGGTGACTCTAATCTTTTGGAGGAGTCATTGATGCACTCTTGGACTAATTTGGATATAACTGCTCTCACTGCAGCCCCTCTAGCTTAAAAAATGGCTTTTAGATCTTTCCAGACTAATGACATGAATTTTTTTAACCTATTTCATGTTGTCAGACAGCTTAGTTTAATGACTGATTCTTCAAGTCTGACATTAAATTCAATATATATAAAAAGGGTAGCGGGGGGTGCAGATGGGGGAATAAATGTTTGTGAAGATCTAAAACATGCAGGTAGAAAAAGTCTGTAAGGGTAAATAAACTTTTCATAGGATGTTCTTTACTGACTGGAAGGTTTCAAAATGAAATTCTTCCTGTGGCCCCACAGACCTCTAGTTAATCCTGCTTATATAGTAGCACATTTAAACACTTTTACACACAAAAATAATTAATTTTGCATCGTCATTCATCCAAATAATTACAATTGTTTGCCGTTATTTGACTTTCTATTAATTTTTAGAATTTATTTTCACCTTGACATGAGCGTCTGCTGATCAGTGTCTCATTTAAAAGAAACTCTGTGAATAAATAAAACATGAAAAAAAAAAGAAGTAATAATCCAAGGGAGGTGAAAACTTTTCTATAGACACTGTACTTTCCTTCTTGGTGGGTTGATGCTTTATTTGTAACCAAAGATGTGGTTCCAGTTTGCGACATGTTAAGTGGTTTTGTCCTAAGATCTATTTAACCGACGAACGTTTAAAATCAAATTGTTCCGTACAGATTTTCCAGTGTCTGAGGTGTGAATTTTATCCAGAGTTAAAGCATGTTTCTGTTTGAGCCTCAGGAACTTGCCTTCCGGAGAGATTTTACTTTTGTGATGCTTTCCTCACTCTAGTAAACAAGGTTACAAATTCCGACTGTACAATTGTATTTTATCCAGGCCGAAATTCCGTCTCTGCGTTATTTTGTGGCTATAATTATAATCCCTTTTCAACCCTGAACTCGAGTCTTTGATTTATTTGTGTATCTATTTACTTTCTGTATTCTCTTAACTAATGTCTTCATGTTGAAATTGGCGGTGAACCCCTCAGGAATGATGCTTCATTTCGATAAGCTTTCATTTCTTCTAGATTGTACAGTTTGTAAAAACCTTATCCTCTTAATATCTGCAATGAAATCCCTGTTCAGATTTTGACAGGATCTTCCTGACATTTACTTTGTGGTCCAGGGAGACAAGACTTGGCTCATTTTGGCCCAGGTCAGTGGTTAAATTTGTTTTGAGATTATAAACGTTCTCTTTCATCATATCATGTTTGTATTTCAGTATCTTCCTTTATTACTGGAGTGTGAAGCCTAGATGTTACATCAAAGGTTGATGCTTTGACTTTGAGTCAAAAATAATCCTGTATCTCCTGCCGCCCCCTGCTGACAGAACTGGGATCGCTTATGAGTAAAGGTGCAGAACTGCCATGAAATATGTAAGACTGGTGTGATGATGTGAATCTTGTTCTTTATTGTAAAAGGCAGATTAAACCTTTGGTGTTCATTTACTTGCAAATTTATTTAAATGTAGCGTGTTTTATTTAAAACATTGTCATAAAACAGAACCAAACTCATTGGATAAAATAACAGATATGCTGTTTTTGTAAGAGATAAAGGCTCTGTACTTCTTCAACTCTTAATGATCTTAAAATATTTCTTAGCTTTATATTCTTTTCAAAATGTAAAGGTCACTCTGCATCTCCATGTGAATGTCAGAAAATTGATTATCATCAACAAGTTTATTTATATCGGTCTAAAAAGTGAAATTAATACAAACTCATTATCCAAGGAAGACTAATACTGCAGAAGTGTTTTGTTTTACATCTGTTGGTGTCTGTTCTGTCATGAGGAGGACTGCTGACTGGGCAGTTTTCTAGCAGGCAGTCTTCAGGCATAAACCACAAAAAAATGAATTGCTAAAGAAGGTGCCTGCTCAGAGTCCTAACAGACCTTTAGTAAAGAAAATGGGTGTGGTAAAAAAAAACAACAACACAGGTTTGCAATCTACTGCAGCCTGGAGAGGATTAAGTAATGTGAACGTTTTCATGTAAAAGATGTATGTTTTTTTCTTCTCTTAGCAGCATTGAACCCTTCATACAGTACCAACCTAAATCGCACTGCAAAGACCATATAGAGATGAGTAAAAGGTTCTTAAAATAAGTGTATTTGCCCCTAATTTGAGTAGGTAAATGAGATGATCTTCCAAAAGAAGCTGTATTTTTACCCTTAAAATAAGATAAGTGGATATTCTAAAGTTGAAATGAGAGCAGTTTTTTTTTCTTATTTCAAATCTAAATTGTCTTATTCTATTAGCAAACTGTCTCATTTATCTGCTCAATTTAAGACAAAATGAGCTTATTTTCAGAAAATGTTGCTTTTATTTCATTTATTTGCAGGCGCACCTATTGTTTAAAGAGTGATACCAAACCTGTCAAATGCTATTTAAGCAACCAGACATATGTTAATTCCTTCATAGCCATGTTGAGGCAACGGGCACCCAAAATGGTTACCTGATTATAAAATGTTTTGCTTCTCTCTGGAAAATAGATTTTATGTTGTAGTTTACTGACAGATCTAAAATATGGAGTTTGTGCCATGGGTCCATGCAATTGGATCCAAGGAATAGAACTGCATTTGGAACAGTGAAAAATAATATGCACGTTAAAAATGTCTTCGGTCGCTTAACGACAGGAGCAGAACACGAGTCACTCCTTGAAGAAATCTTAGACTTTCCAGGTTTAAAGAATGGCTCCAACCTTTTCTGGAACTGACTGAAAGTTGCAGCATGTTTGAAAGTCATGAAAAATGGGTGTAGTTAATAAAATATGCACACTAAATGTAACGCCGGTTACATAATCATTCTCGGGGCCAAAAATGGGCCCCAGGCCATATTTGGACACCTCTTATAATATGAGCTTCAGTTTTAAAGCTGATTAACTTTAATAGATACATTTTTAAGCTTTACTAGTTTATGAAGATCCACCTATATGACTGCTTTAGTCTGTATGATAAAGCGGTTAAACAAGACTGCAGATGCACATGTACAGTTATTTTATTTGGAGGCCACAGCTCTTGCATATTACAACTGTTGGCTTTCATAAGGCAAAAAAGCAAGAATGAATCCATCAGCTAGTTCACACAGAAAACAGAAAGCGTTTGGGGGGGAAGGGGTAGGAACCCACGGGCATGCAGCGATGGCTCAGAATGCAATGTACAGCATTTTATATTTATATATATTTATATAGTATATACAAAACAACAGTGAGACCCAAACAAATGCCAGACATCTCAGTCTACACAATTACAGAACAAACACAGACCAACTTTTTTTTTTCCCCAATAAAAAAAATTATTTTTGCTCTTTTTGTCTGTAAAAGTGCAACTCAATTAAAATAGAACCTGTTTCTAGGCCTTTTTTTTAAAATGTTAAAATAAAAATAGAATCTTCCAAGATATCAAAATGGATCTATAGGGATATTGCATCTCCCGAACACCCACTCGAAATTCAAGATTCGTCTAATTTAGTCATCGAGATGAGACCATGTAGCGTTGACACATGATAGGAAATGCAGGTCTGGACTTACTGTCGGTGGTAGCAACAGTGAGTGGACGACAGCTCAGCTGGAACAGCCGTCAACAAATAGTTTCTTTTTTTTTTTTTTTTTCGTTTTTCATTATTTTCAGTTCCAAGCAGTTGGCATTCACTTAAAAACAGACGAGACAAAGAAAAGGGTCCACACACTCATCATCACGACAATGTACCATTAATGAATGTAGAATACGACAAAGAAGCGCCATATAGGTTTGCATTGGACAGGGACACACCGATTAATCGCACTCAACATTGTCAAACAAATGGTTCTCCATATTGCTTAGTTAACACATAGAAATGAATTTAGAAATGAATGACGACCAAGGTAGGTGCTATCTTTATTATGACACAGCTAAACTGCCAATTATGGTTATTTTTTAAACATTTTTTTTATTTAGACTTTTTTCAGTATAATTTCTATCTTTATAGTTAATAGTTCCTTCATAGGCATTTCGAGCTGACAAAGAGGTCCTAGAGTGGCTATCTGAGTTGGTACATGCATCAGTAACCAGGCTAAAGTCAAAAGTGTGAAAGGGGAGTTTGGGGGGAAATGGGCTGAAAGGGGGAGACGGGCGGTTTTGGACAAACAGACGACTGGGGAGTCAGTGCACAGACTCTAGTCCTCTTCATCCTCCTCATCGCTGTCCTTCATGGAGATGCCCTGCATGCCTCCTTCCCTCACTGAAGCAGTGGCCTCCTCCAGCGTCAGCCTGTTGCGCACTGTGTCGTACATCTTGCTGTTCAGGGTGGAGTCCAGGACACCCTGCAGGCGGAAGTCTCTGTACTTCTTCTGCAGGGCAACAAACAGATCCATCCGCTCGGCATTACGGGACGCATTGGTTTTTTCTGGACATTCTAATAAAACCACATGAGATGTTTTGGGTCTCACCTTTGTGATTCTGATGAGGATCTTGAGCTGATAGACATGGAGCTGCTGATCCATGCGTTCGGTAAGCCAAGTCCCCAGCAGGTTCATGGTGGCAGTGTACCATTGCTGAAACACATAAACACAACACTCTCCAGCAAAACACACACCCACACACATACTCAAGACACATATTGACGAAGACCTAACCTTTAACACACACGGAAACATCTACAACTATACACATACATTATACATTACAGAATTAATGTTTAAGCACCCAATACTCCCAAACTTTTAATATTCTTCCTTTTTTAACTTCTGCTCTGCTGGAAGCACAAACTAAAACCCCCTTTGTTTGAGTTTTATACATTTACCTACAGTTAAAACGAAGTTACTAAAAGGTGGAAGGTAGAGGAGATATAGTTGTTGCTTGTTATTGTATTCAGTGAACATGACATAAACTTTGTAAAACCACCTCTTTTCTGCAATTTTTTTCAAATAAAGTTTGCTCAACCCTCCCTTATCTTCCATTACAATTGCATCAAATGTTTTGCATCCTCTGACAGGTTTATCATTGGGGTTACCCTGCAATAAGCATATTAATCGTCCTTCAACTAAGAGCAGCTTCCCTGTTTCAGCTTAAGAAAAACGCCTCCATACCACAACGCTGCCGTTTTAAAGAGGAGAGGTTTTCAGAGCAAACTGATCTTCTCTGCAGATAATGTTACCAAAGAAATTTTTTTTTTTAAATTTAGGTTTCCTTTGACCAAAACAGTTAGGTGTCGCCATCTAAGACAAGGTATCCCTTATGAGGCTAAAAGCACTATGGGCTGTTTAGTGGTGGCTTCATCATGTTGTTTGTTTTCTTTCCGACCACTTAGAATCCCAATAAAGCCATTGGGTTAAACTGATAAATCTGAGTGAAACTAATTGTCTAAAACACAAATATCAATAAGTCTTCAAAATTAGAGATATAAACCTCTTTGAAAGGACAGAAATCTAACTGGAAGAAATGAGAAATTCATGGATCTATATACTGTAGGTTCGACGCTAACTACTGATAATGACTCCACTGGAAAAAACCCTCAGATCAACTTTAGTCCTCATTAAGTATTAACTTAAACAAGTCCTGAAATAGGTTCATATTTATAATCAACTACCATCACTTCTTTAATATTTGGTAGTTAAAGGAATAATTATTACAACTAAATGTTTAAAAATATATTAACTTTTAATTCAGTCCACCCTCACATCAAATGCTGGGTGCGATAATGTCCACTTAAAGCAGATAAAACATATTTGTCAATGAAACAGCTAAAAGTTCCCTGTCTTTGTTGTTAACTCCAAGTAAAGGATTTGCTATATTTCAAGAGATGGCATGTTTGGTCCATTTTGATGATTTAGGAGATGCTGAGGCTCTGATCCCAGGTGCTTTTCGGTGGCTTAGCTAGAGCCCAGCTCTGCCCAAAAAGTAACAAAATCCACCCAGCAGCTTGCAGTTTGTTTGATCCGCTTCAATCAGAAACGAAGCTCCAGATTGTTACTCAGAAATAGTTCAGCGCAGCAGTGATTACACCATGAGAGCTTATGGCCCAGTAGGAGGATTTGGTTATCGCTGGGTGGAGGCAGATTGGCCATTTTCCTTTTTATATATGTATGCTAAACTAAGCCTGTGTTTCCTGGATTTATATTCCTGCTCAGAAATATATGCATGTTCTAAGTTATTGAAGCCAGTCTGCAGGCACTGATGATGAACTAGAGGGGTCGCCTGTTAGAGGTGAACCTATTCAAACTTCACAAGGAAAATTATCCAACAATCCCTATAGTTATTAAGCCCTTGTAAAGAGGCGAATTGGAACTACTGTAATTGTATAATTCGTGCAGCAGAATGATTTTATACAGTTCTTGACTTGATGTAGGTTTTTGAAATCCTCAATTATCTTTAACTTTATTTTGGGCACCTAAATTACCCTGCTCTACCCCTGACCTGTGCTCCATGTCACGAGTTTGTCCTCCTGCCTCCTGTCAGGACTAACTGGTGTAGACAGAAACCTCAGCCTTCTCAAAGTAAGACATGTTTTTCAGTGTAACATAGAAGAAATAAAGCATTACCATTATGACGGAGTCATAGGGTCTCCAAAAATGTAAACTGAAAAATAACATTGGAATTTTTGGAAAACTTGTTCAGTGAGAGATTATGCAACTGCGATGAAAGATACAATTATTAGAAGGCTCCCGATTTTCCCATCTTTACCAATGTTTCCAACGCTCTACACTAACTGCAATCAAGAATAGAAATAAAAGACTGTCTGTCGCCTCCTTCCATAAATAGATACTGTCTATTCAAGGATATATATCCAGCAACAACAAGAACACTGACACACAATCACACCACAGAAGTTCATCTCAAAGGAGCCCAGTGATTCTACAGCTGCTGTAGGGAGTTAACAAAATAAAAGGAAGCCATAAAGGGCTAGAGGAATGATGTGTTTTAAACTGAAATTACCTTTTGAACTCCTAGAAAATGTTGAAATCAATATTTCGTAAAAATCTGCATGGCCCATCTATTACTTTAGGCAATTATTTAGACTTTATTTATAATTTATTCAAGTGGAAATGCTGAGCTGCGTCGAAAACACCCGACACTGCAGATAGGAAACAACTGCGGGGGAAGTGAAATTATATTTTTTGACACGAGTTCATTAGCGAAAAGAAAATAGGATGAGAGTGAGTAAATGGTTAGCAGGCAGAGGGGAGCAGAGTGCTGTTTTCTTGGAGCTTTTTCGGCGGTTTGCTTCGGCTCATTGCTTCCCAGAGAACAGCACACATCTCTGATAGAAACAGTAAATCATACCTTTAAAAAATAAAAATCAACTTTAAACTTGTGAGTAGGCAGGAATACAGGGAGGGAGCCCAAATTAGAAGCGTGGAGTTAACAGGTATAAGGTGAATATATTTCTTTTTTTTTTAGCTGAGGGTTTTGTTTAGATCAGGTGCAGATGCCTGTCCAATTCACAGTCGAGTTGAGCGTGCAGTGCATGCAGACCTCGCAGGGCGGCAAAATACGTGCTAAGGAAGACTGCTCTATGTGCAAATGAGGCAGAGCTCTGAGGAGGAGGGTCATGCTAGAAGATGTACACAGGAAGATTATTTGACTCTTAAAATCATGCCAACCAACATAATGTGTAAAACAACGCAACGTAACACTAGAGATAAGTGCCACTTTTTTTTTCCTTACAGAAGGAGGCAGCAAGATTGGTGTTAATCAGAAAAGAGGATTGAAATAAATCAGTGGAAGAAAGACAGTTAAAGTAGAGCCTTTGCAGCAACAAGGAGTGACGTTTTTGCATGCAGATGGATCAAGAGACATGCATCCAATTGAAAAGAAGAGCAATTTGACATGCAATTTTAAATTTGCCATAAGTGACATGTTCACAGCTCAGACAAATCTTTGATTCCATATGACAGTGCTCAGCAGGATTTTAGAGCACTCTGGGGCCACATAGAGGACAGAGGGGGTAAAACGCCACATTTAAAGGAAATATTGATGAAACACAGAGAGACAGGGTAACCCCGTGGCCATTTCAAAGACGAAAAACAGACCCACTTCACAACAGCTTTATGCCTTGCTTCAGGACGAGAAAAACAATTCAAAATAAAAAAACAAACGATGAAGTTTGTCTTGCACAGGACTCCTTCTTCTACAGCCAACACAGAAATAGGAAACCAAAGGGAGCCTTCTGAGCACCTGTCAGACACTAAACGTCCACGCCACTGCCTCACAGAGAAAAGTGTTGTCCCACAAAAACTGCCACACGCTGCTCTGTACAAACAGTCACTGAATGACATGAAGCACACACGTTACAGCGGTATGGGTCGACCCAAACCACACATGGAGGACACATTTCTGCCAATGCATCCCGTCAGGATTATGTTTGTTAAGACAGTGCTCTCTCTACATACTGGTTCCCAACTCATTCAGCTTGTGGGAGTCTGCATGTACAGTGCCTAGAAGAAGTTTTTATACCTACAGCTTTTTTTCACATTTTGTCACATAAAAAGTACATTTGATGCATTTTCTTTAGGGTTTTATGTGGTTAATCATTATAATATTTACAGTAAATAAGAATTTCTGCTGAATAAATCCCCCAATAATCCTTAACTGTAACAATCTTGGATCTGTTGGTTTTCTCTAAGTTTTCAGTTTTAAGTTCATCCAGGTTTTTCCTTGTTTTCTAGCTTTATTGGTGTGTTCTGGATTTATTTAAGTTTCTTAGGTTTTTCTTTGTCTGTCCTCTGTTGCCCTCTTGTGTTTTATTTTCCCTTGGCTTCCTCATCAGCTCTACTCACACCTGCTCCTTATCAGCTCGTTAGTCCTGCCCTGTTCAGTTAGCCATAAATACACCCCCTCTGCAGTCCCTCTGTGCTGGTTCCTCGTCTTACTTCCTCCTACCCTGGCTCCTCATGATTGCTTTTCTAATGTCTCCATGGTCCTGGTTTGTGTTTAATTATTGTGTTGGTTTTTTGGATTCCTGTTTTGATTTACATTTTTAAGTTGGATTTTTTGGATTACTGTTTGGCTGCCTGTCATCCTTGATTAAACCTTCAAAGATCTCACCCCTGCCTCTCGGCTTCTGCTTTTGAGTCCTCATAAAAACCTTAAAACCAAGTCCCGACATTAACACGATAGGTATTTTAAAATACGGTAACAAAAACGTATTACAGGAAAAAATATTGATACTTTCAAAACAGTTAAGTCATTTGCATCCTCTAGATTTTATTTCCTGTATTAAACTCTAACTACCAATAAATTCAGATGACCTTTTCTATCCATGCTGGAGAAAACGTATCCCCACAGCATGAAGCTATCAACACCATGTTTCTCACTGGGGATGTGGAGTGCCAGTTTTATTTCCCCATGTTTGTTTTGAACATGTGGCAAAAAAAGCCTGCTTTGAATTATCTGAATGGAGTTATGTTCTCTTTCGACTGGATCTGAATATTAGCTCTCTATCTACTCCCTGCTCTTCAAAAAGGGGCTAATTTGTTAAGTGCATGACATATAGTTAACAGATTGCTTCAGCTATAAATACATTCATGTTGGTCTATACATGAAATAGCCATAAACTATATAACCATGGTGGTTGTACTGTGACAAAATGTGCAATAAAATTCAAGGGAAATTAAAACATTTGCGAGGAACTGTAGATGGACCAAGGCTGTTCTGTTTAATAATATTTAATCTGAGTGTGGTTTCAATCTCAAATGGCTTTAGTTTAATCGTAAACCACAGCTCTGGGCCAGAAGCAGAAGTTTCCTCTTGTTCTCACTCAAAAAAAGTCATCTCTTTATATTTTGCTTCCAGGAAGCCTGGCATTCATGTAATCTTATAAATTGTTTAGGATCAATATTTCTTGCGGATTTTGAGGATTTTTCTACTTGTCTTACAAAGTCTGCTTTTACCAATTTAGTTTGGCACCTTTTCATAGTTAGTTGTAATTTATTGAGGCACTAAACTCTGACCTATGAAACATTCAGGCGTCAGAGGAAGAACCAGTTCTGTCTCCACAGACAACTTTACAAAGAACCAACATTAAATTGGATCATTCCGATAATTTTCAGCAGCAGCCTGTTACAATATAACCTTTTTTTTTATTTCTCTTGTTGATTGTACAGTAATCTGACAGGAATATTATTTTCACTAATATTAAAAAAATCCATTTAGCTCAAAAATGTTTCAAATAAATGAAGCATCTATTTTTGCCAGATATTTATCTAATATTTCCTAAAGAAAATTCCTCCTCATCTGCTTTAGTTTTCAGGCCTGGCATGTTTTCTTTTTGTTCTGTATTAATCGAATGTCCTTATCCGTTAAGCATAATATGCTATCGTATCCAACTGTGAATGAGAAAAAGAGCATCAAAATAAATAAACTCTAGAGAAAATAGTTCTTAGAAACCAAGTACCTTTTTTCTACAATATTGGGTCCTTTCTTTTTCTCAAAAAGCAAAAGTGTAACTTATAATCTCAAGCAATTTATACATGAATTGATTCTGATTGTGCTCACTGACGTCGAAGTGATTTTGTTTTACTCTATCTTTGGTAAACTGTAAAGCTACAGCTGCAGCTACTGTAATCAGAAGCGTGGTGGAGAAATACATACTGTTCTTCATCCTAATATTACAGTGTGTGTATAAGGACGCCAAAATGGCATCTATCAGTAATATGGACTTTAAACTCAAGGCTAGCAGTCATGCAATAGAACCTGGGAACAGACCAACTAATTACGGTACTATTGATGAATCAATGGCACAGAAGGGAGAATGACCTGCTCCTTATAGTCCAGTGAGCCTTATATATATATATATATATATATATATATATATATATTAGGGCTGCAACAACGAATCGATAAAATCGATAAAAATCGACTTTTAAAAGCGTTGGCAACGAATTTAATCATCGATTAGTTGTGTCGCGCGATTAATGCGTCATCCGCCGCCGCCGTCATCCCGGGGAAGAAAAAAAAATATGGCGGAGCGAGTCAGCGCTGCAGTTGCAGTGTTGCCAACTCAGCGACTTTTCAGACCCCTCCAGCGACTATTTTTTAAAAAGCTACTAGCGACAAATCTGGCGACTTTTTACGGTGTCACTGGCGGCTTTTGGAGACTCTTACGTGAAAGCATGTATCGTTCCTACTCTTCTCCTACAGCGGCAGCTGCTGCCATGGGGCGCCTCCCCCATCCCAACGCCTTTCTCCCTCTCCCACAGGAATCCCTCTCAGCGCTGCAGTCAGAGCCGCAGGATTTTAGTGAGGAGTTTACCCTCAGCGTCCAGACTGCAAGTGAAGCGTGCATGCCCCGGGATTGACGGCGCAAATTGATCACAATAATTAAAATAGCCTGCGCTTTGTAAAGTGAAAAAAGTCGTAACATGCAACTTTTGTAAAAACAAATGAATATGGCACGGAAGCACCACTGTTATGATGCAGCACCTGAAAAGAAAACACGTTGGAGCCTTCAATGGCAGTGAAGAGAGCTGATCAGCAGGATGAGTAACCATGTTTTTTTCATTTTAAAGTGGGGAAACGTAAGTTAGTTTCTCAGGTAGCTCATCTGATGCTTTCCTTAGCTTGTTAGTAGGTTACAGAAAGTGATAAGGTTGGCTTCTTATTTTACTTTTAATTTAATTTGTATTAGCTTAAGCAGCGTTTATATTTTCTTTATAAATAAATAAATTTGCAAATTATGAGGGCAAGGCTTTTAAAGTTTAAATCTTCTGGCAAAGATAAAGTAAAGAAGATCCTGCAATTTATGGAAGTAAAGCAGAATAAAATCCAGCAAGATCAGTAATATGTCAATTAATTATCTGCCACATTCCCATGTAAATATCTGTCTTTGGAGGATGTGTTTTTTAGCACCCCTAGTTCTCTCATTTTTATTCCAAATACAATTTATAATTTGAATCACAGGGCTATTTTTATCTCTATGGTTCAGTATTTTCTCAAGTAGCAACTTTAACTGCTATACTTTCCTGTCTTAAAAGGCAGAACTCTTCTAGTCTAAAAAAACCTCATTTGTTGAAATGGGGGGGCCTATTGTTTGAACCCCTTAGGGGCTTTAAAAAACAAAAATGTCTCTTTTTGCGCTTTATGAAACAAAATACCCTATATTTTGTGGATGTACAGCTACATTTCTCATGTAAGTTTGCGTAGTTTTAACACAAACATTTATTTTTCATATTGCACCAGTACAGTTAATGAGCAACCTGTACTTGTGTGCTTGTTTGTTCTGTCTAAAATGTTTATTTTGGAATGAAGAGGTTAATATAAAAAAAATATTTTGTGTCCGATTCATCGATTGATCGAAAAAATAATCGGCCGATTCATCGATTTTCAAAATAATCGTTAGTTGCAGCCCTAATATATATATATATATATATATATATATATATATATATATATATATATATATATATATATATATATATATATATATAAAAACTGTTGGAAAACAGATAATTCATTGACACTGCCCCCTATATTGCAGAAAAAAATGGTAAATTAATTGTAAAAGGTCTACAGTTTTTGCACAAAACTATACTAAGCAACTGCTTTTATTTTGTTTTTATTTATTTTGCACCATAAAGAGTTACGTGTTACCAATTAATGAGGCCATAGAGAAAAACATGTAATGACAGGCCACCTACCCTGCTGCTGGAAAATTGTTCAGTTAGAGAGCAGACTGAATTTACTCCACACTTACATTTTTTAGAGTACAGTTACTGATACTTAATTCTAGCTATTAATATAGCTGCCAGTTTAAGTGGACAGGTATATAATAGAAATATCTTTCAACACATCAGACTCGATTGATTGAAAACAAACAATCACATAAGCATGTGCTTTTTTTGTCTTTCTTCATGCATATAATTAATTGATATATCTGGTACCTGCAGGAAGCAAGAAGGCCAGAGGGCTGCTGCTCTAAATATGGAGGCCAGGTTTATTATTAAACAAAAAGTTCAGAATAAACCAGAGAATTTTGGAAACTATTTTTTTTTTAGTTTAAATTGTGTCAATACATCTTTACTTTAATCAAAGATGTGACAAAACTATAAAAAAGGATTAATAAATCTTTCCAGAGAACCACATACTTGATCAAGAGCCTCGGATTTGCTTTCTTAGGTATCTAGGATAATTATTATTTAATTGATTTAGGTTTTTTTTTTTCCAGCAGGTTTTTGCATATCATTATCTTGCCATTAGAATGAAGGCTGCTGCATCAGAAATGTTATTTCAGGTAGATTTAGAGACTACTAACCCTTGTAGTAGTCTCTAAATCTAGTACTGATAACCCTTTTAGTGCTTTTTTTTTACAGCAATAAAAGCTACCGAGTTTTCTTAAAAACATATTTCACACGGCACTGATTTTCATAAAGCATCAGACTGGGACTCCCTAGTTCCCTGCATTCCTTTCTTCTGTATTTTTCTTTTTTACTTTAATGACCTTTATGTTATATATTTGGCGCCTGAGGTTGGGAACCATCAAGCATGTTAGCCTCTGAGTTGGCCATCATTAAGTGAGACACCCTGCAGTGTCACCTAATATAATCTATGCCCTAATGTCTGAAACCTGGGAGTGTTTAAGTGAGGGAAAATTGTGTCTATTAGTATGTGTGCTGGCATTAGAGCATTAAAGGCAGTTCTGTTTTGTTTTTTTTTCCACAGAGAGCACTGCTTGAGATAATCCTTTTTTTAGACGATGCTTTTATGGACTCTTTGTTAGTGAAGTTGCTTGGTTTTTTTAATACACAAAGGCCCAAAAGCACTGTGGCATGTACATTAGAATGCAGAGGGCAGCTGTGATTTTACAGAGAAAAGAGTCAGAAAAAGAGAGAGAGGTAGAGATGAGAGGTAGAGAGGATCAGAAAAGCCTCTTCCACCAGGCTGAAGTACACTTCCTGGTCTCAAAATGGGACTTATCCCTCTCTGCCCTGTTGTTTTGCCACATTTTGGATGGCCCCTCCCTTTACTGAGAGGAGGAGACGGCATCTTACTTACATCAAATAACCTTTCTATATACACCTCCTCATTGACCTTTTCACGGAGCATGTCCTGAGAGTGGCGCATAAAGGTCACATAGCCATCTGCAACGTCCATCCCAGGTTTCTGTGAAAACAGAGGCACAGAGCTGTCAAGGTTTAGCAGAGAATTCAGCAGTGGAACAGAAGGGGTTCCAAAAACTGGTTTGAGAGACAACAACAGCATAAATTTATACATAAAACTGTGTCGCTACTGGACTTACAGGTACTTCCACATATTTTGAGGCAGCTTTCACCTGAAATAAAAAGATAATCTGTCAGACACAAGTTCATGGTGTTAATGTTACCATATGTGGTTTACTCTTAACAATCCTGCCCCTACAGGAAGTCTCTACAGAAGCATTAGGAAAACCGTCAGTTTCCTGACAGTTTTCTTATCGCTGTTATATTCTGCCAAATTTACATTATAATGATTTTGTAACAGTCATATGTGTCCTGAATATAGCCTGTGTATGAGATTTAAAGTTTCTCACTGCCTTTCTCCAACTCCTACATAATGTGTACTACAAATGCTGTTTAAAAAAAATTGTGCCCTTTATGATGTAATAAGGGGAAATACGCTGTATTGAGCGGTCTGTAGCTCTGGAGGGGGGGGGGGGGGGGGGGGGGGGGGGGGGGGTGAAGAAGAGGTCTCAATATGTAAATTTTACATCCCTGTATGCTTATGCATACAGGGCAAAAACAGGCTTTTCATGGTTAATATTCTTTAAATTTTTAAGGTAGCATAATATTGGACCTTTAGTGACAACATCATTGACATCTTTAGTTGTGTTTGTTCCTGGAAAGAGGGAAGAACCAAACTACTTTCCCCATTAACCTTGTACTCTCTTTGCGTTTGACCATAAAAACATACTTCTGGCCAGGCTCCGACTGGTAATCTGTGATACCGGTCGGTCTAATTTCCGCATGCAAGGGCCGGCTCTCCTTAAATCACACTAGCCCCAACACTAACTTTCCGGCCAAAGCACCTACCTTTGTGACAGTTAATAACTCAAGGAGCTCAAGAAGTAATACAATATTAACTATCTAATTGATGCATGCAGTATATAAAGCCCTTCCTTGTCATGCACATCCTTGTGATAGTTGGCATATGGTGTAATTTTCTATTTCTTCAAACTGTAAAATTCCATTTCTTCAAACTGTTAAATCCTTGCAACAAACAAAATTATAATAAAGCTAAAATGCTTTCTTTAAACCAAACTACGTTGTTCTACTTATATTTGGTGAATTTATGTGCCAATATTTTGCAAAAATATGTTGCAGTGCATGATGGGGTTTGGCATTTAAAGGGTAACCTTTCCCATCTATTGTGACCTGCAAGTGTGGATAATACGCAGCAGCAGTCACTGTGGCGTCCGTGTTAATAACCAAAGCCAGTAAAACCACATTATAGAATTCTTGGTGATGGTTGTTGTGTGATGCTTGAAGATAGATTGGTCAATATGCAATGTGTGTTTGTATTGTGTTTCACATTTGAAATGTGACTGTGCTTTCTATATATTTTTTTTTTTAGGGGGGGTCCATAAGTGGGCTGGTGTAGATGGAAAAATGCCAGGGCCGAAAATCGTTCCCAGTCCGAGCCTGCTTCTGGCTCAGTTTTTTTTTTTTTAGCAGTTCTCCTAGACTCAGTGTTTTTGGGGTTCAGGTGTGTCTCTAGCATGAACATATTCATTGACAGAGCTACTGCAGCAATTGTCTAGCATGGCTTTATGATCTGTCCCTTAAAAAAACACTCTTTTGCTCAGTGATTGGCTTAGCTGAGTTTATTTCCAGGAGGGACTAATTGACAGCACAGAAGAAAGCACCACTGAAGCCGTGCTTGTATTTTTGAAACTCCCACCTACCTGGCTCATTGTTTCAAAATGTCACTGAGCCACCTTTATTGGGAGCTTTCCTTCTGTTTAATGCTATCTACTGAACTTCCAGTGATGGTACATTTTACTCTGACGATTGTGACAAAGTCAACAACTCAATTCAACTGACATCTTTTAGCTTAAGACTATGGTTGTGTTAATTGTAAAACTATCTTTTGACTTGGTCCCTTGCTTGGTTATGTGCATTATGCTTAGTGTAGGAATTGAAGAACAATAAGATAAAAACATATTGTGTTTAACACTTCAGAGCAGGGGAAGGTTTGTTTAGCAAAATTAGGGGATCACTTTAAATAAACTCGGGCACCGATGCTTTTTAAAATTATATATCTTGTAATTAAAATACTGTAAAACAGTTTGAAGTGCTGAAGAAAAAGGTGCATCTCACCGTGAAAGACAGGAATGAAGAAAAGAGGGTCCCTTCATCATATCTGGAAATCTTAGCCAACACTCCCTCTAGAATAGTTACAAACTGATAAAGAAAGGAAAGAGTGGTTTTGAAGCACAGCTTTTGTATATTTTTCAATTGTTCTTATTTTCCTCATGTTTACATTGTTTACGAAACAATAAATGAATGCTGCACCTTTGCAACCAGAAGCTGGATCATGTCCTTCACACTCTCTTCAATCAGTTCATCTATCTGGGAGTGAAACTGTTTCTATGTGAAATAAAGCACAAAATTACCAAAGATATTAGTAAAAGTGGAATCAAAGAACGGAATATTCCTCTTCCACATCATATAAATGTATTAGTGGGTGTTTTTACCTCTTGGCCAAGCTCCATAGCACACAGTTTGGCTGATTGGTCCTTGGCATCCACCATCACATTAAACATGGTGCATAAGGATGGAGAAATGCGGAAATCCGTGGACTTACTGCTCTTTGTCAGCTTGGACTCAAATGCCATCCTGGTCCTAAAATGCAAGTAAAAGATAATTTACCTAAAAAATCTGCCTTTTTTTTTTTTTTTTTTTTTTTTTTTTTACATAACAACTGAAAACCCCAATTATTATTATTTTGATTCCATGTAAGCGAAAATACACAAGAAAAGGCAACAACAGAATCATTTGGACCAAACACATCCATGCCCCAGTCAAAGTCCAGACCTCAGTCCAACTGATAATCTATGGTACAGTTAGAAAATCTATTCACAGATCCTCTACAACCAATGCACCCCAGATGTTTTTTTTTTTTTTTGCACTTATGATCACAATTCATATTAAATTTTTTTTTACTTCCATCTGAATTTTTCTGCCTCAGCTATAATTTTAGAGATAGTTTAAGAGACTTGAAAGTAGAAAACTTGGGATATTTTGACTGATGATCAGTCCACATATGCTGTAGACCAGGGGTGCTCAAGTCCAGTCCTCAAGAGCTACTATCCTGCAACTTTTTGATGCACCCCACTTTTAACACACCTGAATCAAATGAATGTCTCGTTACCTTTCCTCTGCTGGGCTAAATGATGGATTGAGCCGTTCGATTCAGGTGTGTTAGAGAAGAGATGCATCTAAAAGTTACAGGATGGTAGCTCTTGAGGACTGGACTTGAGCACCCCTGCTGTAGACATACTGTGTGTAAGCCAACTAAAACTAACACAACTTGTTGGACTTTGGATGCTCTTTCAACCTGATCTGGATCAAACAATTTCTTAATAATCTTAGCATTGACTGAAATGTATCACGATTTCCCAATAAAGTGGAACTCTATTGGGAATATAAAGTGGAACTCCTGCAACAGACAGATGGCAGTAGATCGTTCAGCTGCCATCTATAAGGATTACATACAGCTAAAGTTGTTCCTAAAAATGTTTACACAGGACCATTGCAAATCAAACCATTGCAATTTTTTTTTTCTGTTCTACCAAATCTGCAGAACTCATTGTCATAACTCTGCACTTTCTGGTTCTGTTAATGTTTTCTTTTTGAATTTTCAGGTATAGTTTGATTTATGTCTTTCTGTGTTTTTTAGTTTATTGGTTTCATTTCCATTTTGTTATTCCAGTTGTTTTTGGTCATATTTTTGAGTTCTTATGTATTTCTTGTTTACCCTCTGTTGCCCTCTTGTGTCGGTCTCCTTCTCCCAGCACCCTTCTTGATTACTCTGTCCACAACTGCTCCCAATCTGCTGATTAGCCTAGTCTTTGTTTACTCTCCAATTTATACACCTCCTTTTGAGTCACTGTTTGCTGGTTCGTCGTTTCCTGGCACATCATGCATGTTTTCCCTGATGTCTCCTAGATTTTGTTTTTTTTGTATTTGTTGGATTTTTGCCACCTTTTTGAATTATTAAAACTGCAAGATACCACTTCAGTTTCAGTCTATGCATTTCAGTCATCGAAAACCTACACCTAACTTGACACTGTTGATACACATTAAACAGATCATTCTGTTTTTCTATGAAAAATCCCATTTTCATAAAGCACTTTAAGTCTTTCCCTATCCCATACCAAGCCCAGCTACTTACCTCTTGACACAGCTCTCTATCATGTTACTTGACATGAGCTTGATGCGGCTCTCAAGGTGTTTGGCGAACTCATCCTCCGGCCAGTGTAAGTCTCTGATGAAAGTCTGAAGGGCATCTAGCTTCCAAAAGAGATCCTCTGATGTTCCGGAGCCATTACTGCCATCAACCCAAACACACACACACACACACACACAAAGCAGTCAGAAAGCAAAGTTTGCGCTGTTACAGAAAGCTTCTGTTGAACTGACAAGCAAAAGGGGGGGGGGGTGCGTCAGGTGCAGAGAAAGATGCTGTTCCTCAACATCCAAGGGTTTAATCTCACCATACACCAACTGCTCCATCAAGATGTCTGTGTCACTCTCTGTGGCTCAGATTTCTTTGAACAGTCAGTCTATGTGTGAAAAGGTGTGGGGTAGGGTTTAGGCAAACAAATCAATAAACATGCTGCAAAGCATGATTATTGACTGATTTATGGAGAGGTAACATGCAGGTAAAATCACTGCAGATACAGCTGCTGTTTGCACTGGAAGACAGAGGAGGAGGAATGTAGATGCGAGAGAGAGGGCTTAAAAAATGTTCCAAGAACCTAAAGATGTACTCATCAGTGACCCTCTCTCAACATCCATGACCCTGGAGTGTTGATGCCCCTGAAACACACCATGCAGACCTTTCTGTTCTCGAGTAGAGCTGATTGGGAATCGGGAAACGTTTCGAGGTGAGAAGGAGATGTGATAAAATGGAGAGATTTGACCTCTTGGCTCAGAGCCTCTCTGCTTTATCATCTCCAATCGATGACCCAGTCGCTTCATCCCAATCAGACTACAAGCAGGTGGTAAAGGTCAGAGATGGACCTATGGCAATGTTGCTGAGCATTGCTATTATGCTCCTCTGCATCCCAGATGAGGTCCTACCTCTGCTATGACCCGTCTCAACTGGCTGCACTGGATAAAATCCAATTTGAGGAATGAGTCCTTATCAAAGTTTTTGCTTTGGGAATTTTATTATTCAATAAAACCTTCATTTTTAGAAAATATGCTCCATTTAGATTTGACACAGCAGCCCGTGAGCCAGGTCTCAGCAGACTTTGGAGAATATGTCTGCAGATGCTAATTTTGAGGAGATGTTATTTGTAAAGTGGATTTTTTGACTTGTCATCTTTTTTATTTTTCTCTGTACACTTATAGGCACATTGGTAAAGATCGGCAAAAAACAAAAACCTTGGAATAAATTAATCTATTATTGCAGCTAAGCAATTTCACACTGAAAACTGGAGGAATACCTTTGCGTTTGAGTTGGAGGGGTATTTTACTAAATATTAAATATTTAAAAATGAAACAAATATTTATGAAGTAACAAAACAATACTGAGTAATTAAATTAATTTTGGTTTAATGTATAGCCAAGAAGATTATAAGGGAGGTAAATACAAAAAAAATCAGCAGGACCTTGTTATCTGAATAACAAGAACACAACATGCCAGGAGAAAGGCTTTAGTCTCCTACAATGACAAACTATAATTTCTCAAACTCTCCTGGTATTAGACTTATGGTGTGTGCTTTAATTAATTAATCAAGCTAGTTTTTTGGAAATGAACACTCTAGGCTAAGCGTGTTGTATGGGAACCTGCTTAAAAACCCATTGCACGATGAAATACGTCTAGAATAAAAATCTGGTGGCTTCGGCCAGAAAGCTTCAAATTGTTGATCCTTGTGTCTTTCAACAGGAGAAGCTCAGTGAAGAGGATATAAAATAAAAATCTGTAAAGTTTGAGCTCAAGGATTGGTCAGTTATCAGTCTTTATCCTCCAGCTTCATGTTATACCTGGACCAGGCCTGCTCTCACCAGCAAAAAGCTGCAAAACATTATCAATTACTATGGAGTTGTGTGGCTTCAAATAAAGGATGTATCTCCTCATACAGGACTATAAGACATATATGAGATAATATGCCACTGCAATGATAGATTCATCTATTTTAAGGTCTTGCTAATCTCAACCACATGTGCTAATTATTGTGGGTAGTTCTTCACATCTAATTGTTTCCTATTCTACTTGTTGTTGTCTTCACCTCCACACCTCAGCTCAGCAGCATGCATGTTGGGATAAATGAAAGACTTGCAGCCTCTCATTTTAGAAAGCAGAATCTCATCTACTCTAACTCAGAGTGACCTTGGCATGAACATGAACTTCATCGCCAACAACTGATGTTGAGGGGGAAAAAAAGCCTAATTTTTAATCATGTGAATTTGATTTGTATTCAAATGCATTTAAGAAAAAAAAAAGCCATCTTCATACCAAGTTGTTCTCTGCTTGCTTTACAAAATCTAGAGTAAACTAGGTGAATACACACTCAGAGTCATATATAGCAGCCATCCATGACGGGGTTGAAAAGCTAGGCATTTGTGGAAGGTTAACTGATAGTCCTGCTACTGGCACTGGCAGATTTGGTACTTTGGGAATTTGGAGGTTCACATTTGGTAGATTCACATTGGGCAGATTACTTGTTAAACTCCTGCAGAAAAGACAGACAAAAAGAAACAAAAAAAGAATCCATAACAGTGGTGTGGGAGCTGCAGAAAGCCATGTAACATTCATCATAAAAGTAAAATCTGAAAATAGAAGAAGACACAAGCATACAGTAGCACACATTAACTAATATCAAAGGGACAATATAGAGAAATACCCATGAGTCCAGAGAGCTCAACAAAAACGTGATGTAGTAAAAGCCGTGAAACAGAAAAAAAGGGCAAAGTAAAACTATCTCATATATACAATATTGGCTGAAAACAATAAAATGCAACAAACATGTTTAAGCCTCAACAAACAAATCCTAACAAAGACAAAGCAGACTGGGAAAAATGTCAAAGCACATATTATGGTGATTATTTTACAGACAAAACACAAATATAACATGTTGCTCTGATCCCAATGTGTTTTTAAAAAAAAGGCTTATTGACTCATGCATTAATTGCAAAAAACTACCTCCAATAAAAAAACCTATTTCTTTCAGTGAAACAAATAGGTTTTTTTTCAGCCCACTCTTTGCTCATTCTCTAACAGTGAACCTAAAGGAAGTCAGAGGGAACGTTATCGCTGCTCTCTCAGATTCGTCAGCCTCCACACAGTCATTTTGTTATAAAAGCTTTGCATGTGCAAGCATCCACCAGCCTCGAAACAAAGACACAGGCTCCTTACTTAACAGGTTCCCAGGATTCCCTCTCAAAACCCTTGTGGATAGTCTGTGCGATGGAGGACTCCATCAGATCCACATATCTAACCACCAGAGGAGCATACAGATCCTGGAGGTGTTTGTGGAACTTTCCATTGCACAGATAATCTATTGTGGGGGGAAAAGGATGAAACATACACGTTTTAGAATCTTAGTTTAAGATCGATGTGTTTGGCGATATTTGAGTAACAGCTGGAGCTCACAGTCTGTCCGGAGGAAGTCATTGAGAAGCTGGAAAAGAGGGAAGCTATCCCAGCTCTCGGGTGACTGGATCTCTAGAGCAGCATCCATGTCAATGGCATAAAGGGCCAGGAAGTTTTCGGCGTGCTCCACCATAAGGTCTGTCCACCATGCAAAAGCCTGGAGACACAGCAGGAGGGTGAGAAACATGATGAACAGATCCTTCGAAAGGACTAAAGGAGTCGAAACAAGGATTCTTACATGAAAACCCCTGGAGTGTTTTAAAATGTGTGTGTAGTCTCTGATTAATTGTGACATTATTGGGTTATCATTTGCTAAAACTTCACACTTCTGTCATCTATACTTCAAATATGAGGCTAAACTCAGCTACTGCTTTGTTCAGCATAATGGGGTTGTTCACTGTCAGCTAAACTTTTCCAGTTAATCTCATGGACCCTGAGTGGGTTTAAGTTACATATTGAAGTTCTTCAATCTGAGGTGGAATTTAATTTCTTCTAAATCTTCCTCATGAAGTTACTGAGAAGAAGCCAACTAAAAATTTCTAGGCAATTTCTAACAATTAAAATTACGGTAGTATTAGAATCTAGTTCTTATGTAAAAAGCCCACAAGTTTCCTTGCTTAATGCTGTGTGGACTGTTAATAAGAGTTTGATACTCTACTGTACATATCAATTTACAAACACAATTTAAAAAAAAGTACAAAGAAAAAGCAGAAAATAGTTTGATAGCAAGTTTTAGGCTCTAAAGCTCTAAAGGGATGGAAACTTCCGTAAATAAGAAATGTTGACATCAGGAAAGATGCTAGGATCCTCGCTGTGTTATCAACAGTAAGCATGATCAGTGGTAGATATGTTAGGGAATAATGCTCCCTTCAGATAAATTCCAGTATTAACTACAAGGCAACTGAAAGAATGTAAGCAAGCAATATAATAAATTAAATGATACCCAAAGCTTATGCAATCATGAGCTAAAATGCTAACATTTGCTGAAATGTTTACTGTTACAGAGCAAAACCTAATATAAACACTGAAATAAAGCAATAAAGAGGCATTTGCTTCTTTGTTACCAAGATATTCTTGCAAAAAAAAAAAAAAAAAAAAAGAACTACACACATGATATTTACTTGGTAAATACTACAGTAAATTTGCTGCTTCAGGAGGTATAATCTAAAATTTACTATAAAGAGCGTCTTTTTTTTAAGCAACAAGCTTTTTTTTTTTCCGACATAATTTTTCCAGATTCTCTAAACTGCTATGACAGCTGTCTACTGGCAAAATCATAAACCCACAGTAAAATCCGTCCTTAAAGCAGAATATTTAAATTGACATAATGTCTGATTTCATGATTCAATGTTATTTCAGGAAGACTTGTCTAATTAAAACTCTTTCTTTTAGAATCAGTAGTTTAATGACAGGAGCCTTTACTGCATGCTAGTCATAACTACAGAAGTTTGGGTGTTTTAGTCTTAAATAAGTCCTCACAATTCAATATTTAATGTTCAGACAGAGATAGATTGGTGTTATTGATTTTACATGGTACATACTTTTTTGAACGTGATTGACCAGAATGAGGGTGTCAGTCTGTTGGTTTGTGTGTAATTGAGAGAGCTTTTCACATACATCATGAGTAACTTTATTGTAACTTGTTCAGATTGGCAAAGTTGTATTGCTAAAAAAATGTCATACAAAATTATTCCTATCGATTACCTTAAAGGAGCAATAAGCAATAATTCATTATTTTAGACAGAAAGAACTAAAGGTTGTTAGGTCAGGAACTAATGGTATCTTTTTAGCTGAAATAAGGGGTGACATCACACCCCATCTCTCCGTGTTGTTCTCCAGTTTCATGTTTATGAGCTTTGTTTCTCTGAAAGTTAATGCTGTTTTGCTTTCAGAGCAGGTTTATCCCTGGAGTGGAGGTAGAGAGAGGCGTTTGCACATTATGTTTTGGTCTACAGATAATGCTCAACAGCACCACTAAGAGGTGAAATTTTACTTATTGCTCCTTTAACATTTTGTCAAGTTACAAACTCCAAGTTTAGTGGATTTTTGTGTTTTTCCAACCTTTTATATTTGGAGTTTTGAATACATTTTTCTTTGTCATAATAGATAAAGAGCTTCATGCTTTGGTTAGAGTCTCTGAAACGTATCTACATCTATCCAGAAAAACTTTCAAATATCCAATAGATATAATTCCACTTAATTTTTCTGTCTTTCTTGATGTAGATTCTTCAAAAAAATTACAATGTGTCCGAAGCCTGAAATGTGTCAAAAGGTCAAAAAGTGCAAGGGGGTGGATACTTTTGTAAGGCACTGCAGCATGGTTAATAATCACTGGCTGATTCCTGTCTATTTCTCTTCTAATGGGCCTCAAGCCTGCTTTCCTATTTTATAGCTTTTTTCGCCCAGTCTTAGTTTAGATGGATGACTACTTATTCAAAGCTCTGCAGATATTCCATGCTTTGTTATTCTTAATTCTTGGATTAATTCATTTTAAGATGTTTAAAGTTCTGGCCTACTTTAAATTTAATTGCAGCTTTTTCTCTGACCTTCAAAAACCACCCATATATGAAATTATACATCCTGTAAATACACTCTTTTCAGGTGTATTCTATTGATCTGAATGCAACTTGTTGCTGGATTTTTCTAGATCCAGATTAAATAAGGCTGGATAGAGAAAAAACTATAACCATGTCTACTTTTCCTTTCACCTCATAGTCATGAGCTACTTTCTCCTGGTCTGTCACATAAAGTCACAGTAAAATAAGGTAAAGTTTGTAACGTGACAAAATGTGGAAACAGTTAAAAGTTGGAAACCTCTGCCATCTACTTTATGTTCCTTGGTGACATATTCTGTGCACAAAAGGCAAAGATGCTATTCTCATGCAAATGTGGATCTCCCTGCATGCTTTTTTTTCTGAAGCTTAGGAAACAAGGGGGTCCACCATTCACATCAGCAGCAATCCCCCTAGATGTGAATGTGACTCATGCACATATTTAAATATAGGCACACCAAAGACTGCAGCCCACAGCATGTCTTGACTCTCTTCCAATTAGTTAAGTAAAGTCTTTAAGTATCAGATAACAACTGTTTGGCACTGTCAGGACCTCCTCACTCATTAACAGTATTTGCTTAGCTGGCAGTCTTGGTTTATTTGTTTATCATTCAAGCTAACATGTTGCCAAATTCAATAACAGAAGCTTAATCCTTTGCATGCTTCAGTTTTATCCTCTTGTTATTTTACCACCTGGAATAATAATCAATGGCAAAACAGATTTACTTAAACACCAACTTACCTGCCCATTGCTAGAATAAAAAAAGCATGATAGCTCTAAAGTTAGAAGAACAAAACAGGCAGCAAACAAGTCCTTCACCACATTCAAGGAGAAATACTCTCATGAAAGGCAAATGAGAGGACGGTAGATTTTCCGTCAGGTTAACGCCCTAAGGTAGTGCAGCCTCCACCCTTTGATAGTAGCTGAGGGACCCAAACGTGACTTAAGGAGCTCTATGTCAGACTTAGTAAGGCACAAAGGCTGCAACGCTGTATCAGTAAAACTGTGCCAAATGACAAGGCCGGGCCAGGGAGGAGGGGGGAAGGAGGGGTTACTGATGCTGAAAGGGTAGGATATGTGGAATTGTGTGCTTTGACATGCACAGAGCATTATGGGGAGGGGTTCCCATTAAGCTGGCTACGTACCTCTTTTCCCTGCTTCCACAGTCACCAATCATTAGACAGTAAAAACACAGGAAGATGTACAGAACAACAATGTAGTTTGAGTTATTTGTTTGAAAAGGGTATTTATGCTAAAGACAGATAGCAGAAAGGGATGGAGGTGGATAAGCTGGAAAAGAAATTTTTGAACAAGTGTGGACTGTGAAATCAATTGTCAGATGGAGAGGGAACAAATGTTCATGGTGGATACGACTTCAAAGGTTTGTATGGAGCATACTTTGGGAAATTCTCTGGTTTGGCATGCTTGGATAAAAGGAAACCTCTTCATGGCCTGATGAACATGCTTAATGATCACAATCATGTTGTGAAAGCTAATGTGCGTCTTTTTTTTTCATTTCAGAATTTTATTACAAGCTTGCTTTTCAAATCTAGGCCTTTAAACTCACCCAAAAGCTACAGCAACTATGAGTTAAATCTTTGCCTGAAACGTGCCTCTTGCCATAGTGGCTCATGCCATACAAGGGAGTTGTGATGGGGACTGAAGAGGAGAAAGAAATATAAATACTGTACCGATTGATCTCCAGAACTTGTGACTGCCGCCTGTCAAGCATATTCAGAGAGATACAATAAATCTGTTTTATCGGCATTTTCTAAGACCATGCTGGATCATCTGCAGATCTACACATCTACACATGGTGAAGCTGTCCTCTAGCAGAACATTCTAGCAGCAAAGGTGATAAAGGGATGAAGCTCATTTGATGTTTTAAATCAACAAATGATGTTAATTTCTCTATGCTTAAAATGTATTATTGGAAATACTGTAATCTTTTATTAATGTCACTTATGTTTGTCAAATCCAAACTGCCATAAGTAAAAAGAGAAGTATGTCCTTTCATATTTTATTTTATTCATAGTACTATTCAGAGTTTATATAAAAATTGCACAAATTTTGAATGCACAAATTGTAAATACACCCCTTATATTTGTAAAGTTTTTCATGTATTTTTTTCATGAGCAAATCTTGAAGAAGTGACACTTGGATTTTGGTAAAACACTCTTTAGGTTACACTCTTATGTACAGTGTACATAAGAGTGTAAAAAAAACTCAACACACAAAAACGTTTACACTCCGTAGTAAAAGTGTTTAAATTTTCCCAAAGTTTCAGCTTTTGGTGTGGCCAACATTATTTTCCTGGAATGCATGAACTCTATTGTAAATAGGGATTGCTTCACAGATTGCCACTGGAAGGTGCTGCAGCTGGTGAAGATGCAACACACATGCAGCCCCAAACCATTACACTCCAACCAATGTTCTATTGCAGACAATATACACTTGTCATGTGGAGTCCTGCTGCCACATAGCGGGAACCGAATATGTTTCTCCTGGTAGCATCAGACCACAGAACAGCCTTGCCATTGCTAGCCAAAGAAATTATGTGCAAGTGGTCATATCTAGATTTTCTGTTAAAAAGAGACAGATATGTGCTGCAAGCACGCTGTGGAGGTTAAACCTATGAGGGGGGTCAGCCAGTCAGCATAAAGGCCATTGACAGCACTTGGCATTCAACTGGTCTTTACGGCTCTTCTGAAGCGAATGCACAAGACAGCCTGCAAACAGTTTGCGGAATAAAAAAAAAAGTAAGATTAAAATAGATAAATATAGCCATAGGGTCCCAGAGTGGAGAGCTTCCCCTTGGAATGACTCATGCCGTGGTTGCAGCACTGAGTCTGGCACAGGACGCACTCTAAGGCTAAGGAGCTCAATGACCCAGACAGAAAGTCAGAGGTTCAAACTTGCGATCTTTCAGTCTCTCCAGGAGGCAAACTCCCAGTGATCTAAGCAGTATGCCACCACTTCCCTAGAAGACACGCAGGGGAAGTGGTGGACAGGAATTACCAGAACCATGTCCTAAGTGGAACCAGTCCTGTTAACCCGCTGGGTGGCCACTGTTGCACCTCAGTTTCAGGGTGTTAGAAATCTTCCTACTGACAAAGGGCCTCACAATGTAGAGTACAAAGTCTTTGTTTATGACCCTCAAAGTTTTTTTTTACTATGAGGTGCCATGTTAAATCTACTTTGGCCTGTATGAGAGAGAGAGTTATATTGACAAACCTACCACCCATTCACACCTGAGATCTTGCAAAACCAATGAGTCACATGGCACCACGGAGGGAAAATTGTTTAATTGGGCAGATTTGGAGATTTGCACTGATGGATGTACTAAATGTACAGCAACCGTTTTATTTTACAGGGAAAGGAAAATTGCATTTATTCAATTCATTACTTTATACCCCTGTCATACCTTGACTTGCAAAAAAGCAGACATGCGTTGGAAAAGTTATGGGTAGGTTTTGTAGAAGTTATGTGCACGCTGAAACACGCTGGCACACGTCGACATACGGCAAGTTCAGTAAGTATGCCAGCGTATGCTCATACGTGGGGCATAAGTTAAAGATAAGTTACCTGATCACTGACATATGTTAAGTATAAGTTACCCATAAGTAGTGGCGTCTAGCTTATCCAAAACCTATGAGTAACTTGTGCATAACTTATCTGGAAATTATCAAGAACTTATCTCCAACGCATATCAGCGTATTTGACGTGTTCCAGATGACTGCTGAACGTGTTTCCAACGTACAGCTACCTTATAATGACGTAGTGGCAGCGTTTTGGTATGAAAGGGGTTCACAGGAGGAAAACCATCAGTACTGCCTCAGACTTCATCCCCATCATAGGGTGAGTGAGAAGGTGAGTGTGAGGGATCCTCCCTGCCTTTACGCCCACGACTAACTTCCTAGAAGATATCAAGCTGAATATGCTGTGACTGCAAACCTTTTTTCTTTTTATTTTTGGGGGGGGGCACTGACTTGTGACATTTAATAGGCATTACACTGCCTTGGTTATGCATGAGTAAGGCTGTCGTTGGACATATGCTCTGGACTCATTATGAATACCCTATATATAAGCCCAAAATTGAAAAAACACATTGAAAGTTCAGCATAGGTCAGCTTTTTAGAAGATTCTGGGACGTCAGGATATGCTGGCTAAATTGGCAAGGTGTGACATGGGCTTTAAATTGCTTCAAAGTGTCATATCTTCAGGATTGTTCTGTGAAAATATATCTTTCACATGAAAAATAAACATAAGCTGTGTATTCACATTTGTAAGATACTGTATCTGAAACTGCAATGCAGCAATTTCTTATTATTTATATTAAATAGTCACCGGTAGGTAAGATGGGTAAACAACTTTATTTCGTAGTGTATTTTTTTTCTATTAAAAAACATGAATCACATTTAATAAAAAAAACTCTTATTACACATTATCAGACTAAATCCACAATAAAAAAAATTCAAAATGAAGAAAAAAGGTTTTTACAAAATCCTGACCTTTCAGAGATTAAATATAAAAAGTTTCTACTTTAGAAAACGGGATAAAAGAGAGGCTAAATCAAAGGTCAGTGTAAATTAAATCTTCTAGCAGTAAGATAGTAAATAAATCACTATAATTGAAATAGTTTTCATGAATTTAGGCATAGCAGATGCTATTATAATAAAATGTAATTTTTTAAAAACTGAAACATATGGTAACACTGTGAACAAAATAAATACAGTACAATGTATTTTATGTTTTTTTTTACATAACTGGAACATAGATTAATTTAATGACATTCCCCAATCCAGGAGTTTCCTTTGTAGAATAATGAAACTCAACATATCAAATGGCATTAGGGTCATCAAAATATTTTTGCTATTATTATCTGTGAATTAACTTGCTTTATATTAAAGGGAAAGTCGGGTCATATTCAGAAATAAAACTTCTGAAAGTACTTTAAATATGAAATTATTACATACTGTTCAATAAACAATAAGTGTTTTTAATTAAGAGTAATTTTCGTTTGATTGCGCTTTACTGGAGAGATCCATGTTTGTCAAAGAACACTACTGCCACCTACTAGTTTGTGACCTCACAGTGCGGTATCGGCTGTTGAGCAAGTCCTAGTGCTGTATCCTTTGTCATAATGCGCTAATATCCAAGTCATCTTGAAAACATTCCTCTTCGAAATGTTGGCTACATATTATGCTCCCTCTTCAAGTTGGCAATCCGACGACAAACCCTTCCTTCGAGGATCATAAATCAGAGAGACAGTTTTTTTTTTTACTTTTACCTGATCTATTACAACATCAAACTACCATGAAGGTGGGCATTGTCAGTTTAATTATAGCTCTCACGAATTTCAATGCTGAAGTCCTCTCGAAATCTTAAATAATTGTTGTTGATAGCAGATGTGTCTAGTAGTTCCCACTGATTTTGCTTGTAAAGTGTGGGGAATGGCGCTCAGCGTACCGCACCGTGACGTCACTGCCGGAAGATGGCAGGCGTGAGGTGTTACTATTTTTGTTAATATATTTTATTGGTAGTTTGTTTTCTTGTTCGCAGCAGCCAAAAGTAGCCCACGCTCTGCTGTAGAACTGTTAATTTAAGTGAGTTTAATTGTTCAAACAAGGGAAAATGATAACAAGAAGCATGCTACAGTATTTCATATTAACAAAAAAAATCCATACTGCTGTAGTAAAAAGGAGGTTTAGTTTGCTGCATTGCTACAGTAGTTCAGTAATTCATTCATTTAAAAAGAAAATCTTAGACCACAATATTTGTCACATGCAGAGGCACAACCCTCCACACACACTTTGTTGTCTATTTTTATATGACATGCCGAAACTACAGAGTAACAAAATATTAAGTTTTTTTTTATTTTTTTTTTAAGTAAGAGCGACTACATCATAGCCTGTCCGACTCGGAAAATATATCTAAAGATAACAGTTCTGGTTCTTTGTAGTCTTATTCAGCTCAATGCTAATTAAAGCTTTCCAAAATTAAATTCATGCAGAATTTGTTTTACTGATAGATGAAAGCAGCTTTATTTATAGCTGCCTGATTATTATGACACTAACTCTCTGAAGTGGAACGAGTGGGATAAGAGTGAGGAGTAAAGAGGGGGAAGTGCTTTGAGGAGGAGAGGAGAGGAGAGGGTTCTCACTCACCTCCGCATGATGTTCCTGGTTCTGCTGGAGGACCTCTATGACTAACTCCGCCAGGCGAATTGTTTCCTCCAGCTTTTTGGCAGGCGTGACTAAGCGGCCTACGTTTTCTGAGAGAAAAGAATGAGGGTGAGGGATGAGCGGTTAGTCAAGCAAAGAGAAGCATTCCAGGGGGAGGGGGTATTTCTATATGGAATATTTATTTTCTTCTGTTTATTTTATTCAATTTATTTAAAAAATAAACACAGCACCTATACTGTGGTTGGCAAGTACTGTAAAGCATTTTTCTTTCCATTTCAAAGAACCCTTAACTTGAATTGTCTCCCCCGGTAAAGATGTTTGAAAACCCAAAGACTTTATTGTGATAACACAGAAACATCTTATTACACTAAGTTTGGAAAAATATGACTTTTATTTGCTGCTAAGGTATGTAACCTGTAAAAATTGTCTAAAGAAGACCTCTGTAGCAAGCATGGGCAACAACACTGCTTGTACAATTGATTTTTAAATCATAAAGTTAATCACTGTGTCTAAATACTTCCCCTTTTATTCCATTTCTTGTTTTTTTTTTGTTTTTTTTTTGCTTTTTCACTAAGCTACTACTCAACATGGGACTGATAATAGAGCATTTTATTCAGATTTTATTGTATAATCATGAAGAGTGTATAGCAGCCATTAACTGTGTTCTGCAATGTTTAGAGTTAAACTCTGCTGTGACTTTAAGTCTTACATTGTGCTTAAGTCGGAAAATATCCTCTAACGTCTTTATAATTACGGTGGAGAATCTGTTACACACAGGCCTTTTTCTGTTCTCAAAGCCTTGGAAACCTTGTGCTGCTATTTCTTAACACCAAATTACTCATAACATGTGGTCTGAACCAACAGAGAGATGGTCAACCAGATAAAGATGGAATAACGCTGAGTCTACAGCACCTGTGGATTGAGCGCAGAAAAGGGTGGGACTCAGATCACTGGGCGATTTTTAACTCTGTTAAAAGAGGGAAGGAATTCACAGGATTCAACATCGTGCAACGTTTTCAGAAAAGACTAACTCCTGACGTGAGAGCAGATAGGGGTTGTAGAAAAGGTGTAGAAAAGTGCAGAAGTACCAATAATTTTGTGGGACAGTGTTATCTATCTAGACCAGAGGTGTCAAAAGTATTCATGTTTATATATCAAGTAGAAATATAAATCCTACTGTCTTTTACTGTTACACTTTTGTCGAAGTTAAAGTATCAACTTAAGCTTTTTACTCAATTAAAAGTGTAAAAGTACCATTTTTTAAACTACTTAAAGTGTAAAAGTTAAATCTAACACCATTTACACGTACTTCTCAACTATAGCTGTCTATAATCTGTAAATCTTTTATCTGCTATTATCTGTCATTATTTATCATATATTTACCCCACTAATATATACATATAATCCATATCCTAACTTTCCTATATAATCTGTATATACTTTTTCATATTTAGTTGTTAAAGCCTCTTAGAATTATTCTATGTTTATATATAACATTAATATATATATATATATATATATATATATATATATATATATATATAATATATATATATATAATATATATATATATATAATATATAATATATATATATAATATATATATATATATATATACCGTCTCTGTGCACATTTATATCCTGTAAAGCACTGATGGATAAATGCAAACTACATTTCGTTGCTTTGTTCTTGTGACAGTGTAATGAAAAAATAGTTCAATTCTATTCTATTCTAAAATTAATGCATAAAAAAAAAAGTTAAGGACAGATGCTTTAAACCGTATACTGGTTACTGCACTACCCTATCAAAGAAACATGTTTCTACCATCCTGAATGATAATTTCCTAAGACTTCAGTTTTTTAGTTTCATAACTTAAGAGCAACAGTGTCAATTTTAACTTTGCATCATCTTGAAAAACTATTGTGGTATTTAGGGCACAACAGGTTGGTGCAGTCCAACCACAAAGAAATTAATTGTCAGGATGAAATAAACTATTTCAATGGTTTTTATATTTTTTTTAATACCAACACGCCATAACAAAAATAAGTTTAAATGAAACAAACTAGTCTTTTTTAATGTAAGAAGAAGGCAGAGATAGTTACCAAAAAAATGTAAGCAGTAGAAGTAAAAAGTTGTCTAAAAAAATAATAACTCAAGTAAAGCATAGAAAGCCAACATTTCTACATAAGTAATGTAACAAAGTATTTGTACTTTGTTATTTGACACCTCTGATTTAGACAGCCATTTTCTTTTGCTCCTGCACTGAATTAAATTCTTCAAACGAAACCACCATAATACATTTTAGACTTGTTGTCAGTGTATCAACCACCCAGACCTCTCAGGTCTTCTAGCTCAAGTCTACTCTGCAGACCAAGAACCAGAACCAAGCATGGAGGAACAGCTTTTAGTTCTTATGCTCCATAACTCTGGAGCACACACTCAGAAAACTGTAAAAGTGATAAAAACCCTACATCTAAATCTACTTAAAAACACTCTTTTATTTTAGAATGGCATTTGACTGTGCCATCTAAATTTAAATGATTAATTTTTAAGTTCAACTTAATTTTATTATTCATTTTCGTGTTTTTTTATCGTTTCATATACTTTTAGTTATTTTATGTGCAGCACATTGAATTGTGTTACTACTGAAAAGTGCTAAATAAATAAACTAATCCTCCCTTACCCGAAGGCTGGATTTGGGCTGACTTTTCGCTACTGTGATAATAACTTTTCAAACATCGTTACCAGGAGTAGCAACAAGCTGGGAGAGTGCTGTGTGGGCAGCATGATATGGAGCAACAAAGCTGATGTGTTTGAAGGGTAGTCAGAGGTATGTTGCAGTATCAGACAAAAGAATAGTGGCTCTGAAATGGAAGTGCAATGTAGCATAAAACATGCATATTGTGAACAGGTTTTAAATAAGCCATTTGTATAAGGAGCTGTCGCACGGCTTAGTTTATAAATACTCCATAAACACACTGTAAAAATGTTTTGCGCTCCTAGAACTTATCAATCAGGTAGAACAGATTTCTATGATTTATATGCTCACATATTTATTATATTGTAACTCTAAACTTTAAGGAAAGTATTTCTTACTAAAACTATTTAGTACGTTATTAGTTGATGCTCAAATTAAAATTTTATTAAGAATAGTTATGTTTTTTTGTTTTTTTTTATAAAATGAACCAATTTTGAATAATTATGCTGAATTATGTCAGATTTTAGGAAAAGCTACCAATTCCTTGGAGCTTGTTTCTCTTTAGTTTAGTGTTTGTGGATACTTTCATTATTTGGATAATTAATGATCTGCTATTCCTAATCGGTTATGTACTTCAGAGCTGTTTAATCTTTATTTTTACAGTGTGCTGGTGCTGGTTTTTGGGATTTAAATTTTCTGGTATCTCACTTTCACTGGCAGCCTCATCTAAACAGTCGGATGCACGTCATGAAATGGAATTAACAGCACAACAACGTTATATATAATGGGCACAATTTCAACATGGGACTGGATGGTAATGTAAATCTCAAATTAAAAGCACATAAATGTGTTACTCTACATAAAACAGAGAGCGATTTTAAAGGCAGTAACATGTTGAATGTTCTTAGTGTATTTGCTGGGTGAGTTATTGCATTTCCTGAGAAACAGTTATGATCCAACCTATTAATTCCTTTAGTGGATTTAGGTTTAAACAGATATTTTGTATTAACTAACATGCTACTTCTGAAAGGGGATAATATTAAGGTTTAGGAGCCAGGGTTTCAACTTGAATCTGAGCATAAATCAGTGAAAGAGGCAAGAGTTAGGGTGATGGCAAAGAGGCCCTCGAGCCTAAAAGACAAATGTTATATAATTCTGTGCTTATATACGTAAAGTGGTTGTTGAAAAAAGTTGTGAGGTTGACAAAGGTTGACAGAAAAAAAACTCAACATCAAATAACCTTGGATAGCAAATTTCAATTTTGAGATTAAATTCATTCAATTTAAAATACAGTATGGTAGATACGTATGACTAGTTTTTGATCCCTTTAAAGTGAATCTAAATGGATTGAGTTCAACTGTTCTTTAATGGAAACACTGCATAGAACAAAATTAACTCTTAATTAATTTAGATGAACTAAACTGGGTAATACATAGAATGACATTTAAATGAAATGCATTAAACTTCAATATATTTATCTGAATAAGAGACTGCACTAAAAAGGAATAAAAAGGCTAAACTGGCTTAAAATTAAGATGACTGAGTGCTAAACAAACTAAAACTGAGTTGTAATGGGACTTATTGAACAGAGCTGAGAGGAATATGACTGAATTAAACTTAAACTGAGTTAAACTGAAATAACTTAGTAACTGAACCAAGCTGCACTGAACTGACTTGAACAGAACATGACTGTAACTAACTACCCATTTAGCAATTAACTGAATCAAAAATAAATATAATTTATTTATTGTAAAGGTTGTAATTTATAAGTGAAATATTTTTACTCATAAAAACCAACAAACAGCATTTTTTCAGTAATGTTTGCAATGTTATGTTTTTGACATTGACCATGAAGGTTATTTTGCTTTGTCAAAACTTTATAGATATTATTAGAGTTACTATTACAAGTTGTTATATTTTGCATCTTTTATGTATGGCCATACTCAGCTTTTTGAAGCAGTGAGTCAAATTTAGACATTTGCCTACATGTTCCTCTGGCTCTTAGTTAATAGATGGAGAGCTTTTCTCTCTCCATTCCTCTCTCTTCCACATGCATACACCTACATATATAGAATTGTATGTATTTCTAAATTCCATAAATTGGCAGCACATTTTTCTCCCCACTGTTGAGTGTCTCTCCCCAGGGCATTTCAGCTTTTAGACTAGAAAAGCTGAAGCTCAAACAGCAGCCAATCGACTCACTCAGCCAAGGGTATTTAAGATGACAAATGTGATATCTGCAATATCTGCAAACCGTTGGATGTTTTCAGTGTTTACTGATTTTTAAATATAGGTCTCATTTGATCATGAAACAAATGACTGCAGAGAGGCAGACTGAGGTTTTGCTACAGTTAGGCCTGAATTTCAAAGTGTTATATTCTGTGGCTGATTTGTGCTTTGAGTTTTCTTTTTAAAGTCTTTGTTTACTGAGTATTTGATGTATTTCTTATTGTATTTTATTCTGACTTTATGCAGATTTCTTCCTGGTTTCTCCCTGTCTGTTCATTAATTGTTAGTCCCTGTGCCAAAGCCAACATGTGGCTAATTGATCCCCTTCATCTGTGTTTACTTATTTAGCTCATTATCTGCACCTGTACTCTGTTCTTTTTAAGCCTTTTGCCTTAGTTTGTTACTGGGTAATTTTGTGTTTGCCTCCTACCTCCATGCCCATTTTGTGCTTATCCATCTTTATTTTATTTCTTTTTCATTAAATCCCTCTTGTTACATGCTACTCCTAAATACCTAACCCACCTTTATGGCAGTAATGTTCTTTTAATTATATAGACAATAAACTAAATCTTCAACATCTAAGTCACCAGCACATTTGATCTTAAAAAAAATCCAGATACAAAGACTTTTATATGTGTACACAGTAAACTTAACTGTGGTAGTGTATTTGCTATTTAATTAGAATTTGTAAAAATAGGGTAAGACTTTTAGTGATAGGTTTTATTACTGTAGGAATATTGGTACTGTGGTTAGTAAAATATAAATCAGTAACAGAGATACAGTTTTAAAAGACATTTTAAACATTTTGGAAGGATGCAAATTTGAAAAGATAATTCAGTATCACACTCACCACTGTGCTTGCTTTTTTAGAAACCATACTGATTTAAACATGCCAACATTGATATAAGGTAAAGTACTGCTGCGATAATGTCCTGGCAGTAAATGTTTGATTTATAGATAAAGTGCTTTACTGTTGTACAACAAAACTGTTTCACAGTTATCACAATAAAAATAGATCATAGTTCTTGAACTGAATTAATTTTCGGATTTTGATTAGGTCTTTCTAACAACTGAAAATTCTGATATAATCTGTTTTTTATTTCGTTGGCAGTACGCCTATGATTGTTTCCACCCTAATTGTTAAAGAGAAACACATGTTCTACTCACCCATATGAGTTTTGTGTCATTTGGAGCTGTTCTGAAGATATTCCGTTATATCCAAGGTTATATCCAAGTAACGTCTACCTTTGGGCAATGACTTGAAGGGACAAACTGAACTGTTAATAATTTATTCTTTATGGTATGCCAGCATTCATAACATGTAGGCGACTCACTGTCCCTCAGCGTGCCAGCTACCGTTCATTCATCCTGTCCGCTGGATGAAGTAGTTTTATTCACATGCCTGGAAGATGTCTAGTGCTACTACCAGAGATGATCTCGTTCTCGAAATGGAATTGAACGATTCAGATTAGCTAGCCGAATGGATATAAGGTGTAGAGTGTAGCCGCCTGTGGCCCGGGCTGCCTGTCACAACTCCAGTCCTGGCGCGTGGATAACGTCATACACGCGCCGCTTTGTTTAAAAAAAAAATATAAATATAAAAAATATAACTGTGGATGTCTGGGGGACAGTGATTCGCCTACATGTTATGAATGCTGGCGTACCATAAAGAATACATTATGAACAGTTCGGTTTGTGCCTTCAACTCGTTTGCCCATAGAAAGACGTTACTTGGATATAACCTACTTACTTAGATCTAACCGAATATCTTCAGAACGGCTCCAAATGACACAAAACTTATATGGGTGAGTAGAACATGATGTTATAACGTAAAATCAAGGGCCCAATGTAAAAAAAACGTTGTTCCCCTTTAAGTTTTCTGAATTATTTTGTAGCCTCTTACAGTTTTTTTCTTTATTTGTTCCAGAACTCCTCTATATTTGGTTCCATCAACTTTGTGACAACTTTTTAATTTATTTAAGGAAAGCATCCCCACATCACGATGCTCTACTCAAGTTGGCTTAATGTGATGAAAGCACTTCCTTCCAAATGTTCATTACAACCCCTGCATGAATCGTGGCCAATTTTAAACAAGATATTAAGAGATTTTATTTTTGACAACAGCTATGACAAAGTTATAGCTGCCTTTCAAAACAACCGGCAGGTGGAGGGAATTGCTGATGTATGCAGTTCTGAAATACTCTTTTCAGTTTTTGGATGATGGTTTATGAAGTTTTTCGTGAGGTGTTGTAATTTGTTTTTATGACCAAATCCTGCTTTAAAATAATGCATATTCCTATCCCTTACCAGTTAGCCTGTGGAGTCACCAATTAGATGACTCTTAAAGCCGGGAATACACTGTGCGATTTTTTCAATCGTTGCACGCAGTTGCAGCTCACACTGTACGACAAAACTGCACGGTTTCATTGTACAGTGTGAGTTCACGGCTGATTCGATCTACCTGCTCACACTATACAGTACGTCTAAAAACAATGTCGGACTGAACTCCGCAGTGAGATGGCGCTACTCAGACTTTACTATCCGAAAGCAAAATGCGTAGAAAAGGAATATGAACCTCACTAGAGTGAAATGCGCTGCCTTGGAAATTTGTGCAATTTTTTGTACTGAAAACCCTAAGAAGAAAAGGCGACAACGTATTTGGACAAAGACATGGCTGAGCAAACATGGCTACTACAGTCTGTCAATTTTACAGAAAGAACTCCATGAACTCGCACCCCCACCATGCTTCTGTGTTTATATCTGAGAGGAAGAAGAGGAAGATTCCTTGTTTGCTCACTGGGTGATTTGCCCACGACAGTCGACTGAAAATCGAATATTTTTGTTTTTTCTCCTGACCGAACCATTCCTGATCGGGAGATGGTTGTGAGAGGCTGATCGCCCCTCCTTACCCCGTGTACACTACATGACTCACGACGCACGATCAGGCAGAAAATCAGGCCAATCGGAAAATTCTCGCACGACTGAAAAGTCGCCCTGAAAAGGGCAAAAAAATCGCAAAGTGTAAGCCCGGCTTAAGGCAACTGGCTGGATTTATTCTACTTTTGGGGTAACAAAGAAAGTGACATAAAATACAACTCAATGCGAGTCTTTTTTTATGTAACATTTTATGAGAAGGTACACAAAATTGTATTAACTAGGTAACGCCTAGAGAACTAACTAGAATCTAATGGGTAATTACTGGGTACTTACTGGAGAACACCTGGCCAAGCCTTACTATGTGACTGCTGCTCAAACAAGAGTACCTAATCAGGAACTATTGTGTAGTTACCAAGGAAAGAGAGTAATTAATCAGGAACTAATGTGTAGTTACCAAGGAAACAAAGAGTTAGTAAGCAACGACAGGGATGTTAAAAAGGAAATGAAAGAGAAACTAATCAGGTGATCAGGAACCAAAGGGTATTTAACCAGTACTTATAATGGGACTACTGATTTGTTGCTGCAAAATTAAAGTAGAAATACTTAATGCTGGTTCTGAAAAACCCTACAATTATCTAATGGTTTTATCTACCCTAAAGTAAAGTGAACCATCACATCAAGTACTTACTGTAGAATTATTCATTACCTAATCACTACCTGGCCACTATCTAATGTTTTTTTGTACCTTTAAGTAAAGTGCAACTACCCATTAATTTTTGCTTAGTTGCTTTTTGTTTCCCAGTTAACTAAGCAGTATTTCCATAACAAGGGTGGGCTGGGTTTTCCCATTAAGTACAGGTTAACTACCCATTAGTTCCTGATAAGTTCCCTAGGCGCTCTCTAGAAGTTAAATTTGGTGTACCTTATTGTAAAGTTTACCCTTTTTTAGATTTTCATTATAAAGGAAAAACATGTACCTTTGTGGTTACTTTGTGTTGTTCTACCACATAAAATCTCAGTAAAATATACGGAAAGTTTTGTTTTTAATGCGATAAAATGTAAAACAGTTAATGTGCTATAAAAAATAACACAGTCTCATTTCAAACTTGTGAAATATTGATGCTTGGTCAAGCCCCCTATGCTTCAGATACTGATGCTAAGGGGGTACACCTCTTGTCATTTATTGACATGCAGGGTTCATGACAGGTTGTGACAGGAACGTGCAAAGAATATCTAAGAACTGCAAAGTAGAAAACAAACACTGATCCATCTCTTACTGTAACCAAGACCCTACATAAACACTAGTATACATGTAACCATAGAAATCTACCAATAACCTGCGTGTTACATGATACACTGTCCACAACCTGTCATTTACCCTGGGTGTCATCAGTATGTGACACACAAGGAGCTTTGACCACACTCCAGTATCTGGGAGTGAAAAGTGTGTTGATAAAACATGTGTCTAGATGAAAAGAGTGTGCATGTGTGAATTTGTGTAGCTAAACCATGAGCTAAACGTAGCATCACCTGGATCCTTCTGATCCTTTTGACCTTTCTCAACTTCGGCAAGGAAAAGGAGAAGAAAGAAGATAAAAAAAACAGATGTTTAGAGTCAGCATGTATCTGTGATTAGTTTCACGGTACTTTGGGGCTCAGAGGTGTTGTTTGTTATCTGATGACCCATTCAGAGGATCTGCTGGGATGGTTTCAGCTGCAGGAAGCGAGATATTTGAGACAGACAGACATTACATTGTTAAAATTATAAATAAAGAAACAGAAACATAAAAAGCCTGTGAAAAACTGGAAATGGGAAAAAATGGTAAGATGTTTGTTAAACAGACAAAGCTTAGACTACTTTTAAAAGGACATGACAAAAGTACTGTGATTACAGACAGGACACAAAAAGTGACTTGATATGATTAAAGTAAAATTTAGATAAACGTGAAGCTCTTGAATCCGCACATTGTCTGTAATCCCCCTTCCAAAGCTCTGTCGACAGATGCTCCTTCACTATAGCTGGTGGCGCAGAGAGGAAATAAAAGAGAGGCCTACCTGTTTGGCAAAGCACTGACATGATCAGACCAAATGACTGCAGAGGATAACAATGTAAGCAGTCTAAAAATGCATTCAAGTCAAAAGAATGGGCGTACAACCAAAAGAAAGAAGCTTTACAGACCAGACTGCTCATTCATATCATCACAAACAGACGGTGCCTAAAAGAGGACCCCCGACCGGTCTAGTGTGGTACTTCATAGATCTCTGGGTTGGTGCGCTCCCCACTCACTCTAACACATAAAGGCACAGTTAAAAGCAAGCGTGGCGCCAGGAGCAGCATCTTTAAAGAAGGAGAGGAGGCCGTAGAGGGAGGAGAGAGCAGGGAGAGGATGATGAGGTTACTCACGGATGGTTAAATCCATCACTTGAGAGGCCAAGCAGAAGACAGGGTGCTAATACATTTCCCTCTTTTTCCCTACAAAAAAAAAGGATTGTAGCATGCAAGAGGCTGGGGTCAGACGTGGAAGGGCTGGAGTTTAGAAGCCAATGGAAAGAGGGCTGTCCAGGTAAACAAGACATTGTGCTGGATATGCATCCCCAGTGGTTAAGGAAACATTTGCTTTAGTTTGAGCCAGGCGTCTCACAAGGATATGAGGGGGAATCAATTCACACAGTGAGAAAAGATACTAAGGTGGAAATCCTTAGTATCTTTAGTAACATGGGGTTTTCTTTCATGGCACCAGCAAGTTTTACTCCGGTGAGAAGGTGAATGTTTGACACAGAAAAAGGTTGACAGACAGCCCTCTGCAAAAGTCTTCTATTGTCCCTCATACCTTTATACTTCATGTCCAAAAAGCAAAAATTTACCTTCATGTTTAAAAGTACGCTTGTTCGTTATTTCACCAGACTTTTTTTTTTTCACTTACTTTCTTTTACTTTGTTTTACTCATCTTTTAATCAGTGTAAGAAAGGAAAATTAACCTTTTTTTAATTTTAAACAACTGACTTTTTTCACTTTCGGTCACACTTAAATATTTCAGGTTATCAAACCAATTTTAATATTGAAAAGCATAACAAAGCATATACAAAGCTCAATCTTTAAAAGATGATTTTATTGATTTCGGGGAAAATCCAATCCTTTTACTTTTTACCAGACGTCCTTTAAAGGAAAAGTTCGGTCAGCAAGGAATAATCACTGGTTAATTATTTATACCTAAAACTGATACGTTTGCGGTGAATTCATGAATTTAACAGTAATTAGTAAAAAAATAACTGAGGCTGGGAGCGGCCATTTTTTCCCATATATAGTAACACATCTTTTGGTAATGACGTCACGGTGGGGTAACCCTAGCGCCATTCTCCCCGCTTTACAAGCAAAATCAATGGGAACTACAAGACACACCTGCAATCACCAATAATTATATAAGATTTCAAGACGACTTCCCCATTGAAATTCGCGAGAGCTATAGTTTAGACAATGCCCATGTGCATGGCAGTTGGATGTTGCAATACATCGGGTAAAAGTGAAAATAAAAATTTCATTTCACCTTTTCAATTCATGAACCACCACAGGTTCATGATTGGATTGCCAACTTGAAGAGGGAGGATTTGCAATTGAACTTCTGGCCAGATAAAAAGTAGTGTTCTTTGACAAACATTGATGTCTCCAGTAAAGCACATTCAAATGAAATTACTCTTAATTAAAAACAATCTCGTTTATTGAACAGTATGTAATAATTTCATACTTAAACTGCTTTCAGAAGTTTGATTTCTGAATATGACCGGACTTTTCCTTTAAATAGAACCTGTATCAAGCATGAGGTAGTTAAAAGATTTTAAACAGCAACACATCAAAGACATTGAAGTGGACTTTGAATGAAAGACAAATCATTGACACCAGTCAGCCTGGAAAGGGTTTCAGAGAGTTTCAAGAGATTCAGTCAAATATACTATTTACCTTGTTTTGTTTTACAGCAGAGAGTATGAGGATCAATTTAGAGAAAATTATATAAATGAATTGAAATCTGTCTTTATTACTGTCTAAAATGTACATAAATTAGATTGTCTTTTTTTTTTCATAGTTGTGTTATTTTATATATTTGTTTGGATTTTTTACTTTAAGAATAAATTAAAAATCAGTTGTTAGATTGCCATTTGCTATGATAAAGTTTTCTAAAAAAAAAAAAAACAAAAACAAAAAGAATGTTAATCTGTTAGAAAAGTACAGAATTAATTAAATTACATGTAGTTATACAAACAAATCAAAAGCGTGTTTTAAAGTAGTATTTTTAAGGGTGGCTTAATGGTAATAGGAAATTCAAAAATAACCTTTGATAAACCTCCAAAAAATCTTTAGAACTACTAATAAAAATTAACTATTACAAAAGACCTGGCTTTATTAAAAAGATATATAAAGACATGAGGGGTGATTTAGAGCTTTTTGCACAGCACTGAGATATAATGCCGTAATGTTTTCATTTTTCATAATCCATGCCATTAAACAAAGGTCATGTTGTCATATCTCATAGCACATGCAGGTGAAAGGTGCTGGTTTGGACAACGGGATTTAAAGTTTGTAAAGCCCTCATAAGTTTGTATTTTTTTCTGTATATCTGGTCTTAAACCTTCTTTCAAGTTTCTAAATCAAAGATGCTACAAAATATTCTAATAAAGAAATATTGTTTTACATGTCAAATATCAGAGAAAATGGAAATATTCAAGTATTTAATTAGTTCAGGTAGTCTCCTGCAGGGCTAACAAACTCTGAACCCAATATTTTCTCTGCAATCAGCATTTATTTAAAAATAAGCTTCATATTAGATGTTATAGAGGTTTAATTAAGCCATATCTGTGGAGGAAGAGAGAAAAGCATAGCGAACAGGGAAGGATAAAGAGCAAAAGATTGTGATCTTAAGCGGGATCATTATACAAAGGTGAAAGGAGGTGGGGGCACGCATAGTTAGCTGCAGAAGTCATAGACGTTAAGAGTTAAAGTGAGAAAGTAGGCGAAATAAGGAAAATGCATCGGGTGGGAACTGGGAGTCAGAGTGGCCACTGAGTCAAGCTGAGCTACTGGTCCAGTCATTTAATAATAAATTTAAATACTCAAGGCACAATGAGAGATCAGCACATAAACAGATTTCAGGGCTTTGGATTTGAATGCATTTTTACTCACACACCTCTACACAAAAGCCAACTTGACCTACTGAACTGCACAGTGCTAAAGCAGGCCTGAAACAAAGGAGAGAGTTATTGAACGGAGAGACAGAAACTGACGGCACACTGTTAAAAAAAATAACTGAAGGAAACCACAAATCATGGGCTCAAACTGGCCATGTACAAGGTGCATTTAACAAGAGTAAATAAAATAGTTCAAAGAGACAGATTTAAACAGGAGTGAGGAAAATGAACATAAAAGGGAATAAACAGTGTTCAATTTATTTTTCTACTTTCTACATAAACTGTTGGTATTAAAAAGTTTAATGGAAACATCAAAAGGCTACATACTCAAATATATATGCTAAAATATATATTTTTTAGGTTACCTTCAATTTTAGCATAATCTTTGATCCGCTGGTAGTTCAGCTGAGCAGCCTGCTCCAGACATTTGCGGATCACTCCTTTAACTTCTTCAGGAGGAACTGGAGTGACAATATCCTTCATCAGAACCTAAATGAGAAGCAAATATTTAACAAGGATCGGATCACAGGTTTCTATTTTCTTTGGTGTAATGTGGTTTTTTTTCTACAAACCCTCTCGAGCAAGGACAGTGTGGCTTTCAGTGCACCCTCTGGACGGCCGAATGGGAAAAAATATCTACGAGGCAAAACCCAATTTTTAATCAAAGCACAATAGGTATGTGCAGGTGTTGTTTTATTTCTGAGCGAGCAGTCACCTGAAATTTACAATGTGGTTCTCCAAAATGACCCGCAACTTTTCTTTAATGTCGTCAAAGCGCTCCTTCTCGTCCACTTTCACCGTGCTCAGTCCATCCGGCCTGCAAGGATCACACCCAAACACTTTTACCGAGCTGAAATTCTTCAGATGACCAACTAATTAAAATTTTTTTCATCTGATCAACAAAAATAAGATAAAGAAAAACTCTGGTTGACCACTAGCAGCTCCTTGGAAGCTGAGATCAAAGCCTGAAATGAGTTTTTTTCCCAATCTCACCTTTTTTCGCTCTGAAAGGACTTCTTTCTTTGTCTAAGCTTGAATATGCACACTCGCTTAGCAGCAGCCTGAGGATCTGGGCTTTGGGAGCTCTGTGGGGATACTAGGGCCTCGTAGCCCAGCGGTCCCCAATAGCTGCTGCCCTCTCTGACTTTTACGGACGCATGGGAGAATGAATAATATGGACAGTAAGAGACTATGGTAACAAAGGAAAGAAAGAAAAGAAAAACAAAAAAATATGGTAGAAAACAAGGATATATATAGAGAGAGAAACACAAAATTGATAAACACATAAAATACAGAAATAAACAAAATAACTTAAATATGAGCAAACTTAAAGAGGACAAAAATGGGATGATGGGCGGGGGCTAGTTTCAGCTCTTTGTGACTGAATAATATTTCATGTCCCATATTACTCCTCGGGTGCATCATTATTTTAATGATTTGTTAGAGACGGTAGAGGATTGTAATTGCTCATATGGAGTTTCACAAGGATCTCAAAAAATCAAATCTTTAATTTCGGTGAGTTATTTGTTTTCTTCTGATAATCTTTTTTTAAACCAATGAAAAATTTAAGAGGATGACTCAAACGCAGAGGATGACAAATCACTTGTTGATGAGATGTTGGTGAGATTAAACTCTCTCATATGAACTTTGTTCTGTTTATCCAAATAAATGAGAGTTGTCAGATAAGATGCGGACTGCAGTTAGAGAAATCCAACCCGTCCCTGTAGAACACAGCGTAATTCATTTACATAATCGAGTGCTATTTAAATAATGTGGTTTTAACATAGAAAGTATGGCTCATGGTCCAGGAATCTACAACTCTATTTGCTAATTAAAATGAAAAGCCGACACAAAGGTTGCATTTAGGGATGCAGCCACTAGAAGGACAAGCTTGGTAAATGTTGGTCGCAGGTCAAAAGAAGAGAGTGCACACCTGTTCCCATGGACATGGGATGCACAAAAAGCAAAGCTGTAGTGCAGAAGAGTGGGGTCGATAATGGCCCCATTTTCTGCCCGCTCCAGAAGATCACGTAGGTAACACAGATGTCTGTGACAGCCTCGGACTCCGTTTCTTGCACAGTATTCATCCAGGACAAACACTTGACCCGGGCTGAACCATCCCTGCACAACACAAAAGCATGTGAAGGCTTCAGTACTGCAGAGCAGTAAACAAAAACAGAATTTTCATGTCAATGAAATAGCCGGTAGAATCACTTACCAAGCAGCAGAAGGTGTCATTGAGCCTGTGGTCCAGTGTAAGCCGCTGCAACATCTCAAAAAGCGAGGCGTGGTCATAGCTACATGGGTTAGCGGAGATAAACTCATCCATGCCATGTTTCTGAGCTCTGTCAGCGTCTATCCAGCCAAACGGCACAAGGAAAAAGACACGTTTTAGAGGAGAGAATGTCAGTGGGGCATAGGAAGATAATGATGCTTCAGTACAACTCAACAGGACTTTTTAGCTACTTCTAAGGGCAAATTATAATAATTACATCTTACATTGTCAACTTGCATTATATTGGACAGCGTAAAGACTGCATAAATATCTATGATTTTTGTATTAGTGAATGAATCTGTCTGAAGCTAATCTCAAAGGTATGAGTTTTTCAACTGCATGAGCATGCATGCAGCTATGGTACATCACCTCATTTTATAAGAGACATCACTTAAGTGATAAAAGGTGTTAGAAGAAGAACATTGACCTAAAATACAATTTTTTTTCTGTATGCATTCAATAGATTCTGCCATTCTCAAAGATTGTCACTCAGGTCCTGACAAAATATGTGTGCTAGTGGGGGAAAAAATGCATGTTTTTTAAAATACTTAGATTTTCTTTAGAAAATAGAGATTTGTGGTTGGTCCTTCATAACAGAGCACCACATCTGAGCATATTAGGACTTTGGTTTTGCAGTTTTGCTTTGTTGTTTGCCTTAGAAAATATTTTTGGACTTTGGAAAACTTGCAGTACTTAATGTTTCCACATTTTCTAATATTACAACAACAACTGCAATGCATTATATTAAAATTTCATTTGATAATAACACAAAATAGGGCATAAATATGAAGTAGAGTTAACAATTAAAAGAGCATATGTTTTAAAGTTTTGACTGATAAAAATCTGAAAGTGGGATGTGCATTTACAATCAGTCTTTTTACTGTCATACCTCTTTATAAAATCCAGCTCAGCTAATCCTCATTAGGGGTCAACTGTCAATTTCTGGGTACATCATTTATATACAGATGTTCTGTGAAGTTGACTGAGATTCTCAGAGAGCATTAATAAAGACAAAGCATAATGGTCTCTATTCTCCCAATCTGCAGAATCTGCTAATTAAATCTCTAACATTATGCTCTCTACTTTTTCTCATAGTAGCTTTGCCTTGTCTGTTCCTGTTTGGCTGTGACACCATCCTGGAGAGAAATATCAGCTGTGCTGCTGTCATCAACACAGTTGTTTATAGATGTTGGAGATCGGCCTGTTTTCCAGTGTAGTCCTGTTTCTCTGACTGTGACTGACTGGATGTGCTCTTTTCATCCTCTGACATGGGAGCTGGCTCGGAGCTCGTCTGCCTGGCTGTGTGTTTCCTGGACGGGGTCACCTTTTACAGCTGCTTTTTGTAACTCTGCTTCTGTCTACTTGAACCCCAGTCGGCCTCAGCAGATGGCCGCTCACACTGAGCCTGGTTCGGCTGGATGTTTCATTCTGTTAAAAGGGAGTTTTTCCTCTCCACTGTCGCTACAAGCATGCTTAGTGTGAGGGATTGCATTCGAGTCAATGAGTCGATGCAATCAGCTGGTTTTCCTTAGATAGAAAACTTTGAATCAATTTGACTGTAGGATCTGGTGAACTGTAAAGTCCCTTGCGATGACTTGTGTTGGGAATTGGTGCTATATAAATAAACTGAATTGAATTGAGTCACAGCTGACAGGTCAGATATTCTGTGGAGAAATTTAAAGCAAGATGAGGGTATAAAACCTCTTTTAAGACTGTCTCTCTGAGCATTGGTCAAGCCATCCTCATTAACAGAAACAATGAAAACCAAGTACAGGCTACAAAGACTGGAGGCTGGGCAAGAATTTCAGTTTTAGCAGGACAACATAGGATAGGTTTAGAGTAAAACATGTCCATTTGTTAGAATTCTAAGACCAAGTCAAAATATATTTAAGAATACTTGGAAAATGTTATCCATTCATTTTGGTTGGGCTTCAGGTATTCTTCAAAGAAGAACATTAGAAAAAGAATCAGCTTCAGATTAACAAACCTTTGAGACAAACTTCAAAAGGCTGCATTAGGCAGTTTAAAATTGTATTGACCCAGTGAATCTCAATATGAATGCATGCTAAATATTTTATTTACATAAGAACAACTTGCCTTTTTTCTATAATTATGCCTTACTTTGTGTCAGTCCATCAAAAAAAAAATTTATGGACTATAGTTGCAATGTGACAAAATGTGAAAAAGGGTATAAATACCATTGTAAGGTACTGAAATTAGGTCAATTTGGATTAACTACCCATAGTTTAGTTTGTTTATAGATTGCATTTACAAAATTAGAAAATCTGTTTTGCAAATATTAAAACAGGCTGAGAGACAACGACACAGTGATGAAGACCAAAGGTATTGTCACGTCCCATAGAGGGACTGGGAGGGTTTACATTCAGGAGATGAGTGATGACTGTTCTGTGGTGGATGTGGTAATTGGAGACCTGATCTTGTCAGGTCAAGGCCGAGATACACAACGGGACACAAATGTCACCCTGTGGGTCAGCGAGAGGGTACCATCTTGACTGTGTATAAGAAAGGATCCTATAGAGTTACACTCATAAACATTTTCATTTTCACTTCAGTCTGAGAAGGAAAACATGAGACAACTAAGAGTAAGTGATGATGGCAGCAGGAGACGGGAATAAAAAAAGACAAAAAAGGACTGTGAGTCATCATGAAAAAGGAAATGTTTTGATAAAATTTGTTTGGAAACACTGAAAGGAAATGAATTGGAGATGAGAGAGAGAGAATTTGTTAGGTAGGAGAAGCAAGGGGTGGGAGAGGCATGACAGAGGTGAGTTGGAAGCAACAATCATATTTGGACAAGTGAACAAATTTTGTATTGGAGGATTGAAATGGTGAAAACATCCAAAGTTCGGAAAGTGTGTAAGGGGGTTGGAAATGTGAGACACATAACACAGGATTTATTTTCTTTTGTGGATTTAAATGGACACATTAATCGAGAAACAATTTTACATAACTCACATAAAGTGTTCATAATAACTTTAACCACAAAATGACAAAAAAAATAACCAAAGTGAAAGTGAGATTACTTTTGCATACATGTATATGTTCCAACATGCTGGAGATCAGACTTTATAATACGCTTGTAAATGTCATGCACATCTGCAGACCCCTTTTGAAAATTGTCATTTTATCTTCTTTACATTCTTTAAGATTGCATTCTCTTATTTTTCTCTTCTCTACGCATTTGCAAGTTGACAATACTTGAGTATGTTGCACTGTATTCATGATCTATAAGGAGCACACTAACAGGCATACGACTACCGGAGACCTCTAAAAGGGAAAAAGCATTACCATTTGGTGCAAATACATGGGTAATTATAGCATGAAGCCAACAGAGGCAGAACTGTTATCATTCTCTGGAAGATGGGGGGAGGGATGGATGAAGGGTTCTCAGTTTTTACAGAACTATGGACACATGAAGCGGTTGGTGTCCTTTTTCAAGCAAAACAAGAGCAGTCAAAAGAAATCATAGTGACACCCCTCCTTTTTGGGAGGCGTAAGACCAGTCTAGCCTCTATAACTACAGGCCCATCTACAGTAGGAGGGAGTAGGAAGGAAGGGATCTGGAGTATCTTTACTGTAAGAAGGGGCGGCATTGGCTACTCCTTGTCTTTGGCATTCAGAATACTCCGCATACATATTTGCCAACTCTCATCAGTTAAACTCAAATAAAGGTAATTACAATGGAGCCCTCAAAAATAAAGCATAGAAGTTAATACAGTTAATAAATGTTCAAATACTGCATGAACTCCTTTTGCATGGCTAAAATACCTGCAATAGTTTGGCAAGTATAATTTTAGGATCATCATCCCTCACATTTATTTAAACCGATTTTTCAAAAAACTATTCATGCACCTTTACATTGAGGGACAGCTTATAAACATGCATTGATGGAAAAAGCGGGTAAAGTGTAAGATCCATACACAGTGCAGGTGTTCAATATAACAGATAAGAAGTTTAAATGCAATTTGATTGTAAACATACAACAAAGGACTCTGTAGATGCAGTATTTGAGACTTATACATTTCATATGCTCTGTATTTTTGCTGACCTAAAAAAGACAGATCTTAGGTATTGAAATACCACAGCAAAGGGAGAATTTTAGAAAAAATTGTGAGGAAAATGTAGGTGTGGCACATTACAAACTTCCAGGATAAAATCTTAATTTCACATTCATAAATCTAATACCGCTTCACATTCCAGATCAGCAGTGGGATACTAATGGTCACTATCACATAACACCATTGGACTGATCCTACAAACGTACCCTCAGTTCCTCCATTATCTCAACCTCTAAAGATACTCTGTGATATTTCTGGTTTTATAGATGTTATCATATTTTCTGTCGTTGCTTAAAGGTACATCTGTTTTCTTATTCTTCATATTAAGTTTCACTGCTGGCATTTGTCCACTCTGCCTGCTTCAGGCTAGAACTACAGACTTAGAAGTAGAAATGTATTAAGGAAGATATTATACTATTGGGAAACTTCTGGGTTTAAAGTTCTTGGAATATTTTGATGACATTTTTTTACTCTGCATGTTTATTGTAAACAGCACATAGTATAGGCCTACAGTAGAAACAGAAACATCCATGTGTAGGGTTAGACAGCCAGGGCTTGTTTGTTTCATTTAGGTGCAGAAGACCACAGCGATTAACAACTGCATTTAAACTGTACTTGCAATATGCATGCCATTGTCATATATTACATCATCACACAATAAGACAATGCCTCCCTGTTTACCGCTCATTTCACTGTTTGTGATGTTGGCACTAGTTCAAATAGGCTCCATGGTGAAGGTCACCAAGGGTCACTTCTGTGATGTCACTCTGCAAACTTCTTTCTTGGATATTAACAGTCTCTGAAAGTTTCAAATGTTCTCACAGTTTTCTTTAGGCAAATGTGCAGGTACCAGTCTGAAAAAATGCTGGCCCCTAAAATGCTATTAATGTTTAATATAGTTTCTGCAATTATTTAACAGAAGAATAGATAATCATTTCGCAATTGAGTTAAAGCTCAAAAGCAGTGGTGAATACCTCTGGTAGAATATTAAATGGGATTGTAGGAAGCTGCCCTCAGGTTTGGGTCTATTGCTTATTCCATCGATGCATGAACCTTAAAAGCTGTATCTTCAGGTAAAGGTGACTAATCAGGCTTCACATTGATTGGCCTATGCAACATATTTAAACATTTTTTAAGTTTATATATAATTTTGTAGGTCTTTTATGTACAATTATATTCAATATAATTCATTTTCTATGCGAATAAATGAATCTGCTATCATTACCTTATGACAGAAAATTAGTCCACCACCTAATCTGTTATCACATATTGTTACAAGATTGCTTTACAGTGAGGGATCTGGACACCAATAAAAATAAAGAGAGAAGGCAATTATGCAGAAACAGCTTTTTATATAGACTTCAATCATTGCTGAGTCAAATAATAATTTCTTAGATATAAAATACATGCATCCTATACGGGCACGAATGGATGCTTCTACTTGGCTCTACAAGTTGAGGTTATTAAAATAAAAAAATTAATAAACTAATATCTAAGACATGAAGCGAGACGTGAAAAAAGAGAAGAGGAAGAAGAAGAGGGAGAGAAGAGATAAAGAACGTTGCATTTGTCAGATAATCGCCGGGGATTATCTGAGCAGTGCCGGCTACAAGGAAGCACTTACCCTTGAGTCCAGCTAGAAGACAGCAGGGTAAGAAGGGACAAACCAGAATAACATAAAGACTAGCAACAAGGCTGAAGGAGAGCAAATCACGAGAGACCCTGACCTAGTAGCTGCATTTTACTAAAGAAGGGTCCAGGCAAAGCATGAAGAAGATAAAAAACACAACTGAAAAAACAACAGCCTATAACTAGCACAAGAGTGTGTTGGGCGGTGGTGTGTGAGCACATGTGAGGATGTGTGAACAACAGATGTTGAAGTATATTAAAAGACAAAGAGGAGGACAGGTAGAGAGAGGAGAAGAAGAGAGACAAAGAGAAGTAGACAGAGTTTATCCTCATCACTCCATTGCAGATGGTTTCTCCTGGAAATAGACTTAAAGGAGCTGAGGGCTCAATTCTGGGTACTGTCACTCACTTTTATCAAAAACAAATATTCCTGTAAAAAGGGAAACTGGCAAAAAGTATAAAAAGTAACAATAATTATTAAATAATTAAAATAATATGCATTTTTTTAAAATAAAAAGTATTTGAGATAATAAATGGGCTGTCCCTCCTTCCTGTTAACATTGATGTTTGGATTGACACTTGTATTACATAAATATATGGGCTTTTGCACCATGTTTTTTTCTCCCACACTGTTTACATTTGATCACTGCTGCACTTCATTTCACTACTGAGCTGCGGCTCATTTACCGTCTGAAAGCTGTACAAAATAAAATGTCATTTTGTGTACACTGTGCATACAAACATCAACAAAAGTTGTCTAAGTCAACAAAGTTTGGTTTACATTTGATGTGTCCAAATTATCCACATATTAACACCATGCCAAATCTATCATCTGAATTTTGGACAGCTCCATGTTGAAAAACATGGGGGACAAGAAACAGATCCTACTGGCTGGGGATATAAATATGAATAAGTCTTATGATTTGGTCACCATGATCAACAGATTATGAATAACTTTTGTAAAAAGAAATCCCCATCACTCTTTGATGGCACAAGGATCCACTAAAAGCACTGGAAACAAATGTGTTTTCTACTTTTGCATCTAGTTTAGTGTTGAACAATTAGAGTATGTGCCAAGGCTGTCAATGTTTGTGGGCTCTCATTTCCATGCGAAATCTAGATGGGCCATGCAAAAAAGAACCTTTAGGACTTTATTGTCCCCCAAATGGATTGCTCCCTAAGAAGGCTGCAATTACCTCTATTCAGAATAAAAATAAAACTTGTTACTCAGTATATCCATATCCTACCTAACCTGTTGTCGGGATATACAAGCTTTTCCTGCTCTGGGGGCCTTTTTCATCATTACATCATTTGAACAGCTACAAAGTTACAATCTTTAAAAATAATGTCCCTAATACTTTCAAAATAACAAAAAAAGTAAAATGTTTGTTTCATTTTGAGGTGAATTATGTTTATAGTGTAGCATAGAACTCAGCAACCTTGAACAGACACTACTTCAGATGGTGGTATGTTAAGCAGTGTCTTGTCTCTTTACTTAAATCAGAGGAGCAGGGTTTGACTACTACTACTACTGACTACTACTGCAAAAAATGTGAAAAAAATATTTTCCTTGGCTGTTCTTTTTTATTTATTATTTACTTGCATTGTGGGAAAAAAAGCTTCTTGGTTAAAGCATTAGAGAGCTACTAGCTCATATAACACATACACTGGTTATTTTAATAAACTAACTACTTAAAGGAGCTCCAGAGGTAGTTATCTATTTGTTGAGTGCTTTGTAAAATGTGCTTTTGAGGCTGACCCTTAAGGCAGACACATGCCAAATGACTCAGACAAGTAGTCTTAATTAGGAAAACTTGAGTACTTACTGCTGAATTTAACAAAAGCACCTGGCATATGTCACTATTGGCAGTGTCTGGTGGAAAAATGGATCACCTCAGCCTCTGCAGGTCCAGTCAGTTTAGAGCACTCATGTAAATGATCTAACTAATATATCTGTGTTTTCATAGTGGATACGTTTTCCATCTCTCAATGCAGAACATCCATTAGAAATGTTACCACCACTCCCACATTTTCAGTTGGAATCTGATAAAACATCAAGAAGAGCAATAAACTGCTGAACTACTTGCTTAATCAATCTTTAAAAGTCGTTGATGATGCCCTCCCTGAGGAACTGTGAAAGCAAACCATGATCACGCTGTTAATAAGGAAATTTACAGGATTTACAGTTGCTGTCAAAAGCCTACATACTTCTGTTTTGGTGACAAATTAAATCAATAATAGATATCCACTAAAAAGGCAAATCCAAACCCAAATCAAATGAAACAGGCACTGTAACTTACCAGCAATAGCTGTGAATCTAGAACACCAGAAATAAAGTTAGCCTATCCAAATACGATTTTTCTGACATTTGCTAATTTACTGTATACTCTCTAACAAATACTAGTCTCTGCAGAGCTGACAAATAATTAATATGATTCCTTATTATAAATGTGCAATTTAGAAGAAGCTCCTAAGGTGTCAAGAGGCTGATAGTAACCCTGAATGAGCTGCATGACTTTTCAACAACTTATACTCATGATGCACATGAGACATGAGAATTTACTGAATTCTTCTTATCTCTTGATGAGGGAGCAGCCTTCAAAATCAAGAAGTATCATTTTCTGAGGAAAAAACATCCAGACAGGCCTAAATTCTCCAAAAAACCTTGCGGAACAATGTTTATCGGTCTGAAGGAACCATACTTGCTTATTTTTAATTCAGATTGATCCGTATTTTTTATTAAGAAAGAAAATATGAACATTTCACTTTTTACCATCAATATATAAGACAATGATGTGTTCCATTATTTAGGATTATTGTGAGTCCAAGAATACAACCCAATTTAATAAATGGCTTTACTACATAAAAAGTTACGCTTTTGTAGAGTCTCGCACTAAATCTATGAGAACATTCATTAGATTGATTAGTTTAGAATGAACAAGAGGTATCCTCATAATCTGAGAGGTTTTGATTGCCTTGTACACAATGGAAAAAATAAATAAATTAAAAGAAAATCAGATTTTAGGGCATTTATAGAGGACAAGTGAAATATCAAGAGTAGAAGGGTTTGGAAAATATCTATATAAGGTCTAACTTTTGAAGTCTTAAGAATCTGTAAATGTAACAGCTGCTATTGTAAATGATAGTGCAATATGAGCTGTTTCTATGCCAGTCAAACATAATGCCAGTGTTTGGTGGGAAGTGTCTCTTTTAATTTTTCTGAACAATGCAAGTGGAAACTACTTGCTCATAGGCTAAACGACATTGTATTATAGCATGGTGGTAATTTTAATTTTTATTTTAAGGCTAATTTAAATTTTAAAAGACAATGAGTTCAACCAAATAATGTTTCCCTTTTTTACAGAAAACTTGTAAGATGCAATTTTCTTCAAATTTCTTAAAACAAATGTGTAAAAAAATCTTAAAGCCTTCATAGGACTTTATGTTCTTTCTTTAGGTGACCACTGCAGCAGAGTAAGGAAGGTTGTGCATGTAATATGTTCCCTGTGCCATTCAAGACCACCAGGGGGTGAAACATGTAATCGTTGGGGTGTAGCCACAATGTTTCAGGAGGGGGGATCTGTGCCGCTGTGTAGATGTCTTTTGAATGGAGGACAGCTGGCAGCAGCGGAATCAACTAACCACAACAAGGATCACGTACTGGACAAAAAATAAACAATGGAGAAACAACAGAGAATCTTACGTGACAGAATTTTTGTGTAACTCAAATAATTAACTTTCATACATTCAACAAACAGTGGAAAAGGCATGTTTTTGGTTTGTTTGCATGTATAGTAGTTCAAGCTGAGCCAATTATTTCTCTACATCCCATCTAAATAAAACTGTATTGAGTACAGGTGAAAAGAAGGATGCACACAAAAAGTTTTGTTCTGAATAGCAGGATCTATTACTGGGGATGGTTAATTAGATGTATTAATAATTGTGCTTGGTACGAGGTCTTTTTAATTGAGGCTATGGACAAAGGTGTCCTGACTTTTAGGTTAGAATGATAAGAGAGCAATGAGCACAGGTGTCAAAACCAACCTGAGTAAGCTCTTACTGAGGGAAGGAAATTGTTGAGGGAGGGGGGCACAAACGACATTTAAAACAAAACCTGGTACAGATGGCACACTGTTTATACAGTCTTACCTGCCCTTTGCTACCTGACCTGGAGAATGCTTAGGAATACAAGTACAGTCACAGATTTATTAGAGGTTTTGTCACGTCTGGATAAAACCGGATTTAATCAGGCCACTGGTCTGAGTGTTTAAATCCTATCTGGGATGACTCTGCAGGTCATATCCTGCATACGGAGGCTGATTTCTCTTTCAGGTTGGTTGTTTCAATTGAACCGACTGATGGAGTAGCATGGAGGTGCATTGTTAAACACTGAGTGAGTGGTGAAAATGAGTGGAAGTCCATCAGATGCTGGAGGATAATCTGTGAGAGGTCAATGCATTTGTGCGCGTGCTTTTGAGTGTTAGCTCTACAGGCACATTTCGTAGCTGCAGGAGGGGTGGGGAGCGCATGGCGTGACACATTTATGGGTTAGAGCTTTTAAAACTGATTTCTGCCTAAGCGGATACTTTGTGCTTCAGGTTACTTACAGAACTGAGAAATGGGAGCATCCATTTGGGCTGAAGCACCCCCCTTGGAGTTTAGTTTCTGGACCTGAGTGGGTGGGACGGGCTTGTGGGACTGGCCAGTAGCACGATACATGGCTTGGACCCACAGTATTCGGTCCTGCTCGTCATCACTGGCAAAGATCACAGTGTCGCCCTCCTTCACTGCGTTGAAGAAAGCCCTTCCTCCATCCAAGCCTATAAGATGTCAAGAAACAAACATCAAAGATAAAAAAAAAAAATACATACATGCTTTCTTGAGTAGTTATACATTTCTTTCTTGTGCATACTTACCTGGCTGGGGGTCACTGTAGTCCACAGTATACCCATCTAGTTGCAGAAGTTCCTGTGGCTCTGATTTCTTCTCTCTGTAGCTGCACATTGCAAAGGTATACTGACTCACCTAAAAACAAAGTCAAAGAACTCACATTAACCAGCCACATAAAAAAATTGTTTACCCCCTGGGTAATAAAATCAAGATTAATGTTGAAAATAGTAAAAAAAAAAAAAACATAATATCTAGATGTGTTTGTTAAAGTGTCACAATCGAACATTGCCAAACTGGAGAACATAAGTTTCATGATATGACAATTTTGTTTTTGTTTTCTACCCATTGTCACAATCATTTTTATTCCACAAATTGCAATGAAATCTAACTGAATTTAAATGGGTCTGATACTTTAATTACATTCAGAGAAAAATAGTTTAGTTTTCTAAACACATTTTAGAAAGAGTCTACCTGGACAAGGACAAAGAAACGTTTCTTCCAGCGTTTCCAGACATTCTTCCCAAATGCCCATAGGTACCTATGGAAGCCATAAAAAACGGTAGTGTCATAAAGAATATTTCACAGTAAACATGAACACATTTCAAATACAATATTTATCACCATAATCTATTTCACGTTTCTTTTCACAGCACAACTGTCCTTCATCTAACTTAATTCAAAGGTTAAGTTATCGAGTAGTGATGAATTCGGACTTCAGCCTTTTCTAATATAGATGCAGACTAAATACCCACTAACATCCACCAGGGGGAGTTGTGTCCTACACAGTATTTTTCCACAGCATGTAAAAAGAAATGAGGCCAAGGAGCTGAGAGGTGTTGGAGTTATTTAGAAAAGGCACAAAAAATCCTCAAAAGAATATTCCAGTGTGTCCTCTTTAGCTGTGGACTTTCTCTTACCCACAGTGCTTCATATTCTGTGGTTTGTCCATGCGTATAGCCAGCTTTATTTTGAGATCTTGGTCAGGGCAGGCCTTGGTCACAGTCATCTTATGGAGCTCTGACTGTTTGGGGCTGTTAGGTGTCGGGTGGAGGACAACCTGCATACAAAGACACAATAAACCATAAAATATATAGTCATTTAGCATTTGCTCCGATTTCCTGCTACCGAGTTTATTTCATTTTCCTTTGCAGCACTGAGCTGCAACGGCTTGTCTTTGCAGTACTAATAACATAAATGCTGTCCCTTCCTTTTAGCACCTGCACACTGCTGATCAGCTGGTAAAATAAATGCACATTTTCCCTTCCAGTTCAGAAATATACATTGGGTGTTTTTAGATATTTCTGGCAGCAAAAACATGAACCTTTATGGTGTAATCAGTATTATTAATAATTAATTATTATTATTATTATTATCCGCTGTGGTTAAACTAAAATTGGTGATAAAAAAAACAGCACATCATCTAAGACTAAATTGCAGGTTTAGTTAAGCTTGTAGCTTGGCGTATTAAACATCTGATATTGTATTGCTGGGCTTGTGTTAATCCATTAGAAGTATTTTTTTTTTACCCTAAAAACATTAAAATACTGTTTACATTACCATGTAAAACAAAAAAATTTAACTATTTTTCATAAATCAAAAAGTCATTAAATATCAATTTAGCTTTGCAAATGACAGCTGTCTTTCAGTTTTAGATTAAGTCAACTATCTTATTGTCTGTTGTTGTCAGTTACTGGATAAATAGCCTGTTATTGCAAAACATCGGTAATTTTTACTTAAGGAAGGCTTACCCTGAGAATCAAAGCCCGAGACTAGACAGTAATTAATAAAAGGTTCTAATGTTAGCTTGTCTCTAAAACTGTTGGTTCAGTTTTAAATGTACTATTATGTATATATTCTCATGTTTGGTTATCATTGACATGATCCTTTACTTTATATAATTTATATAACCATGTGAAGGTGAGAGTGGGTATTAGTAGATTGAACTGTGAATAAATAAAGGTATTACCCTGCCCAGTTCCTTGTCTTCCAATGCCAGCACACCTGTACTCTCTGTAAACAGTTTCACCTTGACAGCTGGCAAAGGGTGTGTGGTGGTAAAGTCTCCCTGGGTTCCCCAGCTGAAAGACAAAACAGAAAACACTCAAGAGGTTAATTTCCATGACAGCATGTTGCGGTGATGTCATCTGTTGAACTGTTAATAAAAAGCTAATCTGCATTTTTTTTTTGCTCTTTATTTTTTTAAACAAACGTACAATAGCATAGATAGAGGTCTCTTAAAAAGTCTCTGCTATGTCAGTGAGTGAGGCCAGACTAGAACTGTAGCATTACAAACAGCACAATCTCAAGAGTGAAAAGACCCCCCAGAAAAAAAAAAAGTAATTTATATATACATACATATATATATATATATATATATATATATATATATATATATATATATATATATATATATATATATATATATATATATAAAATTTTTATTCTATATTTCTGTGGCAGGGGATCTTTTCACTTAGATACTGTGAAACATTAAGACCTAGATCAGTAGGTACACTTGCTGTCTTGGCACTGTAATAGAAATCGCTTCTACAGGAAGTTAGAAAAGAAAAGTGGCTTGGACAGCAGTGAATAAATTCTGCTCACATCCAGAGGAGCAATTTTAATGTAATCCCTAAACATATCTATTATGTCTAAATCCAGCTACTGAAGCCTGAGATAAACACTTTATAAACAAATAATGTCTTCTATTTCTCGCAATTGTATTAATTTCTGACCAGACAAATCATTTATACTAAAATAACTACCCCTCCTTGTGGATATATAACATTTGAAATGGAAACTAAAGAGACTTTTAACACTATAGTGTGTCCTGAAGGAAAAAAATGAACAAAGAACATTTGGGTCCATAGGGAGTTCTATGAAATCTGATAACCCGATTCCTATTATGTCTGAGTCAGTTGGACGAAACAGCTTTTTGAAAATGAAATGAGCAAACAAACAAACCAAAAAAAAAAACACAATACATAACACAATACCTGGGGAATATGGAATTGGAACAAATAAGTGTTAAACAGACCAGCTTCACAGATCCACTAAAGCCACATTAATACACAAGCAGTAAGTAGGAATCTGTATTACTGTAGCCTTTAGGGTTTAAGTGAGAGCACTTTTAAATATAAAAAAAACTCTGAGCGTATACAGTCTTCGCAGTTTGATTAAAAACCCTAAATTCTTGTCATGAAATTATACATTTAGAACAGTGTGTCAATTTCTGTTCATATAGGTTTTTCCTCCTTGTAAACTTTTATCAAGATTCAACATCATCTGCTGTAGTTCCTGAGCATAAGAGTAACAGCAGAGAGACTGCTGACATGTAGTCACTGCTGAATTGTGTTGATTTCACATGCTACTTTTGTTCAGGCATAAAGGTGACCTTGCTGCTCAATGGAGGGTTTAATAACGGACGTGACAGCGTTGAGTTCCTGCAGCTCTTCCTGCAAATTGGATCAAATCTCTGCATGTTTAATCTGCTTGTAGTTACACAATATATACCAAAAAACTTTATCTACTGTATCCATTAATCAAGTCGTCAAAGTTAACAGGAATATAGAAGTCAGCCTGAGCACATATGGGCTGAGCACGCTTAATTAATGTTTGGGAATAACTGGCAGCCATTTAAAGGGTAACATTCATCTCGTAAGACTTAATTTGTGTGCATGTACTGTATTTACATGTGAGCTCTTTACAAAGAAAAACCCTCAACTCATCGTACAGCCTGTCAGGTATCTGTCACTTAGAGTTTTTAACATTTACTTTCTAGAGGCTGAACCATAAATACAACCTGAACCATAATTCTTTTTATTGTTTAATTTTTTTATTTGATTATTGAAATTATACGTCAAGTGGTTGGGATAGTTTTCACTGTCTTTTTTTCTTCTAATTTAATTTCCTTTCTGTTACACCTTCTTCAAAATGGGTCTTTTTCTTTAGCAGGATCAGCAGTAGACATATGAGCCTTAAATAGCTCATAATACATGAATGTTTAATCGGTGGCTCTTTTATAACATAACCTGCATTATAATGGCTATCATGATGACTAGTGAAGATATTTTTAGTGAGGAAAAAGGATAAAAGTCTGAGGAAATGCAATAATATTAACAAACGGTGCTAGTAAAGGGGTTATCCTTAAATATTTATTAATTTGCCTACTAAGAGCACAAACCAAATTTGATTATTAGGATTATAAGAATAAATTGATGTGAAACAAATACTCGAATATCCTGCTGTGCATCAAAATATTGACATGTTTCAAAGGAAATGAATACAATTAAAGTTTTGCACAACTGAACAGTCCAATTTCCTTTATATTTAGTAATTTACATGCAAAGTGCCTCTGAGGAAAAATTAGTGCATCTGAGAGCCCCCGAAGAGTACTTAAGGCGGCAAACTGAGAAACCACTGAAAATTGGGATAGTTAGGCTTACTTTTAGTTCCAAGTTCATCTTAAAAGCAAATTCAGATCCTATTCCTCAAAGATCTTATCAAATAGTGTTTTGTTGACAGAAACAGTCAGTAATAAATTAAGTTTCATCTTCCATGCATATAGCGTTTGTTTTTAGTTCTAGTAAACATTTGTTACAGCTGTATTTTTTTTATACCTGCATAAACACCAGTGGTTAACAAACATCCATGTGTGCACACTCACGTTGGCTTAGATGCCTCAGCTTGGTCGGTCTGGAGTTTCTCTCCTCCCTCCACCTCCATGGTGCAGTAAACAATCCTGTTTGGGGCCAGAGACTTCAGCCCCACCACTTCCATGATCACCACCTGGGAAGCAGAAAAGCCTTAGAGAAGTACGAAAAGGAGAAGTGACTCATCTCTTAAGAGAGGCTGGAGAGCAAGAGGGTCAACAGCAAAAGAGCGGGCAGGAAAATCCACCCAGAAATACTATTAAAGCCACAGTGGGGTTTTACATTCACAGCTAGTGTCTTCACTGTACATGGATCCTGGTTGATTTTCCACTCAAATAGTCTGTAAAAATGGCAACTATTCTCGAAGGAGCCTGCAACTCCCAATCCTCAAAACGGCTAGCAGACATGATCTGCCACATAAAGTATTATAGTATTATATACTCTTTATGAGTTCAGTGTCTACATTTAGCTCTGCTATGGCCAACAGTAACCGTAAGACAGCAACCATGACATTCAGAGAGACAGCCAGAAGCGAAACATGTTCCATCAGGATTGGAGTGCTTTCAATAAAACATTCAGCTTATTCTATTGTTATTAGCCTGAGAGTTTATAAGCTTCTGCTATGCAATAATGTTTTTTTGATAAGTCGTTATACAGATACCTTTGTAGTCTAACAGTTTCTACTCATTCTGTTTGCTTAGACAAAAAAGTTTTATTATTATTTTTTGTAATTGTAGAGAAAACTTAAGTTTCTTTGGAAATCTGTGGAATCAGATATAAGAAGGATTAAATTAAAAGGTAAGCTGTCAGAAAGCTTTAAGATTTATTTACAAATGCAAAAAAGGTGTATGTTTTTTCTAGCTATTTAGAAATACATTAGTCAATTTCATGGAAACTGCATCAATTTGTGGCAATGTGTTTATTTTTTATACAGATTATTTACAAATGTATGGCGGTAACTTACCAATTATAACAGCAACCAGTGCATGTAAAATATCAGTATCTGCTGCATTCTTTTACTTTAATCAATGCTCTTCAACTGTTTAAATGTATCTGTTTAATATAGAATGCACATTATTCCAATGTAATTTAAAATAAGGTCCACTAAAATCACATAGAAACTATCTAATTTATGACCTAATTTATCCAAAAAATTTCTCATCAATTGAGTTTTTATAAATTCAAATAAGAAAAGGAAAAAGTATACCCTTTATCCATCTTTTTGATGACTTCATTTTATCTGTTTTGTCTGTGGTTTAAAGGGTTCATAGAATGGTTATATAGAATATTTGGTGCTGGTCTTTAAGGTCTCTGAATAGGATGTGTAACATTGGTTGGGCTGAAAATGGTATATTTGCTGTTTTATGAGCCCTCATGCAAGCCTGGTTAAAAGCCCTTAAATGAAATGTCAGGTCTTCTTCCTTTTATGGTATGCTCATGAATATTTAGATGAGCTGTGTGCTGATTGGTTGGTTTACAACGAGCAAAGCTGCTGAGCAAAGACGCATCATAGCAACAAGCACTCACTCAGTGAAAAATTAAAATTGTTGATATGGTAGGGTGATCTGATGTCCTCTTTTTTCCGAACATGTCCTACTTTTCCTACCTAAAAAAAATGTCCGGTACATCCATTCACCCACTGAACTATTGTTATTCAAATAAGGCAATATAAACTTGGTTTTGCATTCTATGACCCCTTTAAAAGAAGAGTATTTGGACCTGCTGCAAAACAGCTGCTAATTTGCTGGATTTTATGGTGTTTGCTCCTGCATCTATATAGTGTCATCTGCTTTGTGAATCCAATGCAGATTTAAAGAAAACAGCCTTGAGAGATCAATTAGAAAAAAATAGATTTCACTGCTAACTTAATTTCTATCACAGACCTACATGTTGGTGTTAAATTATGTGAACAGAATATGGACCCCCAATGCAGGCTGCTGCTAGGTGCATTAGTTGTTGCTAAAGGAGCCTTACTCAAATGTCTGAGTTGTGCAAGGTGTGGGCTGTAAACTGCCCATCTTGATTTAAAGGTTTTCAGATGTCTTGAGACTATATATTCTATGATTTTAAAATTTCTCTCACTTTCCTGCTTCTGAAAGAAATTATAGATGGACCTGGAAAGCTTTGTTACATTTCTTAAGTTGTAAATAAACAGGACATATCTAGAAAAACTGGTTTGGTTTTGGTTTAAAAACTGGTTTGGTTCGCCAAATGGTAATGCAATCCATGACACCGTTGCAAAGTTATCTGCAAAAATGAAACCTTTAACATGTATTGGACTTATTTTGCTAAAGGCAAGACAAATTCAAGAAATGAAATCTACCAGGTATAAGGTAGCAGTACTGTTTCAGGTTCCTCAATCAGAGAAGAAGATTTTTCTTTTTGGTACTATTTAAGTGCAAAAACAGTATAATGCCCTTACTTTACTATTTCACAGTAAGGGCATGATGTACTTTAGTTATATTGACTATTTCACAGTCAGGAATGCACCCATTGACTGCAAAATAGCACTGCATCATAAAGGAAGAGAGGTGTGATTGCTCTCTGTTCTGTGGTGATAGCTCATCTGAGACAAGCTGATAACAAGATGAGTCACATTTCCCATTACAGAGCAGGTAAATAGGTTTTTATGCACGCATGTGTACATCAGTCTGTTCTTCACACTGCGTCTGGCCAACCGTCTGAACAGGTGTGCTGTCTGCTTCTATTTTTAGTATTGAGCAGAGAAGTGTTTCTCATTAGCTTCGATTTTTTAAGTCTCGCTCAGGCAGGTGCAGCTTTGCACGGCACATAAGACATTTTATAAGGATCATAATAGTAGACATTGGTTAAAGTTGTGCAATCCAAATGATGCATTACCTCCAAAGTAAAGGAAAGAACCACATCAGACTTGGAGAGAGTGTTCTCATCCTCCTGGCCCATGTCAATGATGGAGGTGTTGTGGCCTCGCTTCAGCTTCTGGAGTTTAAACTCTCCACCTTTTGACACAGGCATACTCTCCAGGTTGGCCATCAGCTGATTCACTGAGGACTTGAGCTCCTCGATGTACATTGCCTCCATCTCTTTAGATACAAATTTGGGAAACTTTCCTCCCTGTTGGGGGGTACAGGAAAGAGACATATCCAAAAAAAGACTCAGAAACAAACGCTTGAGAATTTAAAGTGTTTCAAGGTCAGAGGATATGATCAGTGAAAATACAAAACAAAACAAAACAATATAAAGCTCTGTGATGATTTTTTTTCTCCTACGGAAGCTTCAGTATGGTCTTATTACTACTGGCACTATCTCTGAAATGTTAACTATATAACAAAGCATATTAAAAACAGTCTGAGGACACCCTGCAGAGTCTGACTCACCCTTGCAATCTGGTCTGCCATCTGAAGACGACCATCAAGCTCTCTTCTGATCTGTGCAGCCTGCTCATCCAGATTGTCCAGCTATTAAAAAAAGCAAAGAAAAGAAGGTCATTTTGGTCACCTAAAAAAATAATGAAATACTTTATCAATCTAAGGGTCAACAACAATGAGTGGTACTAGCTCAACATTTTATCTCAGCATCAAATCTTAAAAAAATAATCCTGAACAAAGCCTTTTAAAATTCATATGCATTATTCGTGATACAGAACCAAGACAGTGGAAAATCACAGATCTTTACATGAATGAGCTCCTAGAGGATGTGCCATATAATTGAACACATTTTTCACTCATCCATTATGAAAGGCCCTTTGTCCTAGCAGGCTTGTGGGGTGTTATTTCTCTTTCCAGCAGTCACCATGAAAGAGATGAAGCAGGTCACCAGACCATCACAGGACAGATTTAAGACAGATTTAAATATTCGCTTACAATAAACATAAAAATTAGGTAGGTAAGTAGGTTTGCACTTACAAGTAATTTGACTTGGTGTTGGTGATGCAAACAAATTAGATATATATATTCAAAATGCAGAATCTATAGTTATGTACAATATAAAACATACAATATACTATATACAATATATATTATATAGCTATATACGACATACACAGTAGACTGTGCATTAATGTAACGCAGAAGATCTGGAGATGCTTCATTTGTGTAGCTTCTATGTCCTGAACAGGGGAGGGAGAGAGGCAGTGGAAATGTCACAGGGGTCTCTGGGCCTTGTTGATGAGGCTGGTAGCGGATGTAAAGAAACTGTTCTTGTGGAGTGAGGTTTTGGTCCTGATGGACCGCAGCCTCCTGCCAGAGGGAAGTGACTCAAATAGTTTGTGGCTGGGGTGCGTGGGATCAGCCACAATCTTCCCTGCATGCCTCAGAGTGCTGGAGGTGTCCATTCAACCTTCGGAAATACTAACTAAGGGTAGTCATTGCAAACTTAGAACATTACATTATTTTCTGATGTCATAGATAAAAAATATATATATATATAATATCACCGTTTCAACTGCTGTATTTTAAATCTTTCACTATATACATATAGTAGAGCCACACAAAAAACTGTTTGTTTAAAAGATTGACTAGTTTAGTAGAATAATTAATGAGGTGATAGGGGATAGTATTATCTCTACCTGAGTTTATTTTCCAATTATGTTTTTCATTTTTTGTTCTGGTTATATAATTCTCAGTAAAACTGTGGCACACCTGTAGAATAGACAGTTACAGTACCATGTTGTTACATTGTTCTGTGTATTAATTTCTGGAAGATCTAGATTTTTTTCGTTCATTACGGTTAGCCTGGTTATAGAACAAAAAAATATGGAAATCCGAGTTGTTTCTCTGACTTCCAAAAACTATTATAATAGGCTTAAATATAAGTAATGACTACCAAATAAAATGGAAAATAGCATCTCACGCAAAAAGCCAAACCTGAAGTAGCCTGGAGGCTATGTACAATGGGGGTAATTTAAAGATCTATTAGGTGCATAGTTTCAGTTTGTAACTTTTTATCAATAGGACCTCAAACGACAAACGTTAATGCATCATGTTTCAAAACTGTTTCGAAATATGCACGGCAGAGGACAAGTTTCAGTTGAGATTTATGCAAATATGTTCAATAATTTACGGGTCAATCCAAGCATATGTCTATTTAGGTGTTGATAAATATTTTTACTGAAAACACTCTTTTTTTAATGTTAAAATGTTTTTTCGTTTATATTTTTCATACAGAATTTACAACAAAGATAACCAAATATGGCATTCACTGTTTAGTGGAAGAATTAGATGCTAAACTATGCATATATAAAATAAGATTTAGATTTTTTTTACACAACATAAACTGTAATGTATTCGTGATGATTCAAAGGATACTGCTTAAAGTTGTCGTAAATTTCCTTCCAAATTAAATCTGGCTTTTCTAGACGATACTGTGCAGAAATGCACAGGCAAGAATTGTCTCACACATTTCCTCAGGCTTTGACAGCAGATTTAAGGCAGACCCGTTTTCTCTTCTGTCTCTGTTAAGTACCACTTAAAAATAGACTGTACCTGTTAAAACTGGCAATGAAATAGGGTGTGTCCCGCCTATTTTCCAGACAGCTTTTTGTATTATAAATATCTGATCACACACAATCTGATCTAGAGGGAAATCCATACAAATGTTTCCCATAAACATAAAATGAGCATGCAGCTGTTTCTCTACTGTATGCACACTTGATAAATAAACAACATACAGTCCTGAATCCCTTTTATTTTGAAGTTGGAGAGCTTTCATTGCTAAGTTAAATTATCATTGCATATTTTCTTTAATAACAATTATGTTGAGAATTCTGAGGAGTATAGAATTGTGTTGGACCTTATAGCTGAATGAAAAAGAAGAGGATTTGCAGTTTCTTAGACTTAAAGGCGAAAGGCTTTGAGGACCAGTGAATCTCAGTGAATGTAGTTTAGTCTTGGAGCTTTTGAATGTTTAATTTCATAACCTTAATGTGGGCAATTTCTCCATAACTTCAGCTGCAGCTGCCGGCATAAAATTAAGACACGTTTGACTTGTGAAAGAGAAATAAGCCCTTCATCAAAAAAGCAATTAATCCATACAATAGTTTTTTCTTCGTCATTTTTAGCGTGTCGCCTTTTTCCTCCCAGCGGCTGTGCCAATGATTCTAAATCCCATATTCATGTAATAGTTATAATATTTTCTTTTTTTTTTATATTTGCAATTGCCAAATGTTTTTATATAAGGAAGAAAGGAGATGAAAATATCTGTCATGGATATTAATGATTTTGCTTACAGTCCTTTTAAGATTGACATTAGAGTATATCACTTTCTTATTCTTTTGACTTGTTATGACACAGCAAGCAGGACCTTGGGTGAATGATGTAATTTCGCTTTTTCAAGATGAAGATTAGACTTTAAGAAAAATAAGGAACTCAAACACAATAATCAGGACAAATATAAGTTTTTTTCTTTTAGAGTTTTTACAGCACTAGTTGCTTATTTTTCTGACAGTAGGCTGACAGGAAAGGGAGTATGAGAGACGGGGAGAGACATGCGGTAAAGGACCACAGGTCCGACTCGAACCCGGGTCAGCTGCGTCGAAGACTAAGGCCTCTGTACTGTATATGGGTCGTGCACGTTAACCACTTCACACTCGAGGACAAATATAGATTTTCACACTCTATTTTATTCTAGATTGAAAGTTTTGCGGACTCCTTTAACTTAAAAAAATGAAAATTTAACCTACACTAAATACAGTGTTTAATTTTTTATCAAAAATCAATTTCCACTTCACATATTTACTTTGGTAGATTCAGAGTATGAAAAGTAGTCTACAAACAAAGATACATTTTATTTTATTTGTTAATGGTTTCTGATGAATACATATAACAAGCAAAATATTAATAGAACTCTGTTTTTACAATCATCAAAATGTCTTTTGGACCCTTTTTCTTACTTTAAAATCAAACTTAACTTTTGAAAGTGTATGTCAAATCAGTGTTACTATAAGAGGGGGAAAAAACTAGCTGCAATTTTTTTTTTATATATTTAAATATCATCACACAGATTAGCTGCTATTTAAAATAACAGAGTATGGATATAAAAAGACCAATCAGCACCCTAGTTTCTTTCCAACTGAGTGCAATCATAGAAGCACCATGTGGCGTCATACATGAAAAGATCCAAATCAAAACCAACTTCTGCCTTGGTGCAAAAGAAAAGAAAGCAAATGGCCTCCTCATCGAAGGCACTTCTAATGGACTACAGAAGTTTTGACAACTGTCAAGAGGTTATGTTTTAGGTGAGTTTGTGTGTATGTCTGGGTAGAGGATAACTTGAATAGTTTTGAATGGATTTTTGACATTTTTACCAAAGGCCCAAGAAACAATCCATTAAATCTGGTGATGGTCCACATCATAATCCGGGTGGAGGAATGAAGGATTCATTATTTGGAGGAAAAAATTTGAATTTCTCCTTTTCTTTTTCATTTCAGTCAGCAAAATTAGAAGGAGCTCCAGAAAAGCCAAGCTGAAACAACCACTAAATTAAAGCAAATTTTATTAAAAAAAGTTACTGTAAAACTTTGATTTGGGTTTGATTTGCACTGAAGTCTGTAGCAATTAGATTTTCTGAGTCCTACTTGAAATGTTTTTTTTTTTTACTTTTCTTCAGAATGTCTTTTTTGAAATGAAAAAAAAAATTTATATGATGTATCAAATATAAGTAAAGGGTCAGGGTTATTATCTGAAACAGTGAAATAGTAGGGATGCCCATTGTCTGTGTTTTTCTCTATGCTTCTCATTCCTTCATTTATTCTCTCAGCCAAAATATCTAATTTCTGTCACATTTGATGCTGTGAGTCACCACTTAGCAACATGTTCTCAGTGAGCTGAAAAGGACAAATTTGCACTAAAGTTGGACTCAATAAGACATAAAACATTTAAACGAGCAACATGGTCTGAGTTTCCTCAAAAATATGGGTTGTCATTTAAAATATCTTATGTGATTATGGGTTAATTAACCAATTAGGTGCATTTGATTACATTTTCCCCAATGAGAGAAAATTTACAAAATATGTCAACCTATAGTCAATTATCACCTTCAAAGGATTGCAATTCTGCAAACCATAAAGAAAATCCATGAAATCTACAAGACCAACTTTACTGTCACATCTTAATTTAACAGAAAAAGTGAAGTGCATTTTTTGCATTCTATTTTAATAAGCTCTTAAAAGTCATAACTTTCCAGAAGAATCTCCAGAAATGCTGCACAAGTAGAGATCAAAGCATTCAGGGTCTTGCTAGTTTCCAGGTTCTTCCCTCAGAATTTTTTTAGCTAATTTTTCCCGATATATAATTTAAGCTTGGAATAAATATTAAACAACTCATATAAGTGCTTAGTAAAAGACAGGTTCATTGCTGTGGCCAGCTTCCACTTCAAAAATAATGGCCAAGCAACCCCTCTTGGGAATTTTTAGGTCACACAAACACACTGAATTACAGCAGTAATGCTGGCTTTGACATAACAATATGAAAGAAATGCCTGAAATATAAAAAATAGTAGAATTTGGGGGTACCGTTTTACATGATATATTGCATATTCCTTCATTAAAAATGTCAATTTACCCCCTTTTAGTTTCATAATTATTGAAACAATTTGTTCCCCATACGCAGGACAAATTGATTGGAGTCCAACACAAACACAAAACTAGGTTTCCTCATTCTCAGCAGTAACCTGGGGCAACTGCCCATTACCCACTGACTGCCCTTGCATAATAATAATAACAAATGTGTTTAGAAGAGAAACAAGTTTTATCTTCTATCTGCTGTGTGTGAGTCTACTTTTCTACTGTCGTGCAGGAAAAATGCCTAAGAAGTACAAAAGTGTAAAGAATTGATACATTCCGGCTGGCAATTTTTTGAACAATATTTTTTATCAATTATGCTTAAAAAAACAGAAGTGCATCATTCCTGCAGCTGAGCTCCTTGTTCTGTTTTGACTGTAGTGGGTTTTTTTTTTACTCTGCAACAGACTGACGTACTCCGCCTCTCTACCATAGACTGCTGTAGATAGACCCCGGCCCCACAGCCACCCTGACGGAATAAGTGGGAGAAGACGGATGGATGGATGGATGGTTGTTTTCGAAACTCCTCTGGCCTCCTGCTGGTGGGATTCATGCAAGAAATGGCCTGTCTGGGCCTCTGGGTATTTCACCTATTCCTATTACATTAACTGGCCTCATCTCTCAACCTTTACCATATTGATTTTCTGCCCTTCTCAGCAATCCCTTTTGAAAGAGAATGAGCCCAAGTGAGCATTCACTTGGGGAAGAAGTAGAGTATGTTACAAACACATGGGGAACAGACAGAGAATATAGTATTTTATCAAAACAGGATGGGAGAAGAGAGAGTCTTTTTTTATTCCGATGTAAAGTAAAGCATTTTTCATCATCAAATTAACAAGTCGTTCATTTTGTTCACTGATCTGCAGGATATGAACTTATGTCAGCCAGATGCCACTTAAATGAAGGACTATAAGCATGGGCAGTTACATCTGATTCACTACCAGCACTGGCCACTAAACAGTCACCCTGCTACATAACCCAGAGTTCCAGTTTAGTAGAGCACATAATCAGACTTTGCCACCAGCAGTAGCAGGATGTCTTGGTAGGAGGCCCAGTGGTATTAATCACAAATCACAGAGTGATGCTTAACTAAAGAATGTGGTAAAAAAGGAAAGAAAAGAAGAAATAACAAAAAATTTGCCTGAAAAATTAGGTGACTAATGCAGTTAGCATTCCTATTTAGGCTGGGGAAAAAAATCCTTCAGATCTGACTCGGACGGAGACAGCAGAAAAAAAATGCATTTTAAAAATCAAACAGAGGAACATATTGACACCTATTGAACCTCCAAGGTACCCTAACAAACAAAGCGGCAAATGTAAACCCCATATGGATGGGTTAAGTCCATTAGCCTCATAATGAAAAAATCTTGGTGTGTATAGTGATATGTACAAATACCTCTCTAAATATCATGTATCTATTGTTGTATGGCTAGAGAGCTGCAGAAATGAGATGTATAAGACAGTATTTTAGCAGTAGCTGAAATGAAAGCAGGTTAAAGGCTAGTGGGTATTTAACAGTCCAGCTGATGACAGAATCCCAGGTGGCTACTGGGACATTCACAGCAGATAGAAAACATGACTAGGGTAAATTCTTGTGAAAAACACTTACAAGACAGCAGGATGAGATTTAACATGGAGGAACAGAGGCAGAGGGCTATATTTAGATGTGCTGTGTTTGCATGTGTGTATGATAAAATATGCAGTGTGGGGTAAAATATGTGTCTGAATGCACCATTGCTGTGAGGTCTGTCTTCACATCTCAATTTCTAACATTTTATAACTCCTTTCAATATCTTACTGTGTCCTTACTAAAACAAAGAAAGTGGAGCTCTTCGCCCTAGTATTAGAGCTCTTACACTGGTTCTAATATCGCAGAGAATAGACTTTAGAATACTTCAGTTAGTCTATGAATCTCTAAATGGCTCAGCACTGAAATCAATCATAGACATAATGTCCGTGTATTAACTACCCAGACTTCTCAGGTTTTCTGTCTCAAGTCCACTCTACACTACATACCCAAAACCCAAGCCAAACATGGAGAAGCAACTTTTATTTCTTACACACCACTAATCTAGTACATATTCTGAGAAAACTGTAAAACTGCTAAAACCTAAGTTAAATCAAGATTCAAAAGATTATCTAAACTTCTTGGCTACATTTGTCATATAACTTCCTTTTATTTGACTTTTTTATTATTAACTTAACGGTATATATATTTATTTAATTCTCTTTATTTATTCATGTCATGCCACATGTTACAATATACTTTCTCTGAGTGGTTTTAAATAAACTTACCTTGCCTTTCAAACATAAATATTTGATCACCATCACTCTTCTATTTTTTATTGCAGATTAAGTAAATATGGAGGTTTCCAGTAGCAACTGATTGAGCAATTACAGATTTTTTTTTGTTGAAGTTGACCATTAATAAATCTGGTGGTCAAAACTGAAAACTCTAAAGTCTCTCAATTCCAAAATTATTTCTTGGGTTTCTATATCTGCTAAATATTACTCATGTACTTTATGTATGAAATCTTCATCTACAATTTCTATATTCTTCCAACAGGTATTTCCAAAGATTCACCTATTTTCTCCAGAATGTTAACAAAATTAGATATATCATGTCCAGGACTGATTTAAAAAAACCTGCATGGTATTTCTAAAGGCTAGGCAAGCAGATATTTCATTTTTCATGCTCCTCTCCTTGTCCCTGAGGTGGACATCCTATTTTAAGACCGGGATTCAAACTTTCCTTTTTAATAATGGTTATAGTTAATATAGATAGGTTATTCTTTAATATCTCTGTAGCAATGCTGCTATAGGTTTAGCCTGCTGGAGGACACAATGACAACTTTTCCTCAAACTACTGTTTTTTACAACCAATCTTCACTTTGGTCTTATCTGCTTTTATGGCAACATTTAACTCCATGATCTCTTTATTTCTTTTTTTTTATATTGGCTACTTTACATATTGCCTGTAGCTTCAAGCTAGCTTCAGCTGTGACATCATTCTGGAGTGAGTGTAGTGGTAGTGGGGGTGCATCATTACAGTATGCTGAACTGATGATACACTTGGACCTTGTCTTTTTCTGGTAAACCCTGTTTCTCTTTCAGACATGTGTAACCAAGTAAACACCTCTGTTACTGTACATGTATATTTTGATTTAGTTGAGTTTTTTACTTAAAGAAAGTCTTGTTTTCGGGGAGGAAGTTTTGATGCTCTTTATTATTTACTTCCTGTTTATCAATTACTTCATCTCCATGGGCAGGGTTCTGAACTTTTGATCTTTAGGCTATTTGAAATCATAAATAAACATACTAATTTGATCAATTACCCTAGTCCCTTAAATTAGCTTCTCAAATATAGCCTAGTATTGTTAATACTGATACTATACTCTTTTGCAAATACAACTAGTGTGTGTTAAATGTACAAAAAATTTAGCTGCTATATAACTATGGAGACATGATATTTAGCATTTGTTTTCTAACTGGCTCTCCAGGACCTACTGTCCTGCATGTTTAGGTGTTTCCTGGCTCCCCAACCTGACTTATTAAACAGGTGATTAACAGGCCTCTGCAGCCCTTGGTGGCTGCTGGGAAGGAATGCAATAAACTGCTGCAGCAGAAACACATTTAAAACAGAAAATGTGAGACCCATGTTTGAAAACTACTTCTTTATAATACTGGGTAATTCTAATAGAACATTTCTTTGAAATATTTAGTTTAATAAAATAAACATGGTAGTAAAAATTATAAATAAGACACGCCATAAATATTGCACTAAACTGCAAATACCCATGACTTATTGTCATGACATATTACTTGAACAGCTATAGGTTATTGGACTTATTGTGAATTGCAAAACATATATTGTGTTATGTCTAACCATCTGGTATGTTTTTCTAAAGTTCACTAAATATGTTTTATTAGAAATGCTCTGTATGATCAATATAAACAACTTTAAATGACTCGCTTGTTAGGTCAGTGAAAAAGCTTAATTAGTGGAGCTATTTGTTGAATTATATATTATATTCATTTTGTAGCTTACTTTATTACCAATCATTAAAATGAGCCACCCCAACTGAAACAGTGCTTAGTGCTATTATTTGCTCCACATTTACTTCTTCTGTAACTGCACTACTGTACTGTACTCAAGCACAGAGAAACACCATCAGAGACGTCTGTCCAGAAACACATGTGCCCTCCTCTGTCCTCATCATCAAATGTGCACATTCTGTCTTGTGGTTTGACCTGCAGTGGTTAACGAGGTTGTTTTGTTGCAACAACTTCTCACTGTTTTCTCAAAAACATCCCAGCTCATGCTTTGGCTATTGTGCAGCAAAAATTACTTATCAGAAAAATTTATAATTTTCCACTGTTTGTTTGAGCAATGTATCACACGGTGCTGGACATTACCAGAATCATTGATTAGGAGAGTTTTGCTAGAAGAAGACAGAGAAAGTACATAACCGTTACAATAAAGCCTGATTGAGGGTGTTTACCCCATATTTCAGTTTGTTTTTAGCATCTGCAATGTTTTTAAATCTAGAGCCTGTTTTAATCATATTGAGTTGACTCATATGTAACGTTTATAGATGTAAGCATTTCGTTTACAAAATCAAAGACGATTAGAATAAATTAAATATAATTTCTACTGCCATGTTCTGCTTACGACTATGAGTAAGCATATGAGAGCTAGCATGAGTGGCTAACTTCACTTGAACTCCTTAAGCTCCGTCCTTCACTGTTGCTCTTTGAAATGTTGCCTGTTGTAACCACTGGAGTTGTCAGCACGCTTCTATTCAACCGCTCTTGGCATTATGTACTGAAACACTTCCTAGGCGTAGGAAAGAGTCGTTCCCATTACGTGTGCAATTAGGCAATTTTCTTGTTAATATGCATAACCTAAAATGACCGTAGTATTACAATTTTCTAAATTTCACTGTAAAAAGTGATTTTAGAGCCTGAAATTCTAGTATCTGTGGGGTCTATATTTTAGTATTGATTAGTACTTCAATACTAAAATGTATTAAGGTGCCGATGTACAACGGTGTAAATGTGGATTGGCCTGATGTGTTGGTGTAGATAGTAGATAGGTGGTTTGTGCATGTGTTAGATAGTTTGTGCATGTGTTAGATAGATGTGTTTGTGTAGATAGTAGATAGATAGTTTGTGCATTCTATTTATGTCCAGGTAAATTTTGTTTGCTTGGAAATTGGTGTTTGGTTTAGTTGATGTTAACTAGTTTCTTTTGTGTGTATTTGGTTGATTAATTTATTTTTGTTTGTTAAATCGTCTGAAATAAATTCTTATTCATTCATTCATTCATTCATTCACATCAATGTATGTGCAATTATCTATTTGAGGGAGACAATTAAAGTGTGGCATATGCTCTTGCACCTGAGAAAACACGTGTGCCCATGTTCAATGTGTGGGAGTTTAGAGCTCTGTCCATGTCTGTGTGCACAGAACCCCATGCAAATGTGTAATGAAATATATCAGGGGGATAGATAATTGTTTTTTTTAATCAGAAAATGGAGCAGAGGGCCAATCTGGTGATTTGAAGGATGGTTCTCCAATATCTTTCCTGGTCCATCATTTCCCATAATTCAGTGCAATCAAAGCAAATAGGGCAAGCTTTGGCATCAATGGTGAATGACAGCAGCAAAAAAAAAAACATGATCAAAAAATCTGTATACGCTCCAGATAACAATATTAGATTTGTCCTTAATATCGTTGATTAAAAGTGGAGTTTATTATCATAAAACTAATTATTCATGCCAAATGTTGTCCTGATCATGACTCTGATAGCTGGCCTAATTGCTCATCTCATTCACCTGGACAACCGTCATTTTTTTACAATAGAATATCTTCTTCAAAATTGTTGATATTTGAATATCACAGAGTATTAGAGCATTGCCCTTGTTCAAGTCTCAAAACACAGAAGGCTGAATGCATGTCCTGTGTGATTTTATACATGTTTGGTAATAAAAATGTAGATCTCTCATCTTCCTCTATATAATAATTGTTCTTTTTTAGGGTTTACTTTAACTATTGTCATATGGAATATATTGTACAACCTTTAACTATTATGCTGCCATTAGCATTACACTGCCATGGCATTGTAGCTGAGATGAGCATATTAGGTAATGCTAGCATAGTATCTAATGAAAACACAGGTAATGTTTGCAAGTGACTGCTTTTACATCTTCTGCTTGTGATATGCAGATTCTGCAAGTATTAAACTGAACACTGACAAAAAGAACAACTCATATTCATTTAGTCAACCTCCTAAACAATTTTTAGACATTTTTTTTCATTTTTATGACAACTGTTTCTACTCCAGTAAAATGTCTTCAGTGACTCAGCTTGCATTTTAGGATGAAATTTAAGGGGATTTTTTTTAGATATAAAAAGATATAAGTCAAGGAATCATGTATTGGGGAATGTTTAATCTAAAGTTACATCATCACCTACCCATTTAACATAAATTTTATCTTTGTAATAAGCAATGTTGAGATTTTGAGGCAGTTCCACCCTGCAGTTTGACACCCCAGGTCTTTCAGCTAAGAGGTGGTTCGGCAGGAATAGCAAATGCTCTCATCCTCTCCCAATCCATTGTACAGTGAAGAGGCTCCATTACACAATTATATCATCTACAGGCTAAAAGAAGGAGATCTTAGGCCTCATTTTCCAACTAACAGTTGCTGACATGACAAATTATAGAGGAAAAGGAGGAGCCTTCTTCAATAGCTGATGGGAGGACGGTATGCCAGTGTGGGGTGTGCAGCAGACTGTGATTTATGGATGTACTAGGGGAAAGTCTGATCCTGATGTGCTTGCACAACACTTTGACACCTAGGCTTGGGTAATTCAATCATCCATTTGAGACTAGGGAATCATTTTATGAGAGAAAAAGTCAAATGGTGTGACTTTATTTCAATGGTTACAGAAACAAAATGCTTCTTTCATTGTTGTTTCACATGGTTTATTGCTAGTTTGTTATAATTTTTTTTTTACTTCTATTTATGGCAACTAAAGAGATTAGAACATGACTTGCCTTTTGACTACTATTGGAAAATTACAGATAAGATAATGATAGTAATATAATCTGCTATGAAAATACCATTATTTATTTTTCCATAAACACACAATGTGTAGTTAAACATAGTAAGTGAAATTAGACATATGTGTTATAACAGTGTGATCTCAGATTATATATATATTTTTTATTAGCTTATTTTATTAGTATTTATCACTTATGTTTGATAATATATTATAAAACTGGCATGTAGGGAAGTGTTGGCCTAGTGGGTAAGAGCAGTGTGCTTGTGCTCTGAGAACGTTGCAAGTACCCGGTTTGATCCCCACAGCCTGCACTCTGGGTCCCTGACCAAGAGCCCTAACCCCACACAACATTCCAGGCGCCACACAATGGCAGCCCAGCGCTCCCCAAGGGGATGGTTCAAAATGCAGATGCAATTGTCCCCTTTGTGGGACAATAAAGGGAATTACATTACATGTTCTGTGTTGGGATCCAGAGGCTTGGCCTCCAGAGGGCGCAGAGGATCCCTTCCTGTTCATTTGTTTTTCTGTTGGGATCTGGGGTGCTGTCTACTTTCCTCCACCAGAGGGCGTACTGAATCTCCTGAACCTGGAGCTGCCCTCACCAGCTGATTCTCATCTGCTCATCAGGGGACCAGTACTTAAGTGGGCTGTGGACAACACCCCGGCGCCAGAGTGTTTGTTAATCACGGTACAGCAACCCTGAGCCAACCAGCCTGTCTGATTCTCTGACTCCACTATAACCAGAACCAGAACCTGATCAGTTGTGTCTTCTCTGCTTCTAGGAAGAAACCTGACTGAACCCTGGACTCTGGAGGAGTCTCCATTGCCGAACTCCGCCTGCCGAATCTCAGGAGCTCTGGAGGAGCTCATCGTCTGAAGCCTGCCAACCAGCTCTTGACTGAACCCTGGAAACTCTGGAAGAGTCTCCCTTGCTGAAATCTGCCTGCCGCATCTCAGGAGCTCTGGAGGAGCTCATCATCATAAACCTGCCTTCCTGCTCTTGGTAGCCAACCTGGAGATCTACAGCCCAAATCTGCCTGCCTGTTCTCTAGGTGAGAACTTAGAGTAACCCAAGGACTGAGTCTAAGCTAGTGAGAAGCCTAGCCCTGCTGCTGCCTAGCCCTCTGCTAATCCCTCTGCCTCTGGACTCCTCTGGTTTCCTCTCTCAGCCTGAACCAAAGGACCAGAGTATCCTGTGTGACCAGCCTGGACTCATTCTGTATCAGTACAATCATCTGGATTGTGTTTTCTTTAATAAACTGTTGAACTTTTCATCCAGTCTCCATGGTGTTCTGCATTTGGGTTTAGCTTCCATAACCCAACATGACATACTGTAGCTAGGTTAAAATAAAAGACATCTGCTACTAGACCCAACTTATACCCAACTAGTATTATTCAATTTAAAAAAATAATTATTTAAGTATTATGAAATTACTTTCTAAGCTATATATTTAAGGACAAAATATCAAACAAAAATGAATGTCTTTTTGCATCTAGCAATTGAAAAAAAATGTTTACTAATATGTATGAAATTTATTTAAAAAGTTAACATATTGTGGAGGCTCAAGGTGTATGTCATTGTATGTTATTCCAAACCCCAATAAAAAAAGCCTTCAGACTTTTTTTAGAGTTACATGCAATGATACATCAATCAATTGGACCAAAGATCAAAGTTAGCATGTTTATCTCTAGATTGTTTTCTCTTTTTAATATATGCATCCAAACTAAAAACTCCACTGATTTCTGGTCCATATCAACCAGCTTTATATGCTTTTATACACTTCAGATAACATTAACAAGTTTTTTTTGCAAAAACAGAGATCTAAGAATAAAGCTGCAGAACCTCTACATTTGTTCAACTTTAGTCCCAGTTCCTAGTTTAAAATCAATGACAATTTCTGTCCACAATTTTCTTGTGTAGTTTTTCTGAAGGTACTTTGGCTTCCTCTGAAAGTCTTGAACCATGCACTTTAGCATGAAGCATGAAGTGAGGATGCCAAATTGCCCTTAGGTGTAAGTGTGTGCAGGGATGTTTGTCTGCTTTGTTTGTCTCTATGTTGGCCCTGTGATGGATGACTATATCTATCCCTCTTAACCATTGATTGTCTGAGACAGGCCATAACTCTGAATGGAAATAGGTAGGTAGGGAAAAAGGGTTAGGAAGTTCAGCTGAAAAAAGCATCTTAACAGAGCAGCATTCCATCTATGAATACTTCTGTATAACTGAAAAATGTAATACATACAGACGTAATTATTTTTCTGATTTTATTTTTATTGAAGCTTGTGTTTTCCTTTAAGCAACACATTGTTCTTTATTTCTGACATTTTCTTTTGTGTTAATGTGGAAACACAATTAATTAAAATGTGAAAAAAATTCCTTTATGGAGAAAAAAAAAACTTTTTTGGATTCCTTGGCAACCCTTCATCAACTCAACTCAATTCAATTCATTTCAACTCAATTCATTTCATTAACACTTTATTAATCCCAAAGGGAAATTCAGTCAATCCCACGGGAAATTCATGTAATAACTACTGACACAAAAAGTTCTAGACCTTGAAATACAATACTACTCAAACAAATCAAATGCTCTCCAATAACACACTGATGAACAGTGTCTAATTCTATGTTGAGATCCAATGATACCATCATTGTTGTTCTTCTAAAGTCTGCAGTTATGCAGATTCAATTGAATTCTATTCAAAATTACTTTATTGATCCCAAAGGGATCAGTGTTGCAGTAATTTATGGGCTGTTGTTTTTTTCATTGAGTTTTTGTATATGTTGGAACAGTCTTCTGTAGAGGTGTGTCTTGTACAGCATCTGGAGAAACCTTTAAAGTAAACATTCAGAGGATGCTTACAGTTGTCCAATATTGTCTTAATTTTATGAAGAATTCTTCTTTTTGAAATCATCTAGTTCCTAAAACAGAGTCAGCCTTCTTTATCAGCTTCTTGAGCTTCTTTGGTCATTTACTGTGATCCAGCACACAGTCCACAAAACACTTATAGAAGATATGCAGCATCGTATTACAAAAACTGAAGGACTTAAGCTTCCTTATGAAGTATAGTCTGTTACAATGACGACTTCACAGTCGAGTCCGTTGTCCAGGTCATTGATGTTATTGTACACCTTCAACAGCGTAACCTTAGTAATATTATGAGTGCAGAAACTAAATAGCAAAAGTCAAAGAGGCTGGTTATTTATATAATATAGTATCTAATGCATGTCATTTTCAAAGTTCAGGATATATAATATTCTTACAGAGGCATAGTAAAATATTTTATCTTTAAAATGTCATAAAATCATTCATGTGAGATTGACAGAACAGTCATCTCTGATATTCATCTAATGAAAAGAATATTTAAAGCCCATAATTGAGCCTTATTCTTGCAGGCATTATATACAGCACATGTGCACTGCGGCTACAGAATTAGTGAAACTTTTGCTCAAATACAGCACCAAAGACCCAATAAAAATGTCACTTGGTTAGGCCTTACAGATGCTTCACGAGCTTCAACATGCGGAATGTTTAAAAATGGAAATTAAACTAACGAAGTGACCTGCTTTGTGATTATTTTGGCCATTTACTTTCTGAGAACTTCAGTATAATTTAAATCTCTCATATCGTCAGTTGATCCTTAAATTTAAAAATCAAACATTAATATTACCGCAAAAGAAACACACTCCATCCCACCACATCAGAACTGTCTGCGTTCCACATCCTTGATTCAATATGCAAGCTCACACAATTAAATTTGCTTTATGTTAAAAAAAAATCCTTAATCTCCACACATTTTGACCTATATAATGTGTTTTTGTTATTATTATGCTAATGTAATACAGGAAGCTACTATGACTGCAGTGTGAGATTTTTCTCTTTTTGATATGGAATAAAATGCAAACAGGTCTGTTGTAAGCATATATATTTTCAACATGGCAACATGTTTTTTGGGGGGTATTCTAGAAATGTCTGTCCCTGCTGCAGCAATAAATAAACATTAATGGAGCCATTGAGGAGTAGATATTGGTTGGCACAACAGTCGACTGCACCAATCTGATCAGACTGGTAGCCATTTTAGGGGGGGATTTTACTTTAGCACGAGACAGAAACAGAACATTTCTTACTTCTGGTTAACTGTAAAGTAACTCCAAATAAAATAATTTCTTAGAGATAACATCTAAGAAAGTTTAGCTCTGTGTCAAAGCTGCTCCAATCTGACTTTAATTTCACCCATCCTGATTATAGAGTTTTATCATTGAGTAGGGGGTTTATTAAATGATAATATCATCATTATTGTGAGCTGATATATATGTCACCTCAGCAATTGTAGTGAATATGATGCCAAAAAAACCTGGAAAAGTACTGAAAAGAAATTATGGCTCTTTGTCTTTTATTTAAATTAAATATTTCTTCTCACATTGCCTGAACTATATTCCATTTTGCACATAATTTGGCACATTACACTGCAAGAACTGTACATACATTTTGCAGCTTATCTAATGCATTACTCATTCCTTAAAACATAGTATATTCAGAGGCATGACATTTTGATCTGCATGCAGAATCTAGGATTATGGTACCAATGAAACAGCCAGCGTAAAATTGAAAGTAAAGAAAACTAGGTTATGCAAGCACAAGGACTGGGTGGAAAAATACACAGAGCTGTGGTGATGTACTGGACCTCTGCATTAGACGCTACATTCTAATGAACACTCATGCAAAACAGAACCTATATTGACAGCAACTTCTGCAATCCACTTAGATCTAATCAGTCTCTGATAGGAGACGGATTCTAATGTGCGATTAAAAAAACGCAATCTTGGCTTTTGAAGGTTTTTCAGAGATTTCCACTTTGTGCAGTAAACCTTAAGCAATTCTTAATGTGTCCAAGGTTTTCTCCACATCCTGTTCGTTTAATAGTTTTAATCAATCTCTTCTAGAAAGATAAGAGTGGTGCTGCTTTCAGCACTCCCACAAGGAGCAGTAAAGACAGCAAGGAAAGGAGAGTTATGTCTGACACAAGCACAGAAGAGTCTGCTATTATCTCCGAATAATCCCAACATATGCCACCCCCAATAAAGCATTAATTATCAGCCTGGGTTCAGGGAACATATCTCAAGGATGCCTATTTGATTTAAAAGTTTCTCTGTTTAACATTACGGCCAACAGACAAAAAGGGACAAGAAATTGACTATGTAAATAATACATATAAAAATAATGTAAACACTGATCATATTTGGAAAACCAATGCATTAGTTTTAAGATTAACTAAACACACCTATAACTTATTAACTTGCAGCAATGTTATATTCTACATGTTTTGACATTTAGTCATATTACAACCACAGACTTAAAATGATGTTTATCTTTTGGGTGACGAAGAACACAAAGTAGAACCTAACTTAAGTTATTAGAAAAACAAAATAGCAAAAAAAAAAAAAGAGTAGAATCACCATTAAATGTAATGAATACATTTTTTTTTCAGTTTGGTGAGCAGCAATAACTGTACAAATGCTCCCGCCACGTCCTGCAACGGGTTTTTCATTTGATACATGTATTCATTTGAGCTGCACTAACACAATATTTTCCCTGACATATGATCTATTTACTTTTAGACTGTGTTGAATGTTTATAGGTTGTTTATGCTGGAGGATTAAACCTCTGCCACAGACTTCAGTTCTCTAATAGGTTTGCTTTCAAAACTGCCCTGGGTTTACAGTTTGGTCCATAAATATTTGGAAGGAGACAACAGTTTTCTAATTAAGACTCTGTACATCAACACAATGAATATTTAATGATTCAGATGTAGTTGAAATTCAGACTTTCAGATTTAATTTAGTAGGCTTAAAACGATTGAAAACAATTTTGAGGAACTAAACCATTTTCAGCCAATCTGTTCATTCAAAGAAATACATAAGGACTCCCATTATGATTCAAAAGACCATTCACATTACCCAGGCACAACAAAAGACTCCAACAATCCAGAAGAACAATTCCAGAATTTTTATTGTCATTACACTGTCACAAGTACAGGTCAATGAAATTAACTCTCTGCATGTAACCCATCACCTTGGGGAGCAGTGTGGGGGTAAGGGTCCTGCACGGGGAGTCCCAGGGAGTGTGGCTTGAACTCAGAACCTCAGGATCCCAAGCGCAATGCCCTAACCACTAGACTGCCACTCCCCAAAGCATTCAGATGAAGGGTGAAGGGACCCTTCGTTAGCATGAAGGGTCCTGCCTAAGGACCCACACTGGCAGCTCATCACCCCCAGCGGGTGACCGGTTGACTTACCAATTGTGCTAGCAAGTTCTCTAACAGGTTTGTTGCAAAAACAGCCAAATATCCAGGGCAAGGATACAACTACAGATTGCTCTAGTGCACGCTGACAGAATTGACCAAGACTCCTGGATAGATGATAAGAAAATAGAACTAAAGGTTGCCTTCCTATTTAAGCCTGTTTTATGGCTGTGTGTGCAGCTTAATAATGGTTTTTTTCACCTGTATAGAGAGCTCTTTTGACATTTTTTTTTACATAGAAAAACCTTTCAAATGCATGCACCATAACTCTTATCGACTCAAGTTCTTTTATCTGCTTGACTGAGAGTGGCATAAGATAATTCCCTGATAACTGCCCATAAAACAGCCTTTGATTTGTTGTCAGATTACTCTTGGGTTATTTAAAACAGGGCTACACATGATAAGGAACTAAAACTCCTACACCTCTTATCAATTTATAATGTGGATACCCTCAAAGGAAAGGTGAAAGTTTGGACTCTATGATATCTAAATATGTATGGACCTAACTGTAGCTTCATTGTGTGTACAAGAAGGGAGAGGTCCTACTTAGGTCCTGAAGTAATGTATTGCATTTTTTTCTACAAGTCTATAGAGGAGATTGTGATCTCTTTCTCATCATCTATTGGGGTAGCAATATCAGAGTGACTCACTGATAAAAGTTTAATAATCAAAAGAAAAACACTGGCTCTGTTCTCCAAAAACTCAGACAGAGGGATGGACAGACAGACAGGTTCATATTTTTCTTAATGTAGATGTATTTTAAGAAAGCAGGTATAGCAATTTTCCTGTTATTTTATTTGATGTAATAGTTGCATTGGATTTTTAGAATGACACTAATAGCACCAGTAATAATTTTTTGGATGATTGTCATTTATCATTAGTGTTTGAGACTATGTGCGTATTTCATTAGCTAATAAAAGAAAATGTGTACTTCTTTATGTTTTAAAAGTTTAGGATATGAATAAAATTCTTGTTCTTTCCAAATTTTTAAGGCCAAATTTTCTAAATAAAACTAAAATCTTAGAAAAAAAAATCATAAATTGAAGTTTGAAGTAGAATATGGCAAAATAAAAAGATAAAAAAATAAAAACACTTGCAATGAAACATTAATGTAGCAAATTAAGTATAGGTGCCTTACCTGACAGGCTTGGTAAAGTAGCTGATGCTCAAACTTCTTGATGCCGAGGATATTTTGGAACATCTCATACAGCTGGTCTTTGCTGAGGATCAGCTCCGAAGCTGCGCTGGCGGTCATGCGTTGCTGAGCCTTTCTGGGATCCTCGTCGCCGCGGTAGATGGTGTCAAATTTAGCCATCCAGGAGCTAAGGACTGTTTCCTTACTCAGACCATCGATCTCTGGGAGGCTTCGCACTCGTTTCTCAATGTGCCTCTTGAAGACTTCTCTGAAATCGTTGGCTGAGAAACCGCCACTCTGCACCATCTTAGCAACACGGTCACTCTTAAGGAACACCTACCATGTAAGAGACACATTTAAAGTTTAATATTTATGTTGCTAATAAAAGCTATTAAGTCATAGTTAAATTTAAAAAGTCAGTATACATGTGTGTTTTTGCATGCATTTTGTGATTTAGCAAAAGGCTTAATGCCTGTGGTAACAACAAGCTAACACGGACAGAGTCAGTAGAGACAATACTGTCACTTCATCAAGGGAAGCAGCCATCCAAGCTGACAGCATTTGTCATTGTGACAGTCACATTTTGTTCTTTGCTTCAATTCTCAGCTTCTGAAACATCACAGCAGAGGGGAACATTATCACTGCTTTTTCTATGCATATTTTCAGTAATCAACAAACGTTTTTGCTGAGTCTAACAGAGTTAAGTCAGATTTCTTTGCCTCTCTGTTCTTTGCCCATCTTTACAAGAAATTAACAAAATAGCCCACTGGAGTTCAAAGGTTGGCTTTTTATCTAAAGCAATTGATTAAACATATGTTTTAATAATGCAGTAGACAAAGACATAAAAGCAGCCAAGTATGTATTGGAAGGTAATAATCATATTTATTTTTTGTTAATATACACACATTTATTAAGTAATTATTAGTGTCTTTGAATATTGCAATATTGTTGAGATCATTTCTAAATTATATTAACTTCAAAAGTATCCAGTTAAGAAGCATTTTAAATCTTTCACACGAGTTTGGACATATGGATTCAACCTTTATCTGGTTTATGTGCAGTAGTAAGGGTTGCGGGTTGACAAATTCTTTATCATTCTGAGATAAGTGGTTTTGATGTTCAACTACAATTTCTGGCCTCCTATTTTGTGAAGTGTAGATATCTCTCCTGCAGTATTACAAACCTACAAAGTTGAAATGGTGTTTCTGACCTCTTTGTCCCTCAAAATCTAATTAGTACTAAACACTTCTCCCTTTAGTTTCATTAGACCACAGGTCAGGTCTTCCAAAGTCAATTATTTGTTTATATCTTTTTTTGCAAAAAAGTAATTTTATTGTTTTATGTTGCCCTTCCCCTCAGTGGTATTTGAACCAATTCTATTACTTAACTTATTTAACCATTGATAATAATTCTCTCCTACTACCTTTGACAAACATCATCACAAGGTATTTTGTTTTTGTTGCTAAGTTAATGAGCACATATTGCTCCAAAATACGTTCAAATTTCGGCCAAAGAACCCATGTTCTATCTGCAAAAAACGAAGGCTGAGCATTCTCATAATACTTAAAGGTATATTGGAGGATCTTCGCGAATATTTGAAGAGACTTGCCCTCTTCACTTAAAAAAAATTAATTCACACGCACAACCCTGTACCCGTTCCTGAAAGGGAACGTCTATTAAACGTGTGTGAGAGCATGCACGAGCACATTTCTCCTCGTGCATGTTCTGTTGAAAAGTTGCTGTTTGCATCGCTCATATAAGCTTACTTTCCAAAAGAAGATTTGCAATTTTTCTACTATGCCAGACTCATCACTGGTGAGTGAAAATGGGGAAGAGTGCGTAGGAAGTCCTTATGTAAAATATCACCAGAAAAATTGACAATTAGGAGAACCACTTATTTTCATGATCAACCAGGAAAAAGAACATCCTCCACTATACCTTTAATTGTCATTATTTGAACAGATGAGCAGGGCACAGTGAGGCATCCAGTAATTGTACCCAATGATAAAACGCCATTTGGTTACCATATTTTGCGTAAAAATAAACGTAATCCCTTATAATCCCAATAATGCCATAATTATTTTTTATTGTTGGTTTTTGGCTACTTGTTTTAAAGAGTGTATTCAAAAGTCTGTTTATATATATATATATTGTGAAAGAAAATAAATGCATAAAAAGATTTATACTCATAAAAGAAATATTCAGTATTGCTCAAATATTATTTTTCTGTATAATAACCTATTACATAAATACGGGTCCTCATCACACATTTCATGCTGGCACTTTTAAGCTTTTGATGACCAACCTCTTTGAGCATGAAAAGATCAGCCTGCTACAGGACATTTAACACCTACAATCAAAATCCATGATATAAAGTATTGCTCTTTCAGCATCTTTGTCTGCTGTAAAGAAATATGGTTATTTGAGTCCAGTAGGTAGTATTAACCAGCAATGCAGAGGTTGTCCAGAGCTCCTGTGATTTTACTGTAATCTAGAACCTTTAAGGTTATCAAATAATGCTGCAGAATGTAGTACTGACATAGCTGTGATATAATGCATACTTTTTATTTATATTTTCCTATTCTGATATACAGTTATACCCAAGGAGATAGTGATAAAAGTAAGTTTGTTAACATACAAAGAATAATAACAGTCATGTACTCTGAGTTTAACCTAAAGTCTCAGGTATGAAATATTTAAAGATCAGAGTAAAAATGCTTATTAAGTCTTAGACATGGACATGACATTTAAAAGATATATGTCTTCAGAATTAAAAGAAGACATTTCTACATTTCTTGTATGTATTTATGTTTTTTTTTGTTGTTGCTAAAATTCACTTAAAGTAAATACCTTGTTTTATTAAAAAATTTGTGCGTTTATGTTGATTCTGATTCTAGATAGTTTAAAGATAAAAGTGTGCGGCTACAGCTTCTGGATTTAGCAGAGAGAGAAAGCTAATGTATTAATGAATGTAATATTTTAATAAAAAGACCTGTCAAGGTTTCAGTTTTCACAGAGGGGAACATGCTAAACTCTGACACTCTCATAATTGGAGCCCAAGGGGTACAACTCCACATCATCTAAAGAAGTCACATTTAGTTTCCTTAGACATTTAGTCCAAGAGGTTTTTAGGATTTCATTCTGTGGAGCAATGATTCAAAACAGGAACATATCAGGACTAGTATCAGGAGATTCTACAATAAGAGAAAAAGTCAAGCTGTCTGTGTGGAAGCTGTACATTGGCAGCAACTTCAAACACCACAGTGGCGACAGTGGAGTTGGATGTAGGAGTTTGCCCTGAAATCGAAGGATTGAAGGTTCAAGCCCCAACTCCGACTTTCAGTGTCGTTGTATCCTTGGGCAAGACACTTCACCTGCATTGTCAGAGGGCCCGGTGGCGCCAGTGTACGGCAGCCCCGCTTCTGTCAGTGAGCCCCAGGGCAGCTGTGGCTACAATGTAGCTTGCCACCGTGAGTGTGTGCGTTAATGGGTGAATGAATGTAGTGTAAAGCGCTTTGGTCAAGTCTCCTGACTTGAATAAAGGTGCTATATAAGTACATGCCATTTACCATTTACTAGAGTGATGCCAAGTGAATCTAAAAGTTCATCTATGACTTTAATATCATTGTGTCCAACTTAGGTAAGAATTCTATTGAAACCTTAGTGACTTACTTTGATGAAGAATGCTTCATTTTTGACTAATATTTAGGAACGTTCATAAAGTTTGCCAGTGAGCATAAAAACTTAAGTCATACTCTTTAAAATGCTGTCATTATTTATGCCTCCGTTTAGATTACCCGGAGCCTCATACTTAACAATAACTAGATATTACAAACAGGTTCCTGTTAGGTTTTCTCTTCAAACAAAGAAATAACAGCAGTAACCAGCATTCATATTTTAGCTTAACACAGCTGCCTATCTTGTAATTAGTTATTAAGATTTTGCTATCTAATCTCATGCCTTTCAGTGTTGCATGTATGGCAGTAATGACTTTTGCAGAAAGAATTACAAGGCTACATAAAGGGGCTGTCAACCACACACTCTGACTCATAATCTGTGCAGTGAAGGTTTTCTACCACCATTTTAGCACACAGATCCTCTCAATTCAGGCATTTTGACACAGAATATCAGGACTGTGGAGTATGTTTGACATTTTGTCCGTCATCTTCTAAGTAAATACACTGCAATAGACATTAGCCATCAGACGGCTAAGTGCTGAACATGTGTTTTACTTCACAAGACACATATGTGGCAGATATGTGACAGGGTGCACATAAGGAAGATATGCAACATGATATGAATAAAATAATAAGTCTCTGTGCTTTAAAAAGCTATTCTGAAGGGACTATTTTGGTCTTGTACCTCAGAGTAACTCTGCACCGCATTGATGAATGCTTCATCAGCTACAATTTGAGTCTCTCCATTGAGAAAGGCCTGGAAGCGGTCCTTGGTCTGCTGAAGCTGCTGCTTGGATATCTTAGGAAACAGAGAAAAGGGAAAATAGAAATATGTCAACCATATTTTATTTCAAACTAAAAAACAAATACATTTCAATGTTATTATCTTCAGATTTTTGAAAAACAAACAAAAAACAAGCAGTTTTGCTTTTTATAGGGCTAATGTTTGCATTTCATTTTAGATTGCAATTATCCAGCAATTGAATAACGAGGTCCGTTAAAATCTCAAGTGCCTCCAGCCATAAAACCGCAAGAAGTTCAGGAAACTAATTTCAGAAGATTATAACCCCAGACTTATTCATTCAGTAATACCAGAAGAACAGTAACTATGCAGGGGACAATTCAGATTGATTGTGTGGAAAGTTTATTGCTAAATCCTTCATGATTCATAAGAGAGAATCTACATATTTTCTTTCATTTCAGGCATTCATGCAATCACATTGCCTAAAATCCTCCATATGTGTGACCTCTTTCACTCGTGTGTGAACTAAGCGTACCAACAGTCCACAATATAATGCTCAGTTTAAAACCACTCAATTGGGCATTTTAGGTCATGGTCCAATGAAGCTGGGGGAAAAAAACACAAACAGAAGACATGCCACACTAATGTCACCCAACTGAACACCTTCAGGCTTCAGTTGTACTTTGACTTTATGCTTATGAGAACTGTAATCATGGGAAAGTCAAGCCATTGTCACTAGCTTGAACAAGAGAGGGAGAAAAGGGAGCATAGCAAAAAATTATTCTCTTTTAGCTGAGCGATTTCTCCTGAATGCTAGATAACGTCATGTATTTTAATCAATCTAATAACCAGGGAGACTTCAGTGACAGAGTTCTTGCAAACCTTCCATAATTTAATGTAAATCTGGCTGCCTTTCTTAAAAACAAATTGCAAGATGCTTGCAAGTAGACTATTCTGCATATAGTCCAATTTTTAAAACATGTCTGCTTAAGCAGGGTCTTTCTTATAGCCATCCAGAACAAATAAGATACATTTACTTAAATTAAGGTTTAAGTGCAGGGTTACAAATTCTCTTAACCTGCAGTAATCCAACCATCTAAGAATATTGTACTTAGCTCCTCTGTTCAGCAAATTTATTCCCTGTTTTTTCATCCCCAACTCTCCAACTCCCCAACTCAGCATTCCTCTCATAGTCTTTCTTCCCTTGCAATGTCTATAAGTTATTGAATGGGATATCTGGCTGCACAGTTAGAACAAGGACTACACTGAAAATCAGGCTCCAACATCTATAAACAGAGGTGTTGATGGCAGCAGATCAGCTGTTAGTTCTCTCAGGGACGGTGTCACAGCCAAACAGGAACAGACCAGTTGAAGCTACTATGATCAGAAAAGGCAGAGTGAGCATTAAGATGCAGGTTGAACCAACAAACACTGCAGAATTGGAGAATAGAGATAGAATGAAGCAGAATTATGAAAAGTGGTCCCTATGTCTTCCAGAAGTCTAAGCATACAGCAGCATAACTATAGAAATACATATAGCTGAACATAACATGAGCCACTATGACTATAAACTTCAAAGGGAAAGTTCAAAGCCTAGCCTTAAATGCAAACACTATGTCTACCTCACAAACTATAATTGGTAGTTTGTTCCACAGAAGAGGAGCCGGATATTTAAAATGAATGTATTAGTGAATTTCTCCACTATGAGATCAATTAAGTCTATCTTATCTTAAAAGTTGCCTCCCAATCTTTTTTTTAGACATTTTAGAAACCACAAGAAAACCTGCAGATTGAGAATGAGGTGATCTGTTAGGAACAAGTGTGTGATTTCAAATTCTTATCAGAATTAAACAAGTCAATGAAGAGAAGTTAGGGAAAGTGAAATATAATCCTTCATTTTAATTTTCATGAGAACTCAGAACTCAGTACCATGGGAATCAAAAATGGCAAATGATAAAAGAAACATATTTATCATGAAAAACTCTCCTTTTTTATCTTATTATTTAACTTTATCTTTATCTTTTTACTGCGCTTCCTCAACAGAATCAGAGATTCTATAAGTTAAATAAGTTTACAAATAAAGTGAGATATATGAGCGTGAGATATATAACCCAAATGTAACACAATTTAACAATGTTGGTGGGTTTTTTTAGCTAATATTATTTGATGTGCAAATAATCTAGAAATCTTCAGTGAACAAAGGCAAAAATATCCACAAAAAAAAAAAAACACTTGCATTTAGCATCAATAATATGCAGGACCAAGCTCACAGCAGGAGCCAGCAGGACCATGCTCACAGTGATTAGCCATTTGCTTTCTGCCGATTGGGGATTCAAGGAGACAGAAGCAGACATTAAAAAGTAACAGATCCGTAAACACTTTCTTTGTCAGAAAAGAAAATGGTAAATTAGCCCCATAGTGGGTTTTGTCTAGGAAGGAAATAGTTAAGCAGACAAGCTCTGAGCCAGTTTTCATAAAAGCTAAGCCCATAGTTATGTCTGGGAGAGAGGCAGGACTAAGTACTGAAAAACAAGTCCAACTCTATCATCTTCAATCAAAGGTGTGGATGGTAGAAGCCCAGCTGATTTTTCCTTCAAAGATGTTGTCTAAGTAAAACTGGACTAGACCTGATGAAGCTACTATGATAATAAAAGGCAGAGAGAAGTAAAAGTTAGGGGTTGAACTAACAAATACCGCTGAATGGGAGAATAGAGTAAATGAAGCAGAAAATTGAAAAGTAGTCCCTATGTACTCCAGCAGCATTATCATTTAGCAGCATGGCTTCAGTATGGAGATGGACAGCCACTCCAACTATAAACTTTATAAAAACTAAATGGTTTAAGCCTAGTCTTAAAGGTAGACATGATCTAATTTATGCTCTTACTGTGTCCCATTGAAAATCTAATGGCTGTCTCCTCTCCTTTCCCAGTCAGGTTGCAACCAATCTTGGTTGCACCAAGATTCTTCAGACTAACCCAGTAATTCAATAACAATGGTGTTCTCCTAATTTTTAGTGACATATCTTCTATTTCAGCCTCCACTGCTGACAGAGAAGTTGTTTTAAATGCCCCTGTGACTATCCTTAAAGACTGTGCTTTAATATACTATGTTGTTAAGGGATGTGATTGTTGACCCATAAACCACAAAGCTATAATGTAACACTGATTAGGTCAATTGGATACATTTTGTGTATGTAACTTTAAAAGCAGTCCAGTCTGCTTGCCATTAACATCCAGTCAGTGTATCAAATCATATTCAAAGAATTTTAAAGGGTTTAATTCTTTCCAGTTTGTGACCATATCATTCAAGCAAGGAACCTTTATTTGGTCACCATTTGTTCTAATATTGCAGCCCTTTGGGAATTCTTCAAAACAAAATCAATATTTTGACTTATAAACTGAATTGCCACATCATCTGCAAATATATAGGACTCCAAACCATCCTCTAATGCTTTGAAAACATTGATTATTATAGCAAAAAAAAACAACAAAGGCCTTATTATTACACTGTAAAAACGACAACTCAAAATTGTTCACCTTACTAAGATTTTTGCATTCACTGACAATAAAATTGCCAGTTGGAACTTGAACTGTCTTTTGTGAGCCAGTTGAACTCACTTTCATAAGTTTCTGATGAAAAGTTCATCTTATTCAATAAATTAAGTTGAGTTTACTTAGAAGTTGTAGTTGACACCCAGTCCGAGCGAGGTCAACTTATCTGCGCATGCTTATTTCAAATTTGTCATGGCAACCGGCTGCTACAGGGTTTCCATGGATTTTCCCGGGAGCTCCCTTCTAAAGTTTGGTTTAGCCATCTTGTCACTCTGCTGGCGGCAACTTTCCCTGAGGACTCAATCTCTCTGGCAATATTGCATTATCTGTAAGGTTTTAACAGGAGTTGGAAAGTAAAAAAAAATATGTGCTGAAACCTGATTTGCTTTAAGCATAAGATTACTTGTTTACATTGTGAAATTGTAAACCTGTTTTTGCCAAAGTGGTTCAAATAAACATGCAAAATTTAACTGGACTACTGTCAGGGCTGCTTGGTGGCGCAGTGGGTAGCACTGCTGCCTTGCAGCAAGAAGGTTCTGGGTTCAATTCCTGGCCTGGGGTCTTTCTGCATGGAGTTTGCATGTTCTCCCTGAGCATGTGTGGGTTCTCTCTGGGTACTCCGGCCTTGTCCAAAAACATGACTGTTAGGTTGATTGGCTTCTCTAAATTGTTGAGTGTGTGCATGAATGGTTGTTAGTCCTGTGTGTCTGGTGACCTGTCCATGGTGTACCCTGCCCCACTTGGGACAAGCGCATAAGAAAATGGATGGATGGTTTACTGTCAGTGGATGATTTAATGGTGGGGGACTAAACTCAAAAATGTAATTTATTACAGGGGATGGTAATCTGAATTTAAAATAATGTTTTACAGATAATCTGAACTTAAAATAATAAGTTTTTACAGACTTGAAAGTTCCAGTAACTTGAATTAAAAAAACTTAGTTGGCAGAACTTGAAAAACTTAGTTGACACAACTTAAGTGTAGTTCTACAAAACTTAAAAAATTAAGTTGATGCCTTCAACTCAAAAATTCTGTGCAGCCGGTTGCCTTGAAATTTTGATTTGAACTAACTTTTTCGTTTTTACAGTGTATGGTTACCTGAGATGTTGAATTTGAACGTTTTTGTATTTTCAGTTATATAAGTCTTCCTTTAAAAAAAAATAACTTATTCAATCTTTGATACTCAGCATGGAAAGAATGATCAGTCGTCCCTCCTTCCAAACAATGATAAACCAGCAGCCACTACATTTTCTCTGATTAGCTGCTCTTAAATAATTTAATGCTTGAGAAAGATTCTCATACATTGTGTTCTTTCCTTTTCTAAGACCAATATTCGAACTCAATAAATTCTGTTGAACTATCATTTATTATCCTCTACATTATTTTGCACACATTAATGCTGATGTAGAAGTCCTATAATTCCCTGCACTTGTACCCTTGTTTCCTGGTTTACGTATTGGCAATATCACAGCTTCTTTTCTGACCTGTAGTAATTTTCACACTTTTAAACTTTAAACTTTAGCAGAATATGTTTTTGTCTTTCACTAAGATGATTTATGATTCAGGTACCTCAGAGAAGTGATGCATCTAAAAGTTACATCTAAAGTTAGCTGTTCGTGGATTGGGCTTGAATAGGGTGTGTATTAAAATTAGTGTTATTCTTGTGGTTGGTTTGGGCTTACGTTTTTTTTCTTAAGGGAAATAAGTGCTTGCCATTTCAAATTGCACACTTTTATATCAATAAAATGACTGTAGAATTCTGAGACATTTCGAATCCCGATAAATGTACCAAGACCTTCAAATTTTTCTGTTAAGCTGCAGTAAAGATACCTTACTGATTAGGGGGTAGTTATGGTTTGGATTGATTTTGGAGAATAATGCAGATTTGTGTTCTTTGAAATTATTAATATTTTATGTAACTCAATTACCTACTATTTTTTGGTATTTCAAATCTTAGGGTCCACCAAGCGTTTTAATAGAGATGAAGACATTTTCCATCTTTTCTAACAAAGTTGGAATCTTGTCAATGTAAAACCTGAGGGGATATTTGTGATATTGTTGGATCTAATAGGTTTCTACTGTAGTTACCCTGTAAATACCTTCAATCAACAGTAACAGCAGATGAGTCCTGATACTCCACCTAACGAAGACAGTTTTCCAAATACATATTCCTGCATATAGACTTACGTTGAAAAATGCTTTTGATTGGGTTTATTTAAGATGTTTAGATTCTTGTCTATGTGACGTTTTATGATGTGTAGTGTTTGCATGTTTTTTTATGATTGGGGAGCAATTCTCATTTATTATTCAAAATTATTTAGAAGCATTTAAAAACTCTTACTCTGGATCCTTCTTATTCAATTGTAACAGTTACACTGACTCTTTCCAAGTGTTTTTTGATGGATTAAAGATGCATCGTAAGGGGCTTCACAATTTATCAAAAAAGAATAATCATCTAGATTAAAGCCTGTGAAATCGCAATTGTAATAACTGTACAAACTTTGATAAATGGTTGATTAAAAGATTCACATGTATGCTATACATCCATGTTTTATTCACCAGATGGCCTGAATGATTTTTACCTATAAAATTAGTATTTCAGTTATTTGGGCAATCAGATGGATCTTTTAAAAGAGATGCCCACCCCTTTATAGATGCAAGTGGATGGCAAACAGCTGACCAAGTTATGTTATCAAGGTAAATATTTTGTTTTCAAGAGAAACTGTTCTAACACAGGTGTTCTGCAAGTCATACCAAGCACCTACTGTATAGCTCTAGTCTCCATTGTCACTTTAAACACAACCACATAGACCTGTGTGAAATGTTCCAAAAAGCCAGCACTAGCAAATCAGAAATCGTGAATGATAAACAAGATGGATCAAAGATACCACATCCCACGAAATCCCCATGTCACTTTTCCACAAAATGCATAAAACATAATTATTTCAGTCTGCAATTAATATCTTTCTTCAAAATTCTAAGTGCAAATTTGTTTGTAGAATTTTAAGATATCACCCCAATATAGTGCAGCACTAATGTTTGTACAAAGTTTAGCTGTTTGGCAAAGCCAAGTACTTGAGACCGTGGTTATCTTTATGACACACATTAGAAAATAAAAATATTGTATAGCTTTGATGAAAAGCAAGGGCTGCCGAGCCCACAGAGGAACCAAAATTAAACATGGCAACAACTTGAATGATACACATTATCAAACTGGTTTGGCAGGATGTTGCACAACTGCAAAATTAAACAGGCTCCCCTAATGTTTTGGATCTGATAAAAGACCACTCTGGAAATTCAGATTGAGAGGGCATCACATTTTTTGCAAAGAAACGCCACATTCACTCCTCTAGATTGAAATCCTACATCATAGAACCGATCATTTGGCTGATCAGGTAAGTAACTGTTAGCTGTCGTGTTTAAGGAGAGCTCAGACTTTCGTAAAATTGCGATCTATGTCACATGGCTCATTCAGTGGAAGAACCTTTCAACATACAAAGACAAGTTTTTGAGAAGGGCAGCTGGCAGTATTAATGCACCCCAAGTGCTTGCTGTTTGTTGTTTTAACTCAAAGTTTTCAAATAGAACATGCTAAAGTAAAAAAATTAACTGCACTCACCGTCAGTATGCAACAGAAAAAAAGGAGAAATGTTTATTTATTTGATTTTTCTGACAAACACAGCAATAGATAAAATATAAAACACAGCAATTTCCAACTTTCTTTACTGCTCTGTATGTATATGTTGTTGTCTTGACTGAGTTTTTTTAATTATTTATATCTGATCAATGCTATAGTCAGTGTTATATTTCTCCTTTTTACATAATAAATCACATTTAGCACCAAGTACTTAATACTATGTATGTATGTATTAATCTGTATTAACTCTATTTCTAAAATGTATTCTTTTAAGGGAAATTAAGTGAACAGTTCTACACTAAGAACACTCTAGCATATTTACCTTATGCTTATTTCATAATCTGGATCTTAATTACAATGAAAGTAAAATTTTGGATACCTCTAGTAAAGATGCAAAAACATTAAACTAACTGAATTTTTTTGCAGCATAATCTCTAACTAAGAATGTCATAGAAAAAATACCTTTAATTTGGGTAAATTTATTTAATGAAGAACTATAAACAATCCCCTTTTTTCATTTTCATAAATTCACTGATGTCATAATTAGTAACACCAAAAACAAAGAAAATTAACTGAATAATAATAATTTTTTACATAGATGCACATCTAGTTTCTGTGGTGTATCTGTCCCGGAAAAAACATTTGCTCATAGACACTAAAACGACAAGATTGCATGACATTCAACTACAGATGTGTTGGGGGATTTAAACATTCTGGGCATGACTACAAGACTGTAACTGCTCACCTGGCATATTTCTATAACATTTTTTACCTGTGAACTTACTATTAAATACATTTACATCATTGTTATAGACAATAAAAATGCATTTAGCTTTAATATTAGCTTTAGGCAGTACAGCTAATGGACTTCAGTAACCTTTCTTTGTATCAACTGCTTGTTAAAGTATGGGTGAGAAATACAGATAAAACTGTATGAGTCAAATATTGCAGATAATGAGTTTCAAAACCAACTGATCACATTAGCATTTTAGCAGAAGGTTTTGTTATGAAAGGTCAAAACTAAAACTATAAAAATGTGTGTCTCTGTACATGAATTAAGTGGCACGCTGGAATGAGCCAGGTGGATTCTGCGCACTTCTTTAACAAAGCGTACTTCAAATGCATTAAGTATTTATGACGTTCAGCTTCAGTGCTTTTCATTTCACTGCTAATTAGAGAACTGTGGTGATTAGTAACCAAGCTGATGGATGAGAAAGAAATGCCTTCATTTTCATCAGCAAGGCCTGACTCTGAGGACATACTTTCCTGCTTTGCTCATATTGATTGACTCTCTGTAGCTCTTATCAAGATTGCAGAGTTACAAAGTGATTCATTTGCCTGCAGCGAAGTAGGCAGTGACATTAATCACCCCTTACATATCAATAGAAAAGGTAATACACATGTAGTGTAATTTATTTTCACTTTAAATTATGAGCTATCAGTTGATTTCTCTATACCACCTGCATGTAATAGATGGTAAATTATATCTTCTATTTATATATAACTTGAGAGAGTTCAGAGAGAGTCTCAAGTTGTATACAACTTGAGAGGTCTCAAATTCCCATGCTTCACAGGCCAGTGTCCTACAACCTGTAAGTGTGCTTTTGCTTTAAAAAGCCTGGACCAAATCATTAGATTTTTATTAGGACTAGGTAGAACTTAAAAGCATGCTAAAGAGATAATTTAGCCATATAAATCAGACACGTTGAACCTCTTAAAGTTGCTGGATCCCAACCAGGATCACACTCTGTTTGAACTGTTAACCTCAGGCAGAGACTGCAGATTTGTTGAAAGACAGGCAAGTGGATTCAACAATTGTTTGTAGTCAACTATGTTGAATTTATTAAAACCAGATTTAGAGGAAATGCAATAATGGAAATTGTGAAATCAGTATGAATTTATATACACTATATTGCCAAAAGTATTTGCTCACCTGCCTTGACTCACATATGAGCTTAAGTGACATCCCGTTCCTAATCCATAGGGTTCAATATGACGTCGGTCCACCCTTTGCAGCTAGAACAGCTTCAACTCTTCTGGGAAGGCTGTCCACAAGGTTTAGGAGTGTGTTTATGGGAATTTTTGACCATTCTTCCAGAAGCGCATTTGTGAGGTCGCACACTGATGTTGGACGAGAAGGCCTGGCTCTCAGTCTCCGCTCTAATTCATCCCAAAGGTGTTCTATCGGGTTGAGGTCAGGACTCTGTGCAGGCCAGTCAAGTTCATCCACACCAGACTCTGTCATCCATGTCTTTATGGACCTTGCTTTGTGCACTGGTGCACAGTCATGTTGGAAGAGGAAGGGGCCAGCTCCAAACTGTTCCCACAAAGTTGGGAGCATGGAATTGTCCAAAATGTCTTGGTATGCTGAAGCATTCAGAGTTCCTTTCACTGGAACTAAGGGGCCAAGCCCAGCTCCTGAAAAACAACCCCACACCATAATCCCCCCTCCACCAAACTTTACACTTGGCACAATGCAGTCAGACAAGTACCGTTCTCCTGGCAACCGCCAAACCCAGACCCGTCCATCAGATTGCCAGATGGAGAAGCGCGATTCGTCACTCCAGAGAACGTGTCTCCACTGCTCTAGAGTCCAGTGGCGGCGTGCTTTACACCACCGCATCCGACGCTTTGCATTGCACTTGGTGATGTATGGCTTGGATGCAGCTGCTCGACCATGGAAACCCATTCCATGAAGCTCTCTGCGCACTGTTCTTGAGCTAATCTGAAGGCCACATGAAGTTTGGAGGTCTGTAGTGATTGACTCTGCAGAAAGTTGGCGACCTCTTCGCACTATGCGCTTCAGCATCCGCTGACCCCGCTCCGTCAGTTTACGTGGCCTACCACTTCGTGGCTGAGTTGCTGTCGTTCCCAAACACTTCCATTTTCTTATAATACAGCTGACAGTTGACTGTGGAATATTTAGGAGCGAGGAAATTTCACGACTGGATTTGTTGCACAGGTGGCATCCTATCACAGTTCCACGCTGGAATTCACTGAGCTCCTGAGAGCGACCCATTCTTTCACAAATGTTTGTAAAAACAGTCTGCATGCCTAGGTGCTTGAATTTATACACCTGTGGCCATGGAAGTGATTGGAACACCTGATTCCAATAATTTGGATGGGTGAGCAAATACTTTTGGCAATATAGTGTAGGTGTGTTTTTTTCACCTTCTTATCAAACCCCTTTTAACTTTTTTAATTTGAATAGTTCATTTATGTTTCTATGCATTCACCAGATTTTTTTTTGTACTCATGATATTAACAATAATGAATATTCTCTTCTCGATATTCTATTCTATTCTATAGTAGTGCATAATTGTTAAAGGTATAAACTTATCCCTGTAAATGCAAACAGGTTTGTGGTTTTAAGTACAAAAAAGTGAAAATATATAATGGGTATCAGTACTGTTGCAAGCCCCATATCAACAAGTATGGCAGTAACAGAAGAAAGTTCAAAATATGCAGAACATAACTTACCTCTCTCTTCTCTTTCTAAATTTCCCATTAGACTGTATACAGAGGACCGATTAGGAGTAGTGTGTTTTTTTACATTTTTATTTCTAACAATACCTTAGTGCCACTTTATTATTATGTGCTGAAAACTGCCAGCATTGTTTTGTTTTTCTCCAAACTAGGTCATGACTCACAGGAAGACATGCCTAAACCTGAAGTGGATTGCTATGATCTGTTTTTACTTGATAACTTCTTAATAACACTGGCATGATTCGTCTCTGCAAAGAAAATGTCACAATTGATCTAGAGTCCAGTAGCACTGTGCTTCACATCACTGCATCCGGTACGGCAGTTGGCCGTGCAAGACTTGAATAGAGCTGCTTGTCCATGGAAACTCATTCAATAAAGCTCTCTGCAAAACTGTACTGTAGCTGGCAATCTAGGTACAATACATGTTCGCCACCCCATGTCTGCAATTCTATGTGAACTTCAATATTTGGTAAATTTTAAATAAATTCCAACTTCTGCTTTGCTATTGAACCAAAGTCGACTACTGAATAATAAGCTGCAAAGATTTCTAGAATAGAGGTCAGATATCTTCTCATTTTAGATGTTTAAAGGGCATGCTTCAAACCAGAATGGATTCAAAATTTTTTAAAGAAAAGTGCAATTGTCAATGTCTTGATAATTTGGAATTCGAATTTTGATCAGTAATTTGTTCAAGTTTGATGCACAACTTTGACTCTATGAAATGTTATTTTTTTATGTAAATAATAAAACTGATCAAAAGAATCAGCTAAATATTTTAAATGCCACACAGTGTACTGCAGTAATATCAGTGGAGTACCTGCTTGTTTGCAGCTCACCACACTTTAATATATAGAAATGTAAACAATACTTTTAAACTAGTAATGTGAAATGTAAAATTCTAGATTGCTGACTTGATTTGTTAATCACACATTTAAAAAGTGTTGTATTTATCTTTTAAATTCAAATGTAACAAACCTGTGACACCTGGAACAAAGTATTTTCAGCTGCCCTAGCAGTGTGGAGAAGAGTCATTAGCTAAATGAATGCAGTGAACAGCAAGCTGTGGCAACTGCATATGGGTGCAGTAAAGCCTCTGCTGTGCTGACTCATACTTGAGCTTCTTCTGGAATTATATAACACTAAGAGGGTAAGTTAAATTAGGCTGTTTTCCAAAATTAAATGGCTGCAAAATAAATGCTTTGGGTGCACTGGCAAAAAAAGCCTTAATTGACTAATAGTAAATATCTATATACATGATAGATTTAAAGCTCAACCTCAGCAACATAAGTAAATGTAGGTAAATTTGAAAAAAAAAAAAAAAAACGTTCAATGTATCTATCTCTTTTTTGAAATGGCAAGCTTAATTGTTTATTACAAACATACTGCTCCCATAACATGTAACTCAGTCTGCAAACTGTTCAGCAAACATGGTGTTGCTGGATCCACTACATAAACAAATAGAATTTTACTGCAGACAATAGGAGAGGCCAACATCTGACAACACAATGAGTATGAGAGCAAATGCTAAATGGCAGCTGCAAAAGGTCCACCAGTAGCCTGCCTGTTCAAACAAACACAAAAAACAGCATTGTGGAGTGACTGCTAGTCAAAACATAGTATTGTATAAATAAAGATGCACAAGCTATTATTCCCAGCCGGACTAGTGTTCAGAAGATGCCACATGCGGTGAGAGCAAATACCTTTCCAATCGGTTAGTAAACAGCCAGCTGTATATTCTGATTTGCAAGCACTAATAAAACAGGGAAACTGGTGTTTAAATCCTGCTTTTACACTACTTTCATCATTGTGGCTGTTCCACCACTGTTATATCCAGGAGAACACAGTGTTCATATCAAGCAAAGCCCCCATCTTGTAACCGTCATCCTTAATCACACCACCAACTTGCTGCCAGCAGCTCAACAGCTTCCTTACTGTCAGCATGTACAAAAGTCAGTGTGCAAAAAAAAAAATAAAGTTGATGGAGGAGTAGGACTAAAATTTGTAGGAAATTTTATACACATTTTATCGTAAATGTCATTTTAATTGTTTACCTAACATTGTTAAATGGGTTTTCGGCTGTAGCCAGAAACATTTCTAGCATATACATTCAGGCATTGGCTTGGTGCCTATAACCTTACACTAAGCCATTAATATGCAGGTGCATTTCCATAAGTATGCTTATTAAAATAGAACTTATCTATCTCATTCAGGAATTTTCTACACACAGACACACAGAGTTGTGGATCTGGTTTGACAATTGCTTGCTTACATCTGAGCAGAACCCAGATCATGAATTTCTAATATATACATATATTTTTTTTCACAACCAATTTAAATGTATTTCTGATACAGAAAGGTTATATTATGGCAATTTTATAGCCTACACAGCAATAAAAAGGATACTGCTAATAGAGCTTGTTGTGTACAAAGTGCTTTATCCAAGCTATATAAACTCAAACTAGTTCAGGATACTCAAACCATGTCTCTTACTTTAGAATTTTTTTTTTATCAAATTGTGCGCAGTTGATTTAAGCATATAGCTTTTTTAAATGTAACTTTAAAGCTTTATGTGCATAACTCTGTTAGAAGCTCTGGTCATGAGAAATATCTTAGAGTATTTAGGGTTAAAGTGTGGAAAGTTGAGTGGAAGGAAAAAGTGCGGTATGAACATTTACTAACACAATGGTGAAAACTGACGCTTTGACTGTATCCTCATTTAAAAGATACTAATAAGTTTAATGGAACTTCACAGGGAGAGAACTATGGTTGGGGTGAAACCCTCAAGGGCAAAAAAAACAGAAGTCTAATTTTAAATATGTTATTTCATTTTGCTTCCTCTGTCCAGCTGTTTCTTATGATCTTTAATTTATCTGCATTTGTGGTTTTTGCAGAAAAATCCAAATTTAAAATGTACAGCTCCTGCTCTACTTCAGCTTCTTTTAAAATACAAAACATTTCAAGCAAAATTCCCATAAGCAGCAAAGCCTCCAAACAAACAGTAACATGTAAAAAAGAACAGATCAGAAAACTTCAGCAGTGTATTAAGAATTAAACAACATCAGAACTGTTGCAGGAAGATGCCAGAGGTGCTGCTACAAAGAAATAAAAAACATAAATACATAAATAATGCTTGCAGAATAAAGATTTTACCCTGTGGCACCTTCATTACAACAAAGTCAGTTCTGTTGCACCCTTCTGAAAGAAAATAAGTGATATTTTCAGAATGCATAAAATAAAGAAAAACTGCATTGGAACTACATCTTGCTAATGGGAAAAATAAATCAAGTGTATCTGTATGAGGATACTCAAACAAAGCAATAGAGTATATGTAATTATTAAGCTCTGCTGTACTTGCATTTTATTAAATAGTTTTTTTTCCCCTAGAAGAGTCTAATATCTCCATGAAAATGTTGGTTAATTTGCATGAGACAAAAAGTGTCATAACACTGGTGATATAACCATGTTTTTCAGTGAAGGATAGGATTTTATTGAATTGTCCCATGGCCGCAACACTACTTCCACTAAGAATCCATCTTCTTATTTATTGGTTTTCTTTTAAAACCAAATAGCTTTCCATCATGACTCTCTTTGTTTCCAAGAGTGATATCAATTTATTTTGTGTCACTGTCAGATGGTTTTGAAGAGTTTCATACTGACTATCAAGGACTGTAAGATTTGCAAAACTTCTGTCTAAAATTGTAAACTGTATGTTCTCTCTTTTTTTAACAGCTGCACCGTAAGAAAAGAATGTTCTGCAAGGGTTTAATAAAGTAATTCTGATTCTGATCTGATGAATTATACGTAAATTACAGTGCTGAACATGCTGCCGGAAAATAAAGGAAAGAAACCTGTAGAAATGCATCAAGTAATCTCCAAAGAGGAGTAATTAGCCAATATTCCACTGATCACCTTTGATTTGGGATCAGCAGCTGAAATTGTGAAAAATCTCAATAAACAGATTAAAACTAAGACAGGTCACTATTTTATATTTAGCATTTATAGACTGTGAAGGTACTTTGGTGTAATTTTGTTGAGCACATGTTCATTTAAAAGATGCATAACAATAAGAAATTTATAAGTCACTCAATTTCCGTAAAATGTCTTCCTCTGCTGCAAAACTTGCTATTTTTGTTCATCAATATATTATCTGTTTTATTGGAATCAGGTTTGGTCAATATTACTTCCTTTGTCAATGTGAGATCAAAGCATTGGTCCAGAGTGAAATCAAAGTGCCTCTGAACTGCAGCACTGTTGTGTTAAGGGCCTGTCAGAACCACAGTGCTGTTTGGTGACTCTGTTCAAAGCAGTTGTGACATGAACATGTGAAGTCCAGGACAGATGAGTCGAGCTGGAAGTCTACCTGACATTCAACCTTGTGCCAGCTTGGCAGCCGCTCTCTGTGTTCTTCATGCCTCAGTAAGAGCCATCAGAATGAGAGGCAGAGAGGATTGCGGTAATAGACCTGCCCTCTCTCCTTCGTTTTTAATGTGGAAAATCTACCCCACAGCCTCTATCGTCTTTGTCCATGCTTTTAGAGGCTTTACATTTAATTCAATGTTCAATAACACTGCCAATGATCAAAAACTTATTCTTGAGCTTTTAATTTCTACTAAAAAGGCTATAGGATGAAATTTAACCTGACAAAGATTCCCAAAAGGTTCATGAACTGTAGCTGACTTTACTTAAACAATTTATCTGATAACCTCAAGTACATTAACATCATTTTGAGTGCAAACAATTTTTTAAACTGATAAACTTTTGCACAAGCTACAACTCTTTATTGAGTAGAAAGTAGTGATTATTTCCCCTCAAAAACAAAATTGTCCTGTGGTTAGTCTGGCACAAACAAATCTCTAGACTGCTCGCTCTGTGGCATTGTAATATTGTTCAGGTGCAAGCATTTCTTTCTAACAATAAACATAACACTAAATAGTAAGTAATCAGTAGTACTACTGTACTACGCTGTGCTAGAATTGTAGGTTCTGCAAGCATTCTGATAAACAGAGGTCCAACCACAGAGAGCATCCCAAGCTGAACATGAAGAAAAAAATTAGATAGTAGCATTGAGAAAAACTCGAGTTTCATGTCCTATTTATAAATGAAGCTTAAGTAACACCACAGTTGATGCTTTAGTTCACTTTAATTGTAATTTAGTCAGCTCATTCTGAAAGGGATATTTCACACAAGCAAAATGTGGATTATACTTTGTACATAATATCATTGGTAACATGACTGTGAAATTCGATGCCATTAAACAAGTCATATATCAGTTAAAATAACATTCTTTTAAAAAGTAGACACCTACATAACACTTTTGGCGGAATCCAAATAAGGAGCAATAAATTGCATGGGCAATAGAAAAAGTAAGTGGGGATGTAGCAGGGGATCTACAAAGACTGTGTGCACAAGGAATAAGGTATGCAAACAGGTTTAAATGAGCCATTTGTGTGTGTTACTGGAAGTTTGACGGTAGCCATAAAATAAAGATGTAGATCTGAGCGCAGCAGCTGAAAAGATAATGATAATAGTCATTCTAAAAAAATAAAACAATGAAAGTAATGATGAATATACACTCACCGGCCACTTTATTAGGTACACCTGTCCAACTGCTCGTTAACACTTAATTTCTAAGAAGCCAATCACATGGCGGCAACTCAGTGCATTTAGGCATGTAGACATGGTCAAGACAATCTCCTGCAGTTCAAACCGAGCATCAGTATGGGGAAGAAAGGTGATTTGAGTGACTTTGAACGTGGCATGATTGTTAGTGCCAGAAGGGCTGGTCTGAGTATTTCAGAAACTGCTGGTCTACTGGGATTTTCACGCACAACCATCTCTAGGGTTTACAGAGAATGCCTCCAACTGCTCTTTGAAGGAGAATGAGGCACGACTGTGCATGCACAAAATTTTACAATCAGCTCAAACTCTACTCAGACTCAATTACTAAAAATAATTAGACTGGTATTGTTTCTATGGACATACGTAATCTGGATTGGACTAAAAATGGCTCATGAAAACATGTTATTCAGAATGTCTAACATAGCATCTAGCCACTGAAAGCGGAAATACGTCACTTTGGCTAAGTTCACACTACAGGTCTTGATGCTCAATTCTGATTATTTGTGGAATCCAATTTTTTTGTGTTGCTGTTCACATTTCAAAAGATATGCGACTAGTATATGATCTCCTGTGTGAACTGCATTCATACAACCTATGTGTCCCGCATGCGCGGCAGAGGATGCAATGACGTCACAAGCCATCATTTCAATTACTTGTTCATGTACAGGTATAAGACAGCAGCATGATAAAATTCTATGTGATTTAACTTCATAACTCACCCAACATATTGCTTACCAAAGAAGGACTTTAATTATTTAATAAGAAATAATTGTGCTTTGTACGGAGTGGGTTAAGGATAACTGAGGGAGGAAAAAGCAATACCACATTCCACAAGTTAGAGATGGGCACTTTAGTCTGGCACACCAGGTGATGTTCTCTGATGGCCGGTAATGTTCAGTACTTACTTTTTATAACTTGCTACATAAGTAATCTTAGTCTTTGTATTTTTCATTTTTGGTTCAAATGAATAAAGGCAACATTCTTGCTGCATAAACATGCAATATGTTGATTTGTGGTTGTTCAAATGCACATTGACTCTGTCTTCAGCACCTGTCAGTGCACTACTGCCTCCTTTGTGGCCAAAAAATTACCAGAGAGTTTGCATCTGACTTTTAAACATGGTATCAATGACACAACAACAACAAAAAACTGCAACAAGTTTAGCATCTGGGTTGATAAATCACTTTTCAGGTGGTAAGAACTTACATTATGTTTCCCCAACAAAGTATTTTAAATGACTTGGTCATGAGAATATGATCTGCATAATCATGAAGCACAGTTTCAGCTACATGTAATTAATCATACCCCAAGGCCACAGTAAAATAAGTCCCCATATCCTTAGAATTATTAAAACCCTGTTAAAAAGATATAAAGAAGATGATATAGCATACTTTATATTTGTACACTTTTCCTTATCATAATCAGAATTTAAAATGTATTTGAATCAGGAAATGATTAAATTTACTTGACTTTGACCAACACCACAACCTTCTGTCTGTCTTGCTGCATGCTGGCTTGTGTATGAAGCAGGGCTCCAAGTACTGAAGAAAAAAAAACAGTGTTACCAACTTGATATTGTAGCTGTACTTGGAGATTTTTCAGGCCTCTTTAACAATTTATTTTCCAAAAAGGTGATTAGAGACAAATCTACTTATTCATTTATGTACTTTTGGTGAGTTTGGTGACATCACAGTAACCATTCTTCCATTACAAAATTATCTCATAACAGCAGCCAGAGCTGCCACAAGGTTCTCCCTGCTTCCCTAAGTGCTGTCTTAGAGGCACAGGCAGCTGCCTCACCCTGAAAGCCCAGTCAAAGCAAAGAGACTGGAGAGGAGACCTGTTCCATTTGGCTGCAGCTTAAATGCACAAAGCTTCCAATGATTTCACCCTGGTTTACAAAGAGGAATATAAATATAAATTGAAATAAAGTTTTTAATTAAAGTCTCGCTTTTCTCTGAAACCGATAGTTACCTAACTACCACACAGCTTGGATCACTTATTCCTCTCACTCATTCCCCTTTGAAAAAGCAAAACCTTTAAAAATGGAAAGCTGGCTCCCTGGTTTATTACAGAGCTGCACACTCTGAAGCAAAATGCTAGGAAACTGGATGGAAAATCACGCTCCACAGGCCTACGGTAATCCTAGCTAGTCTGGAAAAATAGTTAACTGCTGTATAAGAGGACCCTTTGTAAAGCAATAGCAGCAAATTTCTCCTCGGTAATAGAGGAAAATAAGAATAATCCTAGATATACACTATATTGCCAAAAGTATTTGCTCACCTGCCTTGACTCACATATGAGCTTAAGTGACATCCCGTTCCTAATCCATAGGGTTCAATATGACGTCGGTCCACCCTTTGCAGCTAGAACAGCTTCAACTCTTCTGGGAAGGCTGTCCACAAGGTTTAGGAGTGTGTTTATGGGAATTTTTGACCATTCTTCCAGAAGCGCATTTGTGAGGTCGCACACTGATGTTGGACGAGAAGGCCTGGCTCTCAGTCTCCGCTCTAATTCATCCCAAAGGTGTTCTATCGGGTTGAGGTCAGGACTCTGTGCAGGCCAGTCAAGTTCATCCACACCAGACTCTGTCATCCATGTCTTTATGGACCTTGCTTTGTGCACTGGTGCACAGTCATGTTGGAAGAGGAAGGGGCCAGCTCCAAACTGTTCCCACAAAGTTGGGAGCATGGAATTGTCCAAAATGTCTTGGTATGCTGAAGCATTCAGAGTTCCTTTCACTGGAACTAAGGGGCCAAGCCCAGCTCCTGAAAAACAACCTCACACCATAATCCCCCCTCCACCAAACTTTACACTTGGCACAATGCAGTCAGACAAGTACCGTTCTCCTGGCAACCGCCAAACCCAGACCCGTCCATCAGATTGCCAGATGGAGAAGCGCGATTCGTCACTCCAGAGAACGCGTCTCCACTGCTCTAGAGTCCAGTGGCGGCGTGCTTTACACCACCGCATCCGACGCTTTGCATTGCACTTGGTGATGTATGGCTTGGATGCAGCTGCTCGACCATGGAAACCCATTCCATGAAGCTCTCTGCGCACTGTTCTTGAGCTAATCTGAAGGCCACATGAAGTTTGGAGGTCTGTAGTGATTGACTCTGCAGAAAGTTGGCGACCTCTTCGCACTATGCGCGTCAGCATCCGCTGACCCCGCTCCGTCAGTTTACGTGGCCTACCACTTCGTGGCTGAGTTGCTGTCGTTCCCAAACACTTCCATTTTCTTATAATACAGCTGACAGTTGACTGTGGAATATTTAGGAGCGAGGAAATTTCACGACTGGATTTGTTGCACAGGTGGCATCCTATCACAGTTCCACGCTGGAATTCACTGAGCTCCTGAGAGCGACCCATTCTTTCACAAATGTTTGTAAAAACAGTCTGCATGCCTAGGTGCTTGAATTTATACACCTGTGGCCATGGAAGTGATTGGAACACCTGATTCCAATAATTTGGATGGGTGAGCAAATACTTTTGGCAATATAGTGTATTTTTAATAGTTACCAAATAGTTACCAAACTCATCCAGAGCCAAAGCTCTGTTGAACCATCAGTTCCATCTACTCTTAGCAGTAATAATTTTATGCGATTCTTTATAAATAGGATTGATCTTATTAAAAATAAGATCATTAGCACTCCTCTAACTATGATTGGTCTATATCTGGAAGGTGAGGCAGCATCTGAGGTAGCCATAGAATCTGAACCGAGTGTAGACTGCTTTGATCCAGTTGAACTTTCAGAGTTAGATAAACTATTGTCTTCATCTAAGCCTTCAACTTGTATGTTAGATCCAGTTCCAACCAGGTTGTTTAAGGAGGTATTCCCTTTGATCTCATCCTCCATTTTAGGTGTGATTACTCTATCCCTGTTACAGGGATATGTACCAAAGGCCTTTAACTTGATTATTATAATTCTGACAATTAGCCATCCAACTATAGAGTTGTCTATTTTCTATCTGCCACCTATAAGTATCTGTGAAATAAGCAATCAAGGATCCCCCATGTTGTTCAAATGGAAATATGTAACTTCCTCACTGTAGATCATATTTTAAGAAACCACAAGTACTCAATGTAATTAAAGTTCGACAAGGAAGTAGATCAGGAAATTCCTTGGTTCTGGTTCAAGGCCTTTCTACCTTGCCCACAACTTGGCTCAGCAAACCGTGGTTAAGATGGATGGATGCATTCTCCTGCATAAATATCCTGGCTTTATCAACTGCTTTGGACTGCAGAAAATTGTAACAGGTTTTGTAAATCACTTGTGGTCCTTCTGATAAGGCTATTTTGTTTTAACCACTACAGTGGCAGAAATATTTATTAGCAGCTCAGGTTAAGATATATAACCTTGAAAAAAATACTTTAGTAACAAAGCCTTAGACTGAATACTTTTAGTAATAGCCAAGCATTACATTTAGTGGATCTATTTATAGAGAAAAAATGTCCAGGACTGAAGCAACCGATCAATTATGACAACAAGGTTTCAGGATGATTGGCATCTTGATCTCTTTGAAATTTACCAGAAAACTAAGAACGGTTGATAATTGGTCCATGGCTTTTCGAAACAAGATGATAAAAACATATGGTCAAAGCACAAAAATTGGTTCATTAATCTCAACCTATATTTTCTTTCAGCTCAGTTTACAGACCTAAATCCAATGAAAAAGTTGTAGGCTGAACTGTGGAGAAGGGGGATAAGACAAAATCCAGGATTCTGCTTTGGAGACTGTGACAAAAGTATTAAAGATCACTTTTTCTGCTCCAACCTTTTGAACGCAACTTAACACAGCTATATGTACATTTCTATATTACATAGGTGTATTTCACTAGTAACTTAGTAACTTTCACTAGTAACTAGTAACTCAAGGTTTCATATTTCAGGATTGAAACTATCACATGCTTATTTGTGCACTGCAGTAAGTGTGGAATCAATAGATGTAATCTGAGAAGGGTTTATACTTTTTCTTTTTAATTTAACATCTAAGTAATCTTCTTTATTAAACCATGCCACATTTTGCTTCTTTTTGGTACTGCAAAGAGTTCATGCAACATCTTATGCGGTAATATCACATAAAATAATGAATATTTATTAGATTTAATCCTTTTTATAATTGTGTTATCATCATATTTTTAAAGAACATGTTTTTACGTGGAACTGCTTACAAAGTTTTTTACGTTGTTTTAACTAAATTAGATCACCAGTGTGAAGTAAGTTAAATATAATTCTGTGAAGACACAGAATACAGTAGATAGACTAGATTAACACTTGCTAATTAACACTTCCAATACAGAAAACTCATTATCGTTGGTTTTATCTGTGGAAATATTTGTTGCATGTTGCAAACTATAAATTCCCACAAATTCACTAAGGCTCAGGCCCAGGCTCACTGTATTGTCACCATTTTAGAAGCTATTTGTGTGACCACTCTCTCAGCAAGATAGAATCAAGCTACAGTAAAATGCTTTTAATAAGGGAAGCACAAATTAATTTGATTTCATATTTATCTGTCTTTAAAAATAAATTTGAATTTGATATTGCAGCTTCCAGATTTTAACTGTTTCCTGAGAGAGAGAGAGATAGGGTTGTGTAATTTGTGAAGCTGTGATATGTTTCAGGAGGCGGTAAACCTGGCTGGTGAGGTGCTACTTCACCTGCTGCTTTTCTGCTGTCACCATTTTTGAATCGAAACCCATATCTATGACATCATGGAAAACCTTTAATTTTTCATCATTTACACCATGCCAATAAAACACCAAGATTGTATCAATCAACAAAATTAACTAAGTACTTCAAAATGCAGACAGCCTTTAACAAGCCTTTTTTTCTAGTTTTTTTTCACAATGCAGTGAATGCCAGTGTTATAGTCTGTAACACACAGGCACAAATAATTGCATAACAGTGGTGAGATAAAATGATGCTTTGTAAAAATTCATAGAAGAAGATCTAGAAAGTGGACCATGTTCCTACAATATCTTTTGAAATCAGTTTAAATGTTTATGTGTAGGGCTTTAGTCCTGCTGGGAGGTGAACCTCATCCCCAGCCGAAAATATATCTAGAAGAGTCTCTTACCAGGATTGCCCTGAATTTTGCAATCAACACAAACAACTTCTCTATCCCTGCTGAAGAGATACATCCCCAGGGCATAATACTACCAACTCTTTGTGGGAGGATGAAGATGGCGTTTTCAAAGTGTATATGCTACAAAGAGTACTTCTTATATCTTTCTTTTAACAATGAATTTCTTCCCCTGATGAAACATAAATCTTTGCAGCTTGTCTATAGTTTCTTAGCAGGCTGTTAGTTTAGGCAGATAGTCATGTCTTGGTAGGTTTGCAGCTGTATGATATTGTTTCTCTTCTGCATGATGGGTAGCACAACAGCAATTAGATGATTTTTGATTTTTGCATTTTATTTGGATGTATTGAATTTATAGGGATGAATGCAAAACTTGGTTGTTATAACATGGCAAAGAGTCAAAAAAATTAAAAGGTGCAAATGCAATACAATGTACATAGGAACCCTTAGTGTAAAGCGGTGGTGCATACATCTGTTCTTATCTCTTTTTTATCTGAATTGTTAAGGTATGAACCTCAACAGCCTCATCTGCTTTTGCTAATGTAGTAATTTACAATTTATCTATAAGCGGCTTTTCATAGTAATTGTTCTTACGCCAGATTTTTGCTTCTGCAGACCAACTGGTGATAAAAAGGTGAGAAAACTTTAAATATGGAAAGGTCTGTTGCAAATACACCAGAGTCACTGCAGAGTGCATTGCAAAGCTGTTGCCTGGCCTTGGTATATTAATAAAAAAAAAAGGCCACAGAAAGATGGAATTCCCCAAATCCTGGGTATTAATCACAGTATAACACTGATTCAACCTGTTGGCAGATAAGATATTTAGGTCATGTTATCTTCTGGAAATTTGCTACAATCTAAAAAAATAAACAGGATGGTTGTGTAGATCCGATTTTAACAAATAGAGGCTTCTCTTTTAAAGATATTATGTATATTTTCCCTCTCTCTCTCTCGCTTTATATATATATATATATATATATATATATATATATATATATATATATATATATATATATATATATATATATATATATAATTGTTATTATTATATTTATTATTATTATCATTATTTAAAATGGTTGATTGGTGTATCTATTTACAGAATGCATAAAACATTATAATTTGCAACATCGAAAAGGATAATATCCCATAAAACTGTGGTTGAACTGTAAAAGGAATGAGGATTTTTAATTTTACTTTACCTTGTATGCACTTTTATTTTTCAGGGAGATTACTATGACTGAAGAAGAGAGATTGCAACCTCCTGCACAATCACAATGATTGCACTATCTATACATGTGCAAATAATCTCAATAACTTACTCTTTTTCTCTATGAAGAGGCCATTAGTGTAAGTATGTTGAAAGATGATTAACCTTGTGTGCAAACAAGCATGGCACCAGTTAATTATGCATGAGCACCCCTCCAACGTTTGAGAAATAGCAACTCTCATTTTAAATAACAAAAGCGTTTACTCTGCCCTTTAAAAGAGGGAAAAGCTCCGTCCATGACTTATCCTATCACAAGGTTATAGCCATACATTTTAAGGAGCAGCAGAAGCAGAGCTAGCTTGGTTTGCAGCCTGTCCTGTTTCTCTGTGATAGCCCATCACTGATGCCTTTTATGTGCCAGAGCTTCTAATAAGGGATTATTGTGGAGCTGCTCCACATGTTTCGCTGAGGCCCTTTAAGTCATTTCATTACAGATATTGTTTAATCAAATTTCTCTCAGTGATCGTTAATAGCCAAAATGTTAAAATGGACAAATATTAGACTGGCTATCCAATGCAAGCAGGGGATGTATATGATGGATTATGACATACTTAGATTTTAGAAGCATACATTGTTTCAAGGGTAACTTGTTTGTTTTTAACAAGAGGAAGTGCATGAATAATATTTTATTTTTAATAGAGTAAAAAATAAATAACATCATCAGGCAGAGGGTGATTATAAATATCAAGGTACAAAAGGTAAGGCACAGAAACAAAAGCTTCATGCTTCAGCTCAATGGAGCATAGAGGAACACAGCAATGCCTCTTATCACATGTAGTGCAAACTGTCAGTCAGCTGACTCAGAAAGTCAGCTCCAACCAAGAGACAGTTTTAGTTGAAAGAAAATATATCTTGGCATGGAATCAAAAACTGTGACGTAGTGAAAACTGAAAGGGCTCCACGCTTCACTCTCATTTAGGTAACAGTTTCAAAACTACAGTTGGCAACTAGGAGCAGCATGTCTGTAAATCAAGTACTTCATGTAATATGCTGGTCTTCTTTATAAAGATTGCTTTTAACCTATTTGCATTAAAAACTAGATTTCACTGGATTGTTTAATAACTAGGCTTGTAATGCTACCTATCTTTTTTTAATCTGATTTGTTACGTGTGTTTAGATAACATTTGCTTAAAAATTGCCCTACGGTATATCAGTTAACTAAAATGACTCGAGAATAATTAATTTTAATAAACCATATACTTCAAAACTATGACTAAAGATGTTTATATTCTTCTATTGCTTGTGTATCAAAACAACAATAAGTATTGCTGTAGATTACATTATTATACCTGCAATTATCAATGTTATACTATTTAAGAAGCTGTTTAAATTTATATTCAACCTTTCCTTTGCTAAAGATATTATACGCTATGCACTGGTTTCTTATTAGATAAATAGTTTTTTCCTGGTGAAAACATTTGCTTTCACTGATAATCATCATCCCACTGGCCCTCTCATAATAATACAAAGTGCAAAACATTAAATAGTAAGTCGTGTATGTTACTTTTAAATACAATAGATAAAGCTACTGTGGTGTTTTAAACAAAGACTTCTGTGAAATAAATATTTTCAATTAACCTCATAGAAAAAGCCAATTTTCCTTGATTCAAAATGTGTTCTGTATCCAATACTGTACAAGGTTCCTAATAATTTTTCTCTAAGCAATGATTTTGTACAACTGTTTAGAGGTGAGAAGCAGATAGATGCAGCCCTTTGATTCACTGATCCAGTATGGAGCATCAGATTATAGTTGCTCGCCCACAGCAGAGGATTTTTCCTTGGACATCAGAGTGCATACCAAGTAACCTACATGCTGAGCAGGACCACAAACAGACCAATACATAGGAACGTGGTGGTTTCTGCTTCCCACGTGCAATTATGTGTGAGTCAGCAGAAAATCCAGACCATATGGCTCAACAGTGTCTGGAGAAAGAAAAGTCTGCCTTTTAAGAAAATACACAAAGTCTCAATTGCATTTATAGTCTTAAAGACAATATACATAGACAGACTTGGATTACTAGAATACATCTTTTTGCTGAGTCCTTTAGATAATGACACCAACTTTTGTGAAATCAACTATGGCAATCCTTATCAAGTACAAATTTATATTAAATGCTGAAAAAATGTTTTGATGTACAAATGAGAGCTGTAATAATGTATGGAAGTCTCCACCCCTACAGTAAGGCCTGTGACTTTGACAGTAAGGACAACATGAGCCAAAACTGGCAGCAACATCAATGGAGGAACTCAGCAGGAGTGTAAAACCAGGACGATGGCTTTGTTCCCTTTTTGCAATTTTTTTTGTGTGAGAATAACAGTTACAAAATGAAATTTGTGAAGGGAGCATGTTTTTCATGGAAATAAATTACCGATGGCCCTGGAGAATTATTAGCAATTCATAAAACAGGGAAGCTATTAATGTGGCTTCTCAAGAAGGCGTGTTTCTAAAAGTCACCTTGAGAGGCCAAATTAAAGGGAAAAGTGATGCCACAAATAACTCTCAACAGGGCAGGACACATTGCCCCTATTGGCCGCATATGTAAGGGGAGATACAGGCCAAGTGGGACAATGACATAGTCCTGCTTTAAATCGTCATCCAGCTCCCACTGAACGCCCTTTCGATTAATGAGCTTGCAGAGCTGAAGGAACACGACGTTTAGAGAGAGTGCAGCTCTGCAGCACCACCAGTCCCTTCATTATCCAAGGTTTTGCCTCTATGTTCCTGTCATGCCCCGGGAATTTCTACGTTTTTTAGTCAAAAAAACAAAGTGTGCCTTTTAGTGGGACAGTGATGCATTCATGCACTATCCGATGGGCCTTGTGGCCGTAGCTCCCCCTCTGTGTTCCAGCTTATCTAGGTCATCCACGAACTGAAAGAAGTCAATTCATCATCATAGTTATTTCTGCCTTCATTTCAAAAGGGGCCTTACCTTCTGCTGTCGTCTTGCCATATCAGTCGGTTGCTTTGCATTGAAGGGATATGCGATGCATCGCATGACAAAAACATACAGCTGCAGTTTCTTTTTGCGCTCTTCCTCCTCTCTGTGCAGCTTCTCCAGGTCCTCTTTCTCCTCGCTGGCTGCGGACGGGCTCGGACTGGTTGGACGGGCGCTGCTGCGGCTGCTACTGGGCGCCAGTCCACCAGAGCTCTCGCTGGTCCTGCTGGGAGAGATGCGGGACCCGGCCTGAGGTGCCATCTCTTTGCTTTCTTCCTCCACTATCCCATCAGACTCCTCTTCGCTGGACGACGGATCTAACATCTTGCTCTAGAAGGGATTCGTCTCTGCTACAAACTGCAGACAGTGACCCCGAGGAATAAAATTCCTTATTATCCCTTGCACAGATTTAAAGTAGAATTCGTCCGAAGTGGAGACAGGGATAGGCCTTAATCGTACTTGCTCGCTGAGAGATTTCAGCAGTACCAGTGGTGCTGGAGGAGGTTCAGTCTGCTCCACACTGAGCTTTCTCCGCCTGCGCCGTGCGCTCGATGCTTTCGCGTTTGCCCCGTTTTATTGGTCGATCGGTGCTGCGGATGTGAGAGGGGGAGGTGAGAAGGAAGCGGAGGGGAGGGGCAGCAGAGGAGGGGAGTTTAGTGTAGCTACAGATGAGGGAACCGGAGCTGCCTTTTCTCTTTGAAAGCGGGAGATGGCTTCTCCCTTCAAAGACTGAGGCGAGCGGGTAGCTGTCCATGGTCCTGATCGATGGAGAGGCGCAGAGAGAGCAGAAGAATGAATGACTGGTCTTTTACTGGAGATCCTCATGTCAGTCTGCGGTGGTACACCTAAGATGGCTGCCACTATGTTTTCCCATACAATGTCGCTGATTGAATGCACTGACTAAAAAGGTAAACATTGTTGAAAGCATATGCAGAACGGGGGAATAACAAACGCTTACGAGATCGAAAAAGATCTCCAAATGTCCCGCTTAAGATGCCTGTTGAAGGGTGTGGTAGACTGTAGCATATTTACCTCTTTCAGAAACCAACAGTTATTTTGTTTGTCTTACTGTATATTTACCCTCAAAAGCATCCAAAGTAAAGCTGCTTACTGAAGGCAAAGGATTAGAAAACTTTTACATGTCTGGTGTATTCAACTTTTATTTAAAACAATACAGCCTGCTTTACAGTAACGCTTATACATTTTTATACTTTTAAGTCTAAAAAGAAACTTTAATGCATTTTAGTATATGTGTTATAGATTGACACACATACTCACATAATAAAATGCAAGACAAAACTTCCTCGTTTGGATATTTTTTAACAGGTACAAGTCTGGCATACAATTTTATTCAGCTCAATAAATCAATACTTCTTCCTACTAACTTTGTGTGTAGTGTCTCCAAATGTTTTAAGGTGATGGTGGTTCTAGACCAAATGTACCAGAGGGACTAGTTTGGGGCCAATGTTTTCTTCACAGGGGCACACATAAAAAATATGGAGGATAGATAATAGCACAATAGTTACAGATTTGATAGATAAAGTAGGTGATAGAGAGACTTTCATCTCTAGCGCTGCTGGTTGCAAATCTAGGGGATAATAACTGTGATGGAATGAGACATCCAAGATGATATCATCATGCTAATCATGATCCGGCTAATTTGGTTCTACAAAAACACCTGTTGTTTATGATTAGTATGGTTGGATTGAGTTATCTGAGATAATTGCAGGTTCAAGTGTCGGTTTTAAAGGGGATATCTATCGATAGTAGAAACAATGATCAGCTACGCTTTTATACACTGCTCAGCATGGCCAAAGAACGCGCTCAGTTTGTTTCCCAAGCAGAACAAGAGCTGTTAATGGAAGCTTATGCCGAATTTGAGTCATTAATTTAGACTGTAAACCCCCGTTGGTTCACAAAATCCCCTTCATTTGGGCCTGGTGGAGCTTTGATGGGGATGTGTGTGCAGTATATGGCATCAATCACATTAGGGAAGGCTGGAGGACACATACTGTAGGACATACTTTTTGGCATGGTTTTGGTGGGATCTTAAGTGGCTTGGAAATACCAGAAAAAAAAAAAAACATAAAAACTGCTTTAGTGCCAGGTACACTTTACGAATAGCACAAAATAAGCACCAAATAAGCCTGCTTGTGAGCTTATTTTAATTAGATTATGGCCTCTGTCAAGAACTGCACATGTGATAAGACCATCATTTGGACTCTGGTGCATGCTACAGTCATGGACACAATACTAAAATGCAGAGGTTTATTATCCCTGCGCTCCACCAGCAAGAACTTACTTTCCATCCCCCGTACCAGACTCAAGACCTTTGGCGACAGGGCTTTCTATGCAGTGGCTCCGGCTCTTTGGAATGCCCTCCC